>NC_050574.1:232911423-233240620 GCF_011100635.1 Trichosurus vulpecula
ATTAGATTTAGACCAACACCTCAGACTTTATACAAGGATAAGGTCCAAATGGGATGTGACCTATACAAAAAGAGTCACATATTACAAACAAGTTAGAGAAACATGGAAAATTTTATTATGGGATCTATGGATAAGAAAAAAGCTCATGACCAACCAGGGAATAGAAGGGACTATACCATTATCATAGACCAAACTGTTGGCCACAATCACCCAGACATGATACTTAGTCATAAAAACTTAATTAAAAAAATAGATACTACCATCCTAAATACTCATAGTCTCTTAACAACATGGAACAAAAAACTTTTGAAGTATAAACCCAGCCAAGGAGATCCTGGGAACAGGAAAGCTTACATATAATCAGTTAACAACAATCTCTTGGGATAAATATGTGTGTGACATACTTTTAGGTTTATCTGCATTACTGACATTTTCTTCATTGCTTTCTAAAATAAAGCCCTGATTTGTATCATTTGCTGATTTTCAAGATGTAAATGCTCACACTGAAAATTTAATAATCAGCTCTCTTCCACCCAGAACACCTGGCACATCATCCCTGTTATCCTGTAAGTTGTTGGAGTTGTTCTGAGGATGCTTTCAGTGAACCTACAGAGATTGAGTTCATGTTCTAATACTTCTATTCAGCTACAAAAAGCAGGTATTTTATCCTTGTGTGTAGAATATTGAATATAAAGGAATAATAGTAGGGATAGAAACTTGTCCCAGGACTGTTTCTACTTGAACAAATGATGTGGTGGTGGTGGTGGTGGTGGTGGTGATGATGATGATAAATAATGGTTACGTGGGGTAGTGGATAGAGCTGGCCTTGGAGCCAGGAAGACCTGAGGTCAAGTACCATTTCTGACACAGTATGTCAGTAATTAGGGCAATGGTGCCAAATGCCACAGTGCACGCTCGGTTATTTATTGATAGTGCCCACAAAGTCTCAATCAAGACTTTGGAGTGCAGGGTGAATCATGGCTATTCAGGCTACTGGTTCAGCACCTGCGGTGAACCGTACTAACCACTGACAATTCAGCTTGTTGACATCTATGACTATATATCCTTATAATAAAGCTCATTTCATTCTAAAAATAAGAGTTTTTTACTTCCTACATCTTTTGATTTGGATTCAAGAATTAACTGACTGGATAAACTAACTGACTGAATTAACTAACATTAGGCTAACCAATGGCTTAATTGTTCATCTCTAAACTCAATTTTCCATTTCCCACCTTTGCACATTTGCACAGCAAATACATTCCCTCATCTCTGCCTTTTAGAATCCTTAGCTTCCTTCAACGTTCAATTCACATGATACTTCTATGGAAAGACTTTCTTGGTCTTCCTCCTCATGTTTTTACTTGTTGGTTTACATGTTGTATCCTTCAGCAGAATGCAAGATCCTTAAAGGCAGAAATCTGCAGCACCTTTCATGATGTCTTCCATACAATAGGCACTTAAAAATGCTCTGGGGATTAAGCTAGATTGAATGCCATTCTTTCTTATGGACCATTCAAGACAAAATATATCCCTTCAATCCAAAGTGGGATAAGGCACTGGAATATGAATCAACCCTAAATATATCTCTGCCTGTTGATATGCTTGATATGTATAGATATATAGATTTTGATATTATTATATTTTGATGTCCCTTGTTGCCAGATATTCCATGTGTATATGTGTATATATGTATACATACACACACATATATGTATACACACATATATGCACACATATATGGAGAGAGAGAGAACATCTGGCAACAGGGATATCAAAATATAATATACATTATATATACAAAATATGTGTATGCTTGTGTGCATGTGTATATATATATATATATACACACAGCACACATATATACATACATATACAGACACACACACACACACACACACACACACACACACACACACACACACACATATATATATATATATATATACATGTATATGGACCCAGCATATGAGCTGGGAGGTTGGGTGTGTATATACATACACAACAACCATGCATACAAGCCCCAATCATCTCCTTGTCAAGTACCTTTCCAGGTACCAGAGCCCATACCCTGGATGACTTAACCCTTCCATCTCTGGAAGCTGTAAGGTCCTGGGCAATCCACTGAACTCCTGTCCTGGAACTCCTTCCTGGTTTCTGAAGTGACTCACTTAGTCCACTATATCAGACTAAGTATGCTCCAGTCAGGCATCACTGGACTCCTTGCGCATCTTCTCACTATCCACCTTGATGACTGTGGACATACCCTCTGCTCTGCCCCACTGCATTGCTTTCTGGTTCTAAAGCTGTAACCTGATCAATACTGCCATTGGTACTGGAGAGGGCATGCCAATCTACACCCCTATGGTTCCGCTCACCTTACCTGTAACTTTCCAAACCACAAAACATCCCCTAGTTACTATTCCTTTTCATGTATTATCTCCCTCTGTTAGAATAGAGGGTAAGGAAAACCTTTGCTTTTATGTTGGTGTGCCCGACCCTAGCTCAGCACAGTGCTTGACATGCAACGCATGATTAATAAATGCCTTTTAATTTATTCATGTACACATATATATATATGTGTACATGAATAAGTAATAATAGCTAATATTTATATAGCACTGACCCTGTGCCAGGCACTGTGCTAAGTGCTTCATAATTATCTCATTTGATCCTGAAAACAACCCTGGGAGGCAGGTTCTATTGTTACCCCCATTTTATCGATGAGGAAATTGAGGCAAACAGAAGTTTAAGTCACTTTCCCAGAGTTGCACAGCTAGCACGTTTCTAAGGCTGGATTTGAACTCGATTCTTCCTGACTCCGTGGCTCGCACTCTATCCACCACACCATGGAACATCTAGAAATTAGGGCTCTCAAAAATAATTAAAACAGACGAAAATCAATGGACTTTAACATGATACCACTATAAAAAGTTAAAGGTTAAGTCAGTCAAGAATGGGTTAGCTGATAAGCACTTTGGCAACTTTTTCAGCACCTGGAGAATTTTTGACTAATTACACGGATGTAACCAGAAGAAATCCTAGCCTCTTCAGAGTGCGCACAAAGCTTCCCATCCCATTACTTTGAACATTTCCTTCAGTTCACCTTCAATTAATCCTCCCCTTTCTTCACATTCATGCCTTTTCATAGATTTGAAGGCAGCTCTCATATCACCTTTAGTGGCTACTTAACTGAGCTTTAAAGTATTAAAGAATCAAGCAATCATAGAATAATGGAATGGAAAGTGGCTTTCAGAGATCATGTGGTCCATGACCCTGCCTCCTCACGGAGCCCTTGGAGAGGTGCCAGACTGAGTTGAATCTCACCAGCTTTCAAAGACCAGGCCCAGAGCTGAGATCTCCCCTAGAAACCTGTCTGTGGTTTTAGAGTTCTCAATATTGTTATAGTGAAGAGATTTGGGTTCTAGTCTCAACCATGTGATCTCAACTCCACAATCTCATGTTGTCCACTCTTTTGGTGATTTTGTTCTCTGAGACCATTCCCAATTTGTCAATAATATATTTTTATATGAACAATGAGTACAATGGTAACAATAATAACTAATATGTACATTGAAGAGATTCTCTATTGATAATGAGGTTCACCAGATAATCCTGAGGATATTGTACTTAATTGTATCATGCATCAGGATACACTGCAGAATCTCCTAAAGGAGATGTCAATTACTCAAAAGAATTCAGTCTAACCATCCATAAAGGAAATACCAAGTGGATGAAGAACACCTGTTGTCTAGACTATGCTATATTGTTGGACGGACCACTGTTAGAGCACATGAAAAATGAACTGGGTCTAGAATTGAATAGGAAGAAGAGTGTGGATTGAATTCCTTTTGATAACTTATGCAGGTTCTCCAATGACCTCAATCTTTTCCATGAAACAAGGACTTATCATTTGCTATCAACATTCTTCTGGTGATAACGCATGGTTGGCCACAAGTTATAGAATCCTATACTATCTAAAAGATTAAAGTTGTAGGTCAATCAAAAGGCAATAGAGAAGTACATGGTGGGTTTGAGTAGGTTACAAATATTATGAATGAAGAATTGTATAGGGTAAGCAACATAAAAGATATCATCAGAAAGATGTATGACCAGAAAAGAATAGTGAGAGTGACGATTAATGGACAACACATATGCTACACTAGTATATGTGCATTGTTAAGAGAGGACAGACAGCCAGTATATTGGTTGGATCCCTGTGGAGGATTTGTGGGAGGGCAGGAACAAAAGTTAAACAAGGGAAGGGATGGAAGGATTACGGTCTTTACCATTACAGGGAGCACTGATACCAAGGAGACTGACCTATGTGACATCAAGATCCATCAAAATCTCAAGGTATCCTTCCAGTCCTCAAGCATTGAGAACTGTTGTCTGCAGTTTTACTGTAATCACAATTGGCATTTGTAGAGGCATTTGGATAATAATACAAATCCCTAGCTCTTTAAGGTTTACAAAGCACTTTACCTATCTTCTCTCATTTGATCTATACAACCTCGTGAGGGTACTATTATTATTATCCTCGTTTACACATGGGGAAGCTGAGGCTGAGAGGTTAAGTAACTTGTTCAGGGTCACACAGATAACAAGACTCCGAGGTGGGCTTTGAACTCATTTTTTTTTTTTTGTGGCTCCAAGTCTAGTGCTCTACCATTATGCCTTATTCATCTAAGAATGAGAAGAGAAAATAATTGAAGATCTGTCAAACAGTGGTCTAGCCTATGTAGACTTAGCTTAACTTCCAAATTAAACTAACTAGACAGTTTAATAAATTGAATAAAAAAAACATTTTCAACCAGCCTCTGATTCACCCTCCCCTCTCACCCCCACCACTCATCATTAAAGCTGCTGATGGTATATGGTTGATGGGTGAGACATGACATATTATACAAGGAAGCTGCCTGTTACAAAGGTTGATAATTCAATGCAAAGTCACAGGCAGAAAACAAAATTCATTTCTTCCATGCAAATTCATGACATAATGACAGAACAGCTCCTGTGAGAATAAATACTCCAGTGATGGAAATTTTAATAGCTGTAGTAGCTGGTATGGAAATCTTAAATCAGTCTAGCCCTAAATTGGTCACAGACTTCAGATCACATTAGTAAAGCTAGATTCTACTTGCATCACAGAGAGGGGCTCAATATGTATTATCTCTTGGGGGGGGAAATCCCATAATAAGGAAAGGAAAAATATTAGCACACCAATTTGATTTTCTTTTCACCGATACCTCTGGTATTATGCATAATCTGAGGGCTTGCATCTTAGGGCATCTGACTGCTGAAGGAAATGTGAGACTGCATGTGTGTACAGTATTCCTAGCATAAAAGTGAGAAAGATTTGGCAAAATCATGAGTGCAACAAACCTGTGATTCAAATGATACAAACTGAGGACTGGACAAATGATTATGCTTTCAACCCAAATGTCCTAGAAATCCACAAGTGATCCAATGAAGTCCAGGGCCAGCCTTAAGGGATGGGGGCCCCAGTGTGGGGAGGTTTGTGAAATGGTAGTCAGTGCTGCTGTCTTTGCTATACATCACCTGAGTCCCTTGTGGCTACTAAAAGAGGCAACTCTATGGTCTTAGCCACATGCTGATACACAGTATGCTTTTTCTCTCATTCATTCACAAATCTGAATCTTCACGTACAAGTATATGTGCTGTCAGCTCTAGTCAGCGAACGTTGCCGTTGGGCCAAGGTGATAATTCATATTCATATGAAATGAGATACTTGTAAAACATTTAGCACAGGGTCAGGCACATGTTGTTGCAATTGTTCATTCAGTTGTGTCCAGCTCTTCATGACCCTGTGGACCATACTGTCCATGGGATTTTCTTGGCAAATATACTGGAGTGGTTTGCCATTTGCTCATTTTACAAATGAGGAAACTGAGGCAAACAGAGGTTTAGTGACTTGCCCAGGGTCACACAGCTAATAAGCATTTGAGGCTGAATTTGAACTCAGAGCTCAGCTGCATACAGCAGGTGTATAATAGATGGTTATCTATATAGTACTTTAATATATATATAGTTCTTTCCTCATAAACCTCTTTGAGATAGCTAGTCCAAGCATTATTTGCCTCCTTCAAACTTTTCCATTTCTGTTCTTGGCATCTCTATCCTAAACACTTAAATGATTGTTGACTAACAATCACCCAGCTTAGAAAGTCTGAGGTCATCCTTAACTCTTTCCTTTACCCATATCCAATCATTTACCAAGTCTTGAAGATCGTGCCTCAGCCTCTCTCAAATTTGCCCCCTTTTGTCCACTCATTGCACAACCATCCTAGTTCGGGCCCTCGTCACCTCTGGCCAGGACTATTACAGCATCCCCGCCTCTAGTGTCCTTCCTCTCCAAGTCATCCTCCTCACCGAATTAATATTCCCAAAACACTGATTAGATTATTTGTGATATGTGCCTGATGACACCTCTCCTGGAAAATTTTCAGTGGATCCTTAATGTCCCTAAGGTAAAACATAAAATTCTCAGTTGGCATTTAAAGATTTCATAATCTGGCACCCACTTATTTTTTCTAGTTCTATTTAATTGGCCATATGTGTCAGCCAGACAGGCTTGCTTGCTGTTCCCCTTCCATGATATTCTGCCTCCCACCTGTCTTTGTACCAGTGGTCCTTCTGGTCTGGAATGCACTCCCTCCTCTCCTTGGCCTTGAAGAATCCCTACATTTTTCCAAATAGATCAAGTATCACTTCCTACAGAGGACTTCTAAAATCTCTCCAGTTATTAACACCCTCTGCCCTCTGCCTCTTGAGATATTTTGTTTTTCTTTATCAATACTTGTATTTATTTCCTTGTGCCCGTGTCTTACTCTGTCAATATGATGACCTGCGCACTAGTAGACACTTAAAAAAATTAATGTTGAATTAAATTATTACCATTTTTTATGTGAAGAAACTGAAGTTCAAAGGGTTAAATGATTCAATCGAGGTCATTCAGTTAGAAAATTACCAGAGCCAAGACTTCAGTTTCGGGCTAATCTGATTTTGAAAAGCAACAATTGTGTCCTGGATTTAGCCTATCACTGCCTATAACAAAAAGCCATATGCCAGAGACGGAGGTACCATCTGATTTCTCAGCTGTTGCTGGTAGCAAAGAGGTCATATGATGAGACAGATGGAATTAAGACAAAAAGTCCTTGTTGTAAGTAGTGTGGAGAGTCAGTTCCTGCCAGCTTCTGATCCTTCCAAATCCTGTATTCCTTCCACATTATTTTGGGGGTGAAGTGCGGAGTAAAAATAGCAAATGTTTCTGTTCTGGCCTGAAACTAAGGGTTTTCCCTTTCCAGACTGATTCTTCTGTGAAGGCAAATTGGGCCATCTTTTGCCTCAGTTCTTACCTAGCCTTTAATTATTGAATGGGTATTGCCTCAGACGAAAAACCTTAGCTAATAAAGGTCTTGGTCTCCCACTGCATCTTGGGCCTTTGTTAGTCATATTGACCTATGTCTTGCCACTGGACTCTGATGACTCTGAGAAGAGAGTGAAGCTAATGACTTTGCACAGCTCTGCCTCACTTAAATCCCATTCACTCGCAAGTTAAGACATCACCCTCCTGATGTCATTGGTCTTCTTCAAGAACTAAGAATGAAAAACAGCAAGGGGGTGAGTGCAGTGGACCAAACTCATAGTACGTCTATCGTCAACCAAATGGGAGATTCAAAGAAGGCCATATAGAAGAACAAAGAGAGGAAAATGGCTTTGCCAGGATTGTACCCTGAAAGTCAAGGCCACTTGGAAAACCAGTTCTTCATATAAACCATTTCTGATAATCTCTCTTGTGATGGTCCAACTGGGGCTGGCACCCAGATGTCATTTATGGCATTTATGGCATTTAGAGAAATGACCTAAACAATTCCATGTAATCATAGAATGAAAGTTAGAGCTCGATGTGCTGCAGAGATCATCTGGTTCAGTCTCTGTAGTTTACAGACAGGGAAATACAGGTCTAGTGATGAATAGGGCTTTGCTCAAGGTCACATAGGGATTTGACCATTTGGTTGTTCACTTTTTTCATCTCCCGGATAGTATCACCGGTAGAAGTCAACAAGGAACCCTTGGCAATTGTAGAAGTTTTTATGAGGGGCTGCAAAAACACGCCTCAGAAAATCCACAAAATGATACAATATCCCTTAGATCCAGACTACTACATCATGAGGAACGGTATCATTAACTTCTCAAACAGACCACTGAAAACATTTTACTCTGGGTTTCAAGGACAGTGGCAAACATCACCGCTAGTGAAAAGCATCTCACTGGAAAATTTCCTCTCTAATCAGATATGTTTTTATTAGGCCTTAGCATTTTGCTTTCTTGGCAGACGTTCCACTTTTGATAATCGGTGTCCCCCAAACAAGCAGCTCTTAGGAGAGAGACAGTGAAATTACCCACATAAAGAAACTGCTGTTAGGTCATCAGCCACATATCACAAAGTCTGATCATTTAAAAATGTTACCTGGAGGCCTCGTCTTTATAAAGTGTAAAAGAACCACCCTACCCATTTCACATTGTGATCGTGAAAATCTGTTAATTTATATTTATATTTTGTGCTTTATTTCTGCATCTACTAAAGGTAGATAAATGTTAGGCAGGCTTTGCCTCCAGTACTATTAGTTATACCTAAGGTAGTGAATCACTAATACTACTGTCTTCCTATTTCAGCTCCATAGATACTCTAGAGAGAAAAAAAGAGCTCTTGTTTTTACGGGACAGTCACAGATCTGCCATAGCTCCTTTTTTGTGTCTGTAGGTTCTTGAAAGTTTATGGGTTGATGGGTTGATCCTCAGCTCCTGAGGATAGAAAGAAATAAGCTGGCTGCTAATAATTCCAGTAACTATAATGAAAGGGACAGTCAGGCAGACTGATAGGACTAATCTGATTTTGAAAGGAAATAATTGTGTTATGGATTTCGCCTATCACTTCCGATAACAAAAAGCCACATGCCTAAGACAGAGATGCCATCTGATTTCTCAGCTGTTGCTGATAACAAAGAGGTCATATGATGAAACAGATGGAATTTAGACAAAAAGATCTTGTTGAAAATGATGTGGAAGCAGGGATGTGCTGGAGTCAGCTCCATCGTACCAGCTCATAGGAGCTGATTGTTAAATTTTCAGTGTAGAATTTATACCCCAGAAAGAGTCAAATGCCACAAATCAGCACCTGATTGATTATTTTGTTGATTGTCTAGACTTAAGAAAATGACAGAGAAAATGTTAATAATTTAGATTAAAATTCAAGTGTGTCATGAATACACCCCCCCTACCCTGCCACTCTCCCCTGCAGAGCTGGATAGTAAACATTTACCATTGTACCCCTGTGGGGATGGCACAGTGCCCAGATCAATGGCCAGTTCAGTCAAACCAAAAAAGCTGTGCCAGAAAGTTTGTTCTTACCCATTCTTCAGGCAGCTATGTTGTCACATAGGTAGAAACAGCCTTACCCGTACTGTAAGTGGAGGCAGCAATCTCTTTTCCTGGGAGCTAATACATCTCCCTCATTGTGACATTAGGGTCTTAGAAACTCCTTGGCACACACAGGACCATATCATTTACAATCTTTTTTTAAAAAAATGTAAATGTTAATAACTTTGAATATAATGCATGACAAGAGCAAATTTTGAAGGACAGGTGAAAATTGGATTCACCAAATTTTAACATAATAAAGTTCCAAATCCTAAGCTTTGAAGAGCTATCATTTTTTATGAGGCATTTCTCAATCTGATTTTCCAAACCATTGACAGTAATGCCTCACATTTGTCCGGCACTTTGTATTTTTCAAATCATTTTTATTTAGATGAGAGGCAGTGTGGCATAAGGAGATTTGGGTTCAGGTCCTGCCTGTGACAAATACTAGCTGTGAGACCTTGAATAAGTCACTTGACTAATGCATTCCTCAGTGCCCCATGCCATCCTCTAAAACTTAGTGGTGGAAGAATTGCCAATCTGCATTGATGAAGGAAGTTTCCATACTGTGGCATGCCTATATCAGTGAAAACTCTAGTCTGGACCAGATAGATGTGTGTGCGTGTGTGTGTGCGTGCGTGCGTGTGTGTGTATGTGTGTGTGTGTGTGTGTGTGCATGCGTGCGCACGCATGCTTCATTTAAACTTCATCGTGTTCCTGTGATGTAGATGGAACAGATTTGGTTTTTGCCATTTTACAGGTGAGAAAATAGCCACAGGGAAATTAAGGTATTGGCCCAAAGTCACAAAGCTAGTTAGCATCAGAGCCAGGATTAGATATAGGGAAAGTCTGAAGAAATAGGACAATGTTTAGAGGAGGCAGAGCACAAATGGGAGAATAAGGTTCTAGACAAGATGGGAGATAATAATAATAACTAGCATTTATAAGGCACTTCAAGATTTGCAGAGCACTTTACAAATAGCCTCTTATTTGATCCTCACAACAACCCCAGAGGTAGGTGCTATTATTAACCCCTTTTTACAGATAAAGAAACCACAGCAAAAGTTAAGTGACTTGCCCAGGGTCACACAGCTGGTAATATCAGAGGTGGGATTTGAAATCAGGTCTTTCTGACTCCAGGCCCAGCATTTTAGCCAAGCTGCCTCGAGAAATGGGATCAGGAGCAGCACGCCATGCTTTGGAAAAGAAGGACACTTTTTCTGAGATATACAAAAAGCCTGTAGTAAATAATTCTGTTTGGAATTCTATTCTTTGTCACATTAATAAATGCTTTTGGTGTTGCTTCATAAATATCTTAGTAGATCTGAGAAAAATGACTACTTAAGATAGTAATGGAAAAGGAAATCTTTTTATCAAAATCTCATTAATAAACTCATAGGATTTAGAACTGGAAGTAGCCTTAGAAATCACCTACTTCTACTCCCTTATTTTACAGATAAGAAAATTGAGGTCCAGAGAAGTCAAATAATTTGATTACAGTCATAAACGTGATAATTGGCAGGGCCAAGATTCAAACCCTGATTCTCTGAATCCAAACTCAGCACTTTTTTCCGCTGTACCAAAACCACCTAGGGCAGGGGTGGGGAACCTGCAGCCTCAAGGCCACATATGGCCCTCTAGGTCCTCAAGTGCAGCCCTTTGACTAAATTCAAACTTAACTGAACAAATCCCCTTAATAAAAGGATTTGTTCTGTAAAACCTGGACTCCGTCAAAAGACCACACCCAAGGACCTAGAAGGCCACATGTGGCTTTGAGGTTGCAAGTTCCCCACCCCTGACCTAGGGAGCTATTTGGTGCAGATCACTTGGTGATCTCATCAGCTCCCACGGATTTAACTACTAACGCCTTTCAGCAGTCTCCATCTGGATGTCAACTGAAACTTGACCCATCTAAAATTGAATGCATCACCTTTCCTCAAATCCTCCCTTCCTTACCTTCCCTACAACTGTAGAGGGCAACACCATCCTCCCCAGACTCATAACCTAGGTGTCATCCCAGACTCTTTACTGTCTCTCACCCCCCATATCCAATCTGCTATAAGACCTATTGATTTCACTTTTGCAAAATCTCTCAAATAAACCCCCTTCTCTCTAACTCTGCCATCCACGTTGATACAGACCCTCATCACCGCATGCCTGAACTGTTGCAATAGCCTGCTAGTGGGTTTTCCTGCCTCAAACCTCTCCCTGTTCTAGTCCATCATTCATTCATTTAACAAAGTGATTTTCTTAAAGTACAGGTCCAACCAAGTCACCTCCTACTCAATAAACTCCAGTGGCTCCTTATCACCTACCAAACACAAAATCCTCTGCGTGGTATTCAAACCTAGGCCTTCCTCCGCCTCCATACCTTTCCAGTCTTCTTACACCACATACTCCATCACATACTCTTCAGTCTAGTGACAGTGCCCTCCTTGCTGTTCTCTAAACAAGACACTCCATCCCTTGATGGCATTTTCACAGCTGTTCCCTGTAATTGGAATGCTCTCCCTCCTCATATCCACCATCAAGTCTCATCTAAAACCCCACCTTTTGCAGAAAGCTCCTCCCACTCCCTCTTAATTCTAGTGCTTTCTCTCTACTGATTATTTCACACACACACACACACACACACACACACACACACACACACGAGGGGAAGAGAGAGACAGACAGAAAAACAGAGATGGGGGAGGAAGGGAGAGAGGGGAGGGAGAGAGGAAGTAGGGAGAGAAAAGGAGAGGGAGAGGGAGAAGGGGAGGAGGAGGGAGAGCTGGAGAGAGAGGAAGAGGGAGGGAGGGAGAGAGGGAAAGAGAGAGAGAAACAGAGAGAGAGAGAGAGAGAGAGAAACAGACAGAGAGAGAGAGAAACAGAGAGAGAGAGAGAGTGTTTATTGCTATGTTTCTTTGCACATTGTATCCACTAGATTGTGAGCTCTTCAAGGGCTGGGACTGTCTTTTGCCTTTCTTTGGATTTCCCCCCAAATGTTTTTAGACCTAAACATTACAATACCATGCAGCCTTCATCATGGAAATGGAAATTAATTCAAGGATGGTGATTTTGTCTCTCTCTCTCTCACGTGTATATATGTATGTATGTATGTATACATACATGTACATACACACATCCATATATATGTATTTGCCAAAGAGATTAAATGTCAATACCTACTCAAAATACAGAGTTATGTCTGTTGCCAATATGGACTGCTTCAAAAGCTGCATGAGGTCACTGTATTCCTTAGAAGATAAATTAGCAAAGATGTTGTGACCCTGGAAGAAGAAAATGAAAGGTCATAGTGAATACTCAACCCATGGTTGTTTCTTCTCTATTTTTCCTAAAACAAAAGTTAGTTTTGAAACACAGCAAAAGAAACCACAAACACATAGCCAAGTGAAATTAAAACTTAAATTATGTGACAAGAACTTTTTTTTGAATGGAGATATTACATAAATAGACAAATATGCTGGCAAATGTAACATTGTAGGGAAGAACAAACATCTTTAAGAAGGTTTTACATAGCTACAAAGAAAAGATATTGGAAATACCTTTTGGAAATGTTTGGATCATTGTATATTCATATTTATAAACATATATCCACTCACACCCACATTTTACCCATTCAATGGCATTTTCCCATTAGGATTATCATATGGAAAGTTTATAAAATACTTTGGCATCCTACCCAACCTTAATCCCAAAATAAATATTTGTTTCACAGGAAACATTTTAAGCTGTCATTCTGGAAACATTTGCTTTTGAAACAGATGCTTTCAACCGGGGGAAATTCAGTTAGGTCGTTAATGTGTCTAAGAGAAATGCTTCATAGATTTTACTTAGAAAATATTTCCAGTTCAGCGCTCACTCTCTCTCTCTCTCTCTCTGACTCTGTCTCTCTTTCTCGACTTATGCAATAGTGTCATTACCGAAGAGTTGAATTTTTGTAAATAAAAAAAAATGTTTTTAAGAAACTAAGTAGTTTATTATTCTATTCTATAGTTACTGCTTTTTGTAAAGTGAATAATTCTTTTTCAAAGTGAATAATCACACCCTGATTTTTCTATTTTGTGCACCTGTATTTTCATATATTTGCTTATAGAGAGGTAGAGCTACATAGATATAGTTAGCATATTAATAGTATTAAGCTTGATTTGGGCAATAGTTGGAGGAAAAATCAAAAAAACTCAGAGTTAACTCTTGCCCCACTAATTCTTTAATATCAATTAGAAAATTACATCTTCCAAGACTCTAAATGAGAATCTGCTTCTCTGAGTTAATTTACCTCCTATGGATGCACACTTTATTCTCAGAGAATAATTCATTCATATTGGTTCCAACTGGGACCCAGTCCAATATTAATAATAATTTTCAAATGAACTCTTCCAGATCCTTAATTCAGCCAGTAGAATGAAGACAAATAGCTAAATGAATGCTGGTATCACAAAGTCGGTGAGAATCCCTCGAAGCATAGATCAGACTCATGGAGCTGAGTCCAAGGGTGTGGGGAGTCAACTGCCCATCTCTAACTACAGTACCAATACCCTCTGCAACATCAGGAAAATAACTCCTGGTGCTAAGACACAACAAAAAACGGACTTATCTCGACTAATTAGGCTGAAAGACCTGGAATGTATCTGTAAAAAAAGCAGGATTGCATTTTAAAGAAATGCATTTTCCTGACTTTCAAGGGCAAAGCCATAGAATAGATTTGCAGTCAGAAGATTTGAATTCAAATCCAGACTGTGTTACTTGCTATCTGTATGACCTTGGACAAGTCACTTAGGTATCTGGTACCCAGTTTCATCATCTATAAAATGAGGATGTTGGACTAAATGATCTCTAAGCTCCTGTCCAATTTTGAAACTACCATCCCATGATAACTAACAAAGTATTGTCTAGCAGAGGATTGGCAAGACTGACTTTAATATATAGAGAAGGATGATTTGAAATAAATACATTCTTTAAATGAGAGGCATCATATGATAGTGGATAGAGAGTCATTCTTGGAATCAGGCAGACGGATTCAGGTCCTGCCTTTGACACATTCTGGCTTTGAGACCCTGGGCAGATCACTTAATCTCTCAATGCCCCAGCCAACTTTCTTACTAAAAATTGCAGAATATTTACTGATTTTCTTTACATACAAACCTTGAAAACATTTAAAAACTTAAAAACATTTTGTTGTTTTAAATAGACATAGGGTTTTTCTTTGTTTAGACTATTTGCTAAACAAATCTTTTCTTCATAAATACTTCAAAAATACTTCAATATTTCAACTAAGATTGTCTGAATAGACACTTCCAACTTAGAAAGGATTTCATTAATGGGGTTTTATTGCAGTAAGTTCCTTGTCCTCATGTGTGATGATCGTCATAGACAAGAAATGGGACTTGCTATTATGAGGACTGGTTGAAGGAGCTATGTATGTTTAGGATGGAAAAGAAAAGCCTTAAGGGGATATGATAACTATCTCCAGCAACCTGAAAGGCTGTTCTATGTAAGAAGGTTTGACATATTCAGCTTGTCCTCAGATAGTAGAACAATGGCTAAGGAACTATGGCTAAGAGGCTGCGGAGGAGCTGACTTAGACTGACTTACAGCCAGGGGAACATCCTAACAATTAGAGCTACTCAAAAGTGGAATGTGCTCCCAGCCTTAGACACTTCTTAGCTGTGGGATCCTGGGCAAATAACTTGACCTCTGTTGGTCTCAGTTTCCACATCGATAAAATGGAGATAATAATAGCACTTATAGCAAATGAGATAATAATTGTAAAGCACTTGGCACAGTGCCTGGCACATAGTAAATGCTCTATAAATGTTAGCTATAATCATTTTTATTATTACTTGGGAAGTATTGTGTTCCTCCTCACTTGAGGACTTCAAGCAAAAACTAGATGACCTTTGCTGAGCACATCACAGAAAGAATTCTTTTCCATTATCTTATCCATTAGATTAGATTACATATCTTCTAAGACTCCTTCCAATTCCAGGATCTGTGATCCCCAAATGCAAGAAGGATCAGAGACTCAGCTAGGTGGTACAGTGGATACAGCACTAGGCCTGGGAGTTAGGAAGATCTGAGTTCAAATCCTGCCTTCGATACTTACCATGTAGCCCTGGGCAAGTCGCTTAACCCTGTTTGCCTCAGTTTTCTCAACTGTAAAATGAGGATAATAAAAATACCTCTCTCACAGGGTTGTTATGAGGTTGGAATGAGAGAATATTTGTAAAGTGCTTTGCCAGGCCTAAAGAGCCATATGAATACATATGAATATTATTGTTTTTATTATTATTAACTCAATCATTATCCCCAAAAAAGACCATTTCTTTACCTCGAGTGAACACTATTCGCTGATCATATCCACAGTTACTATAATTGTTAATTATACTATCTTGTTAAGTTCCTTAGGGCCTAGCCCAGCAAATTGTCCATAATGGGTGTTTGTTTGTTGAATGAACACACGAATTTGTACAGACAGCTCTAGGATTTCCGACACAAACCTAGTGCATTTACCAAGAAGGTGTGGCGGAACAGAAAAAGGAGTGATTTTGAGTCTTAGTTACACATACAAAGCATGTGATTTTGGTCTTTTCACTTAAACTCACTGAGCTATAATTTCCTTTGAAAAGTGGGGATAAAAATATTTGTCATCTCTTCATCATAAGGTAGTTTTGCAGATTAAAATGAAATAATATATGGAAAGAGCTTTTTCATCACAAAGTCTTCTGCTTTACTTGGAGGGAGAGAGATGAGGAAAAACATCAGAGAAGAGAGGAACAGTGAAAAGAGTCTACTGTCAGACCCCAGGTCCAGTTCCAACCTTGCCCTGAACCTGCTGTGTGCCATACGGGGTAAGGTCGCCCCACCTCTTTGGGCCTTTGTTGTTGTCTGGTTGTGTCTGACTCTTCATGACCCCATGCACCATACTGTCCATGGAGTTTTCTTGGCAAAGATACTGCAGTGGTTTGCCATTTCCTTCTCCAGCTTATTTGACAGATGAGGAAACTGAGGCAAAATGTATAGTGACTTGCCCAGGGTCACATAGCTAGAAAGTGTCTGAGGCCTCATTCGAACTCGGGTCTTCCTCACCCCAGGCCCACTGTACCACCTAGCTGCCACTCCTTTGGACCTTATTTGTTTGTAAAATGAAGGGATTAGACTAGACAGTCTCTAAGGTTCTTTAAGTTCTAACATTCTGAGCATTCTATGTTCTATGAACAAATGAGGGGCAGTGTGAATTGCAAATAGGGGGCTGGTCTCAGACTCAGGAAGACCTGGTGTCGATACCTCCCTCTTACACATCTGCTGTGTGGTCATGAGCAAGGTCCTCCAATGGCCTGGGCCAGTCTCTAAGAGTACAAATTATAAAGGAGTTTCAGTTAGCACATGGAAGGTTCTCCACACAGGGGAAATCACAGATCTACACCAAAAGAAAGAAGAGGAATATACCAATTCCTTGGCTTTACCCTTCAGATACTGATTCTGATTTCCCTCTCCTCTGTCCAGTCTTGTCCTATTGTAATCTATTCCTGTGTCTAACCCAGTGTATACAATAGAAAAATCCCATACCAACCATCCTCAGCTGAAATTCTACAAACATTCAAATGCTTACTAAATGTAAAGCACTGTGCTAGGCACTGAGAATATAAAAACAAAAATAAATCAATCCCTGCCCTTAGGGAAAATTCTCAAACCAATAGATTCCAGGGTATTTCTGCTTATCTCTGCTGGCTCCTGTCATTTGGGTCCAAACGTCTGTATTTCATTCAGAAGGGAGAATACACAACCACCAATCACTTCTCCCATTCCTAGTCTGAATTCCAGGGCTTAGCTACAGATGGGAGTGTCAACTATCGTTCTTGGGGTCAAAGGCTTTCGTGAACTTGCAAAAGACCTACTTTTTTTGAAGACAGGCTGGAGGAAAAACACATCATATTTAATGAGAATATTCCAGCAAAATAAGGCCTTAATGATGATAATAATAATAATTAATGGCACAGCTAGAGAACTGACAAATAATGGGGAACAGATGATCCCTTCCTGGTCTCAAAAAGTCTGTGTGCTTGTAGAAAATTAAACAGATCCCTTCCTGGCAGGATTAACTCAGCAGCCTCGGTCACAGTCTGGTGGTGGTTGGCAGTTTTCTTTGTCAGAGGCTGAAAGTGTAGAAAGGGACCTCCTCATTCTAAGCTCCTGTGTTGCCATCTGAAGGATAAATAGGGAAAATAATCTCAGTTCAGATTCTTCCTTCAGCTGGGTTCCTCACTGACAAGCTAGTCCTGCTGGCAATTACAATTTCTTAGTCTGTCTCTAAGGGCTTCCTCCATTCTACTGAGAAAACACATCTTTCTCATGCTGTTTTCCTCTCTGTAACCTTTTAAAATCGGTTTGCATTTCACAAAATAACTAGCCAGCCCTCTTGAGGCATGCTAGGATGGATGATCTGTTTGCCTTGCTACTTCTTTGCCTAGTTCCTTATCCATTTACTGGAGGAAATAAATGTACTCAGATCATAATCTATGGGCAGTGACATTCTTTGAGAGCCAACAGAATAACATCATTGAAAGCATTTTATCTCTATGATTCTGCTAGCACCATTTACACTTGACTATCTTCCTACTTAGTGTGAGAGTAGCGGGAAGGTGATAGGCAGGTATCTAGCTAGAAAAGTATTTATTTTAGTTATTATTGCAAGCAACTGTTATCAGTGATTTTGAAATCCTCCCTGAGGGCAATGATGGGATTTCATAAATCAACACTCCCTGCTTGTTTTTAAACAGTAATCTTTATAGTATTTTGTAAAGACTAAAGGGAAAATGCATAGTTCTTTGAGTAAAAAGCAATGACTTAGACTTTGGTCAAGTTATTGAGACAATTTTTATTCAAAAAAAAAAAACCAAACCATGCAAACATTAGTAGTCTACCATGATGACTTGAAATACTCACATATCAAATGACTAGAAATTATTTAAAGCAGACTATCCCTGCATTTTATCTTTGTATTCTCAGTGCAGAACAGTGCTTGATATGTACTATGGCAGTTAATAAATGCTTATCTAATTATTAATTGATCTTAACAATCAGGCAAAAATCAGGTAGATAGGGTCAGTGAAGACCTGGCATGTCATCTCAGACTAGCATAACAAGGACTACCAAAGAATAGAAAAGGGCTGACATTTGAGGGGGGAAATTTTGGGGGGAGATTTGACCAAGACTACTCATGGTACTGAAAAAAAATTGTTAGGAAGAAATGCTTCTGTTGGTTTCTGGTTCAGAAGGCAACTGGAGAAATTAGTTCCATACCTCACTTTGCAGAATCATCACAGCATGGTTAAAATGATGGTGCTCCAAGGTAGCTGAAGTTCCATAAAGCTGGGCTAACGCAGATCCACTCCTGAAAGAGAAAAATAGGGTAAGATGCTATCCTCCTCACAACAGAATTCCTTTAAATTTCAGGTCTTTGGAGTAGTCTGAATGCCACCATGGCACCTGCTGCAAATATCCACAGGCAAGACCAGTCCAATGTAGATGTTTTTGTGGTTTCTGGACAAGTGACCTGAATAACAACTTAGTTAAGCGCATATAGTCATATATACTGTCAGCTTGGTTCATTTGGGGGGAAATGAAGAGGAATAGGGGAAAAGAATAGCAGATTAGGAAAACTTGGGGGGAAGGACAAATAAAAACTTGGCCAAAATGGAAAAGAATATTATGTAACTTCAAGTGGTGTAACGTAAGTAAATCATTAAGATGAAGAAGCCAAGGTCCAAGTCTAAGAGTCATGAATTATCACTTAATAAGAAAATCAATAATAATAATTTAAAAGTAACATTTATATAACATTTTAATGTTTACAAAACACTTTATTATCTCTCTTGAGCCTCATGACAACCCTGTGAAGTCAGGAAGGTCATTATTCCCACCATATGTGTGAAAAATCTGTGGTTTACAGACATCAAATTATCTGCCCAGGGTCACACGTTTGGTAAGTGTTTGAGGCAGGATTGCGAACTCAGGTTTTTCTTACTCCAAGTCTAGAGACCTAGCCATTAATTAACCATTGCCGATGGTGGGGGTTTTCTGGAAGCATTTGTTGCTATGACGATGTGTTCTGCGAGAAAAGCACTGTATGTTACCATTTTAAAATAGTATACTTCTAATTTAAGTGTAATTTTTAAAGTAAATTTTTTATAACTTTGGTTTTTTCATGACTAACATTACCCATTGTGTAACTTTTTCCTATCTCCTCCTACAGAGCCATGCTTTATAATGAATAAAATTAAAAGGTCCTAAATAAAGACGATATAAATAAAATAAAAGAGGAAGAAAGAAAAAAGTTCTATAAAGCTAACTAATATATCAAAGAAATTTCATGTTATACATAGTGTTTCCCATCCTTGGTTCCCCACTTCTACAAAAAAAGCAAGGGAGGCTGGAGGGTGGGATGTTCTATATGTGAAGGGAGTGCCTTCTCATTTATTTCTTTGTGGCCAAGCTTGGTCAGTATAATTTCACAATACAGTTTCAGTTGTTTTTTTTGACCATTTACATTGTTGTTATCATGTATATTATTTTCCTGGTTCTGCTTATTTGACTTTGTATCAGTTCATATTAGTCCTTCCATATTTTTTGGCAGTCATTATTTCTTAAAGCACAGTAAGATTCTATTACTTTCATCTACCACAATGTATTTAGGTGGCAGAGTGGGTGGAATGCCAACCCTGAAGTCAGGAAGACTCATATTCCTGAATTCATATCTGGCCTCAGACACTGATTAGCTGTGTGACCTTGGACAAGTCACTTAACCCTGTTTGCCTCAGTTCCTCATCTGTCAAATGAGCTGGAGAAGGAAATGGCAAACCACTCCAGTATCTTTGCCAAGAAAAACCTCAAATGCGGTCAAAAAGAGTCAGACATGACTGAACAACAGGATTGGGTCAGAGGAGCAGCAAACAGTCCAGTTTGACTGGAACATGAAGTATGCATAATTAGTCTGGAAAGGTGGGTTTGGGCTGAATTGTGAAGGTTTTTATATGCCAAATAAAGGAGTTCATATTTTATCTAGAAGGCACTATAGGACCATTGAATCTTCTTGAATACAAAGCAACATGGCTAGACCTATACTTTAGGAATACTAATTTGGCTGCTAGGTGGAGGACAGGTTAGAAAAGGAGGCCAATTAAGAGGCTCTTTCAATAGTCTAGATAAAAGATGATGAGCGCCTACACTAGGGTGGTGCCCATGTGAATGGAGAGATGGGGACATACACAAAAGGCACTTAAGAGGTATAACTAACAAAATTTGGCAACTGATTGGATATAGAGGGAGAATGAAGAGTTGAGTATAACTCTTAGACTGTGAATATTGGTGACTAAAAGAGTGGTAATACATCTATGTCCTGACTAGTACAAATAATGAATCATGTGAAGTGGTTACATGTATTTGAATTCACACTGTTCAAAGTTATAATTATGTACAATATGGTAATTGGTTCCAGAATAATGGAAATATGCAATGTGAATTTGAATAATGTGACCACTTCTCTGGTTTCATTATTTGCATAAATCAGGACCTCGCTGTATTCTCAATGGAAACAGGGAAGTTAGAAAGGAAGTGAATTTAGAGGGAAAGGTAAGGAGCTCAGTATTAGACATGTTGAGTTTGAGATGCCTATGGCGCATGCAAGTGGAAATGTCTAACAGGCAACTGGAGATGCAGAAGCTTGGTAGAAAGATACAGGCTGAATATGGAGATTTAGGAGTCATCTGTGTAGAGAAAACCACTGAATCCATGAGAGCAGATGAGATCACCAAATATAGATTTAGAAGAGGAGAGGACCTAGGACAGCTCCCTTTACCTAGTATTGGAGTGATATCAATGATCATTTTGCAAAAGAGACTGAGAGGAATTGGTTGGACAGTTAGGAAGAGGACACTTGGGCAAAAGATTAGAAATTAGAGGAGCACATGAAGTTGAACTGATTAACTAAAGTCAGCCCAGGGGCAGAAAAAGCCAGAGAAAAAAAACCCAGAGAGTATCCAGAAGGAATATCCAGCATTTTCTAGGGATTTGGTTATGCAAGAGAAGAGAAATATAATGAGAAAGATTAAAAAGATGGTAGGAAGGAAACAAGTATTGAAAAGAGCTTGAGTGCCAGGCATTGTGCTAAGGTTGGAGAATACAAATACAAACAAAAAGAAAGACTGTCCCTGACCTCAATGGGCTACATTCTAATGGGGAAAGAAAACACAGAGAAGAGAGCTGAAAAGTGAGGTGGGACCCTCAACATTATGGTGGGATGTTCCATGTTGAGAAGGACTAAAGAAATATCGGATGTTCCTGGGTGGGGAGAGTCCAGGTGCTAAGGGAAGTTCCAGGATGAGACAGAATAATTTGGAAGTCCAAGAGCCAGGAATAGGGCTGGGGAATGGTAAGGTAAAGTGAATATATATGTGTATACATACATATATATATATATAATACATATATATTATACATATATATAAATATAAAATATATATATTAAGGATGGGAGAGACGGGTATTTTTGTAGACAGGAAGGAAGGAGCAAGCAGGTAGAGAGAGATTGAAAATTATCAGGATAGGATGATTCAGGGAGTAATCTGCTGGAGAAGTGAGGAGGAGGGGATGAGATCAAGGGCTCAAAGTGGGGTTGGCTGTGATAATGTTCATCTCTTCATCAGAGACTTCATCCAAGAGAAGAGAATAGGAGCTGATTTGGACTATGGTGGAAGAAAGGGAGCATATGAAGGATGATTCAGTTTTTTCACTGAAGTATGGGACAAAATGCTCTGCTAAGAGGGCTTGTGTAGGTGATTTGAGTAGAGAAGAGAAAAGTTTTAGGACTGCTGCTAGGGAAAATTGTGATAGAAAGTCAGTTGGGGAAGGACCAAAATGATTGGTGTAAAACCAATCTAAAAGGCCCAGTTGAGATTAAAATACAAATTTGTAGTGGGCTCAAGTCAACTGTGTTATTGTGTGACTCTCTCTAGAGGTGATCCAAGTACCTGAGTAAGAGTGGGGAGAATGATAAGTGGTAATCTTGGGTTGAGGTTTAGGCACAGGTAGTAACAAGACAAGTAATCGGGCAAAAGACTAGAGGTTAGAGGAAAGCATAAAGTTGAAAATGGGCTTAGGAAGAGCAAGGCCCAAGAAGAGATGGAAGGATAGTAGATTTTGGTCAGAGGAATTTCAGAGTTATGGATTATGGAGGTGGAAGATGTGGAAAATGATGAGCAGGATATGATCAGTCCTATGTATGAGGCAGGTAGAATGAACGTATATATGTATATTTGTATATATACATATATATATATATATATATTATTGGAATTGAGGAGGTTGATGGACTGGCAAGTGAGTTTTTGAGAGGACATAAACATGTGAACTGATATTTTCCCTACTTCTTTAAGGATACCTCCTATAAAATTCACTAGAGCTTGGTACTGGTGATCTGGCATCTTGCCTCCATTCATGAGAAGTAAATTATTATTGGGAAATGTTGGTCTTCATAGCTGGAGCACTTCCAAGACTAAGTAAACCAAGGATCTCCCTACCCATGTTGTATTTCTTTCCCCTTTCATCCATTCATATGAATCAACATGTCTCTTGGAGTGTATCCATTTGGATCTATTCCAAGAAGCAGTGCTTCTACTGTTTCTTTCTAGACCTAACCTCTCTGCTGACCTCCAGTCTCCCGTCTCTAACTGCCTATTAGACATTCTGACCTAGATGTCCTGCAGATATCTTAAATTCAATATGTGTAAAACTGAACTCATCTTTCTTCCCAAACTCTCCTCCCTTTCAAATTTTGCTATTCTCATCAAGGGAGCCACCATCCTCCCAGGCCTCCAGGTTCACGACCTAGATATCATCTTGGATCCCTCTCTCTCACCCCCATATTAAAATCCATTGCTGAAGCCTGTAGAGTCTGACCTTTGTAACTTCTCTTGAATACACCACCTTCTCTCCTTTGATGCCACCACCATCTTGCTACAGGCCCTCATTTTCTCCTGCCTGGCCTATTGCAATAGCCTGCTGGTGAATCTACCTGCCACAAGTGTCTCCCTCACCTCTAGTCCATCCTCAATTTAGCTGCCAAAGTGATCTTTCTAAAGCACAGGCCCAACCATAATATATCCTCCCCTACTCAATAATATCCAGTGTTTCTTCCCATCACCTCTAGAATCAAATATGAAAACCTCAGCCTGGCTTTCAAAGCTCTCATAACCCCCCCACCCTGACCTTGCCAGTCTTCTTAGACCTTATATCACACCATGTGTTCTTTGATCTAGTGCCAGTGGCCTCCTTGCAGTTCCTGAAATGAGACCATCCATCTCCCACCTCCAGGCATTTTCTCTGACTGTCTCCCATGTCTGGAATGCTCTCTCTCCTCACCTCTGCCTGTTGGGTTCCCTGGCTTTCTTCAAGTCCCAGCTAAAATCTCACCTTTTACAGAAAGCCATTCCAAATCTGCCTTAATTCTAGTGCCTTCTTCCTATTGAGTATCTCATATTTATTACATCTATATCTTGTTTTACATAGTTGTTTACATATTACCTCCCCCATCAGGTTATGAGCTCTTCAAGGGAAGGGACTGTCTTTTGTCTTTCTTTGTATCTTCAGTATTTAGCGCAATGCCTGGCACATAATAGGCACTTAATAAAAATTTGTGACTTACAGAAAGCAAGAATCATTGGTAGGAGATCTTTGTGTATACCTATGTAAACACACATGTATGTATGAGCATACAGGTATGTCTATGTGTTTATACATACGTATATATATGTGTATATATATGTGTGTGTGTGTGTGTGTGTATAAACTCTTTTTATCATCAAGACAGTAGATTTACCATATTTGGGTGATGATATCACAGTCTTGGATGTGTTTACGGGAAAAGCAGAAATGGCATTAAAGAAAACAAAGATTGAGGAAAGCAGACGAGATTAAGCAAATACTGCGATCTTTGCTAAAAGGAGTTACAGATTTGAGAGTACTGAGGGATTGATTCTCAAAGTATCTGAAGGAGGAAACAATACTAAAGACAAGGGAAAAAATCTTAAACCTTATTACTACCCAAAAAAGGTGACCAAGAGAACACAATATCTACTGAGCCACCTACATAACATTTCTGTGAGAATAATCTGTACACACATAGAGACATGAGGGCATTAGGAAGGAACAAGCAGGCTTTTATAAGTAATTTTCCACGGTGGAACCAATTTTAATCACGATTGATTGAAAGCTGCAAAGAACACAAGAGCCCATCATTGCATTGTTTGTTGACTATAAAAAAAGTATTTGATTCAGTGAAACAAAATAGAGCCTTAAAGTCTCTCCTCCAATAAGATGTCTTTCATGCACCTATCAATATTAGGCAAGATTTCTTGAAAGGTATAATAACTTTGTTTGATGACCATTAATATCAAGGGAGGCATAAAATGAGGATATACACGCTTGCCAAAGAGGGTCTTCACCTCTGGCACAGAGGAGATCCAGTGAGAATATCAGTATAATGGGGCTTTTAGAGCATGCCCAGATTGCCTACATTGGAGTTCCTCTGAGTGGCCTTTGGAGGATGCTGCCTAGATTGCCTAAAAATGGAAGTCCTCTGCATCACCTAACACGCAAGTGGAGTTAGCTTCCTTTGATTGGCTGTCTGACCAGAACAGGCCGCATCTTTAACACTGGAGAGACTTAGACAACTGCCCTTTCTGTTCAGTTTTCCTTTTTGCTGTGCCCAGAGGGTGAAGATCACAACTCACTCACAGCGCAGGTGCCATGAATGTGTTGGGGGTGTTTATTTGTTTCTGTTTCATGTTTTCTTTTCCATTTTTGATACTGGTGGGGATACTCACTGGGTTTGAAAATTAGAGCCATGGTGGCCTTGGAGCTAGGACTCCAGGTGGGCTATTGAAGCTAGCCAGGCCTGCAGGGAAGTCCAGAGAAGCCAGGGTACTTGGGGCTTGAGACCAAGGGGGACCTTTGGACTTAGAACTGGGACTGTCTATTGTAGGAAGTAAGCAAAGTTCTGAACCTTATCTCTTTCCTTTTCCCAGAGTCTGGAGGTGGTGCAAGGGGGAGGAGGTTAAGCCCTATGTTTTGGGGAGTGAGTTTGCATATTTGTGATTATACCTTTTGAAGTAAATATTCCTTTGTAAAAGCCAATCTGACTGTTTGTGGTTAAATGCAACCAGGGTGCAAGGGACCCACACTTAAACTTGGGGAAATGGGTAGGGGCTCGAGCCATTTGCAGAGAACCTAGATCCTCCCTTCCAAACAGGGGTGCCAGAAAACCATGGAGGAGGAGTATAAATGTAACATACCTGGTTTTCTAGACAGTGAGGGCCAGGGTAGTCAGTGTTACATAAATCAAAGTGGGAATTCCTATAGATTATCAAGTCCTCCAATGTTCTAGTTTGCATGTGACATTTTGCTGATTGCATCAGGAAATGGAAAAAATATTGCATAACTTCCAAAATGCATCCTATGATCATTAAAAAGAGTTTAGCCTAATCATCCACACAGGAAAATCAAGTTGATAAAATATGATAGTTTATCATATGCATATGATTGGATATCCTATATAGAGTATTTTCACGTGTGAATGAATAGTATTCCATGACTTACAGCCATACTATTGAAGAATATTGATATTAAAAATATTAAAAGAGGGTTGTAATTTCACAAAGGCAACCCAACCTACTCTACTCCTGTTCGCTTTTGGACCTAGTTCATCACCTATTTGCAGTGTCTATTGTCAAGCTCTTTTAATACTCTGTGTCTCCCTGAAACTAGAGCTTACGCTTAATACCAACATTCTTCAGATGAGATATGGCTGTAAATCATGGAACTTCACAGTCTTTGAAGAACTGAAGTTAGGGATCACACAAAGGGCAGTAAGGCCCATGGTGGGGGAGCAGGCTGCCACACATTACAAACAACAAATTATGAAAGAGAAATGGAATAAAAGGGTGTCATCAGGATTTGTATATTTGAAGAAGAATCTGGGCAAGGAGGGATAATGGAGGGATAGTCTGGGTTCCTCAGTGGTTTCTACATGAGGCCATATGAACTAGAGGAAGACCTCTAGCAGTTTGAGTGTACCTCCTCTGGGTGGACTCACAGGAGAATATGGACAAGGCCTGTCTGGGTGAATTGTGATGTGCTTTGCTGGAGGCAATACCCCACACTGATAAAAATATAGATCCACTTGAATATTTAAAAATTGAATCAACTGAGTGCCTGGAAAGATGTGGTCTGTTACAGAGAATCATTCAAGAAAGAAAGTTCATTCTTTTCTCATATTTTCATCAAGGACACCCTTATACGCATATGGATTGATAATTATTGACATTCTCTTGATCAAATGGCATAGAGGAAAGAGAGTTTTGGAGTTGGATGCTGTGGGTTCAAGTTCTGGTTCTGACACATCCTACCTATGCAACCCTGAGCAACTGGCTTCATTTTGGGGCTTCAGGTTCCTTACAAGGTTTGATTCTCACCTTGTTGATACAGTTGGGTAGAGCAGTGGAGAGGGCTCTGTGCCTAGAGTCAGGAAGACCTGAGTTCAAATATAGCCCCAGATACTTAGCTAGCTATGTGACTCTAGGCAAGTCACTTAACCTCAGTTTGCCTTGCTTTTCTTAACTGCAAAAATAGTGATAGGACAAGCCCTACCTCCTTGTTGTAAGGATTAAAGGAGATCATGCCTATAAGGAGATTAGCACAGTGTCTGGCACATTGCCCTACCTCCTTGTTGTAAGGATTAAAGGAGATCGTGCCTATAAAGAGATTAGCACAGTGTCTGGCACATCAGAGGTGCTACATAGATTCCCTTTCCCTCCCTCCTCCCTGTAAAATGAAGGGTTTGGGCCAGGTGATTCCCAAAGTCCCTTGGATATTAAAATTATCTCTGGCTTTTTCAATTCTTTTGGTATTTTCCCTTTCCTAAGGTAGCTTCTAAAATGATCCCTTATTGCTTTCAGGATTCTGTCCCATAGAGTTCTTCATTGTATGTTTACTTGTATACAGAGGGAGAGAGAGAGAGAGAGAGAGAGAGAGAGAGAGAGAGAGAGTGAAATGAAGTATCATAGGTGAAAGCCTTGTATGAAATTCTGCATAATTATAATACATATACAACATATAATATATATGTATATGTATACACACAAGCATGTTTCATACATCTGTGTCATATGCATCTATGGCTCTGTTCATGAAACATATTGTTAATAAATTATTAGATTAAGGAATACATTAAAGTTATTTTTTTCCCTTATGCAAAGGGGAAAAGCAACAGGGAAAAAACTTAGAGAAAGGGAATTTTTAAAAAGTAAATGAAATACTGTACTCTCAGGTAGGCATCCCCTAAGCTTAGGAGACTTGAGCAAGTAAGCAAGCAAAGAGAATAACAATGCAAAAGTATCTATCAGCGGCTTTCCTGGGTATGTATATTCTTAAAAGAAGATGACTGAATGCAATATAGCACCTGGCTTAAAACATTCTAGGAGGCAGCTTAAAGGAGGAAAGACTATGAAATGTAATTATGAAATTGAGGACTGTAGGGAGGTGGAGGGGAATGGGATTGGACTGTCACCGCAGATTAATGTATACCAGTATTTCACTTCTGGGACGCAGCCTAAAGCGACAAGATGGGTTTTCATTCCCAAGAAATGAGTAGAAGAGATTATGCTAGAAATGAATAGAAGGAGTCTCCTAGGAGAATATACTACAAAGCTGCGCCATACTGATATTTAATCATCAGAGGCGGCTGTAATAGAGAGGGGGCTGCCTGGGAAACATCATCCCTAGAGAAAACAGGGCAGAGGTGTATTAACAGAGCAATTTCAGAGGACCATGGTATTGCTGCCTTCTCATGACTATTGATCATTCATTGCACTCACACCAATACTTAAAATTAAAGATAAAAAATGAAAATGCAAAGGTTCATTCATCAATGAGACTGAAATAATATATCACATATTATTAATAAAGTTGCAACTCTTTTTAAGGGGAGTCTTGCACTTTCCATTGCAATTTGCACCCTGCTTAGCATCTTCAACAATCTCTTTATAGGCTGATATTAAAACACTTTGTGTTTGTGTATTTAAATCCTGTCTTTCCAAACCACCCAGGAAGTAAAGATGATAAGGACAAAGATTTCTCTTGTAGAAATGAGCTGAACACTGGCACATTCAGTGATTAATCTTATTCTGAATGTTAAAAGGTAAGTTTATGAATGCATGGTATAATGCAAATAGCAAGAGACTTGGAGTCAAGAGACCATTGGAGTCAAGTCTCAGCCCAGAAACTCACTGTATAGCTTTGAGTAAGCCATTTCATTTATCTAAGTCTCAGTTTCCCCATCTTTAAAATGGAGGTGATAAGGATTCTTGCATAATCCATTGCCAAGTGTTGTGAGGGTCAAATGAAATATCACAGGTGAATGCCCTTGGTAACTATGAAATTCGGCATAATTATAAGCTATAGTTATAAAGTGCCCATTATAATTAATAGCACCCATTATAATTAATAGTGCCCATTATAGTTGAGGGGAAAATATCAGAGTGTGGTATGTCACTGTATGTCCTTAGTACAAAAATGATTCTAATTGGTGCAAGGCTGTTGACAATTTTGTAAAGGGGTGGACCTGAAAATATGTATGAGATTAATATGCCCACATTGAAAATACATCAGATAACTTTGTATTAAAGATATAATGCAGACCTCATATAGCACCAAGATAGAATAGAAGCCTGCTGCCAGCGATTTTTGTACCTGGGATTTCATCCATGTAGGGAGCTCCCAATGAGAAACTGCCTTTCCTAATGCACTTTATGTTCTTAGAGAGTCGCTGACATGCTAGGCGACTCTTGTAGAATCATATGACCAGTAGGGGTCAGTGCTGAGTCTTGGACCAAAGTCTTGACAGAGGCTGGCTCTCCAGGTTACCTCCGTGTCTATCGTACATGCCATGAGTTGGATGACCTTGGGCAAATGACTTACCACCTCTAAGCCTCTGTTGCCTCATCTGTAAAATAAAGGGATTTTACCAGATAATCGCTAAGATTCCGTTCATCTCTGTGCCGCTATGATTCTAAGTCTTGGGCTATGGGTATCAAAAACTAAGTGCAATAGTAAGGACTCACTCACCCATAGGTGACTCCTCTTTCTGCTTGCTGCAGCTATTCAGAGGGTGCCTGACACAAAGGCCTGTGAGAAGCCACCTCGGGTTTCACAAGGTCCGTGCACCAAGGTCTATGGGCGTTACTCGCTGGGTGGGGAGTTGGGGGGTGCTCCCAGGTCCTCACTCAGAGCCTATTTACTCCACACACAATTCTAAAAATGTTGGTGATTTTGCTTTCATGGTCTGAGTCAGTTCATAAGAAGCCTATTATAAGTAGTAGCTAGGACAGAGAGAGGAAAGAAAGGGGAGGGGAGGGAAGATTCCAAAAGCAGTTACTGCTTCAAGAATAGCCTGACAATGAGGGAGAAGACAGAACAGCTATTTAAAAAAAGAGCAGATACAAGAGCTTAAAATAGATAGTCTAAGGCCATTCATAATAGGGGCAAGCTACCAAACGTATCTTAATACTACCTGAGATCATCACCGTATTACAGCATAATACAATAACTGAGTCTCACAATTATATCCTAGAGTCAATTCTATTTAAAAATAATGATAGCTAGAATTTATACAGTGCAATGTTTTGTAACACACTTTATAAATATCATTTTATTTTATCCTCACAACAACCCTAGTTGCTATTATTATCCCATTTTACAGATGAGGAAACTGAGGCAGTTAAGTGACTTGCCCTACATCCCACAGCTAGTAAGTATCTGAAGCTGCTTTGAACTCAGATCTTCCTGACCTGAGGTCCAGTTTTAGACTGTGCCACCTATCTGCCAGAAACATTTCTGTATTGATTTGACATTTATCTTTCCACCTCTCTAGCGCCCAACACAGCACAGTGACTGACAAACTTTTTTGTATGTACTCAAAAATCATAAAATTAGTACTGTATCCTTGTATGACATGCATATACCTATGTAAAATAACGAATAGGAATTCTTGAGTATGGAGTATAGAGAATGTTCTAATTGCAAGTACATTTTCACCACAGGAGGGGGCGGCCCATTCCCAGGAGAATTTGACTTGTAACCCCGCCCCCCCCACCATAGGAATTACAAGGTGGATAAGGAGAAGGACGCCATGGTGGTGGCTCTCTGACTATGATGGCACAGAAGCAGTTATGCCATGTGGTGTCATGGGCCAGCAGATAATCATGAGGTGAGGCATAGGACAGCAATCTCTCTTGGAGAGGAAGCTTACCATTTAGGGAAGAAGGGCCCACAACTGTCAACACTCTAGAGAAAAGGCCCATTCATTCTGCACATCTAATAATAGATGGCATTTATATAGCACATTAAGGTTTGCGAAGGGCTTTACAAATATTATCTCAACCGATCTTCACAATAACATTGGGAGATATGTGCTATTACTATCTCTATTTTTACAGATGAGCAAACTGAGGACCAGAGGTCAAGTGACTTTGCCAGGGTCACACAGCTAATAAGTATCTGAGCCTGAATTTGAACTCTGGTCTTCCTGACTCCAGGCCCAGTGTTCTATCCATTGTACCACCTAGCTGCCTGTTGATATTTGTCATGAATATAACAGCTAACCAGTATGATTCCTATATGCAAGCAATTTCTTTGTATATCCACCATAATTAGCTGTTAGTCAACGAGTACTCAACAGCTAGCTGGCAATTTTGCACCTAGAAAGTCCTTGAATTTCCTGATTTCCCAGTTCTTGTCAAGGGCACCACCCTCGTTCCAGTCATCCAGATTTGCAATTTCAACATCATCTTCCACTCTCCACTCTCACTCACCCCATGCAACCAATCAGTTGCTAAGTCTTGTTGTTTCTAACTCCCCATCTCTTGCATGTATCCTTTTTGCTTTTCTACGCCTAAGCCCACATCCTGGTTCAGGCCCTCAGCTCCCCTTGCCTGCCTGGCTCATTGCAATAGCCCCCAAACTGGCTTCCTTGCCTCAAGTCTCTGCTCCTCGAATCCATCTACTCCATTGTTGCCAACAAGAATTCTTTAATGTATAGTAATCCAGGTTATCTCATTACTCAAAATTTTCTCTAGAGTCAAATAAAAATTGCTTCTTTTATCATTTTAAACCTTTTCATAACTTGAGCTTTTTCCTATGTTCCCAGTCTTCTCATGGTATCCGCCTCCATGCACTCTTTCTATAGACTAGCCCTATTGGGGCTGTTTGTTCTTCCTCATACCTAACACTCCATTTCTACTTCTGTGCCTTTGTTGTTCCCTGGGCTCAGAATGTTTTCCTTCCTTGCTTCTGCCTTCCAGAATCCTTGGCATTCTTCAAGATTCACTGGAGGTACCACTTGCAACAGGAGGCTTTTCCTGATTCCCTCAGCCATTAGGGCCAGCTTGATGTTCCTTGCAAACACATTTCTCCTCCCAACTCTGACCATATTCACTGGCTATCCCCTCATGCCTGCAATTCTCTCCCTCCTCATTTCTGCCTCCTGGTTTTCCTTGCTTCCCTCGTGTTCCAGTTAAAATCCCATGTCTTATTGTGAAGCATTTTCTGATCCTCCTCAATGCTAGTGCCTTTCCCCTACTAATTATTTGTAATGTATCCTGAATATATCTTGTTTGTACTAGGAGGACCTGAGTTCAAATTCGACCTCAGACACTAGTTGTGTGACATGGGGAAATCACTTAACCCTGTTGGGTTCAGTTTCTTCATCTATAAAATGAGATGGAGAAGGAAATGTAAACCACTCCAGTACCTTCACCAAGAAAATCCCAAATGGTATCATGAAGAATCAGAGACAACCAAGTAAACGACAGCGAAAATTTGCATGTCATCTCCCCCATTAGACTGAGCTTTTTGAGAGCAGGGACTGTCTATTGATTATCTCATATTGATCCTGTCTATATCTTTTTTTACATAGCTGTTTACATATTGTCAACCCTATTAGGTTATGAACTCTTCAAAGACTGTCTTTTGTCTTTCTTTGTATCCCCTGTACTTAGCACAGTGACTGGTACATAGTAGGTACTTAATAAATACTTATTGACTGACTGATTGCAAGGTCACTTGGTATGGACTTTACACTTGTTTTGTAGATAGCTATCTATACATGTAGATGTTGTCTTCTCCATTAGAATATAAGTTCCCTGAGAGTTGTGTATCCTCAATGCTTAGCACAGTGCCTGGCACATAGTAAGTATTTAATTAATGCTTTTCATTTGACCGATTGATTGATCCTATAGATTCATACCATAATAATTTGTACAGTGCTACAGATACCACATATTAACAGATATGTCCAAAAAGGTTTATCAGGGGATGAAGGCATGGTTCACTTTATGTTCTTTCCTAAAGATATTTTGATGCATCATTCAATCCAGATTTTGAAGACGGGAAGGGTAGATTACAAGGAGCTCCAATGGTTGTGCATTAGAAGAAAGAGGCCCTTTTTAAAATTGAGCCTTGTATCTGACTGGGGTCAGCAGGGACAACCCAAATCAACAAGCATGACAGGAAGGGCAAATTTGCAATTAAAAAAGGAGTAGGGAATTATCAAGATGGATGGGTCCCCAAGACACAGAAGCCAAAGCCCCCGTGGCCTTGGCCAAGGATGCCAGAAATGAATGCTCTTTTTCTCCAGCACTCGTCACCTTTGGCTCTGAACAGAAGGGCAAATGCATTAAAATAGCAGCAATTAGAACACTTACTTAGCTTGGAAGGCATTGTTGGTTCCCCTGTGGTCGAGGTCATGACATAGGCAGCCCACAATCACGGCTAAAATTTCCACCTCAGTCAAAATCTCCTGAAACCCAGCCGTCTGGGAAGAAGGGAAAAATGGCAAGTGTAACTACTGAGAGCAGGAAGGATGGATAGCGTTAGTCCGGTGAGTAACAATCAACCGTTTTTAGACCAGCATCATTTAAGGAAATGATTAACTGCCATCCACCATAAACTACTGTAGGTTGGGTGGTCAGTCTAACAGCATCAGGTCCCTGCAGTGATCAATTACTTCCCTGTCACATTTCCCCATGCCCCAAAACCAAGACGGGGCATGTGGTGTGTGTGTGTGTGTGTGTGTGTGTGTGTGTGTGTGTGTGTGCGTGCGCGTGCGTGTGTGTGTGTGTAAGAGAGAGAAACCAAGGCAAAAAGGGAAAGCAGAGTCCGTATAATAATTTTGACACCTTAAGACAAAAAGCTCCATTTCCAGTTAAATGAGAATATAGCAAAGTTCTAGAACAAAGCATATTCTATTGATATTAGAGTTTAATGGTGAGTTACTATAGTATTGAGTAGTAAAAAAAAAAAAAGATTAATTTAGATGTGAATGCTATTGGACAAACGGGTGCCTTTAGATGACAGCAGGAGAAGCTAAGATATTTAGAATTAAGAAGAAAATGTTTCTGTTATTAAAGCAACTATTTACTATGATTGATCATTAGCTATGAGAAAAAAATAGAAAGCATTCAAGCCACAGATATATTGAAATGAATAATTTATAGGGCACAAAGTCTCCCTCAAAGTCCTCCTAGCCTCATGGGGACATTGGGCTTTCAGGGACTCTCCTTGTACAGTGTAAGTTCTGGTAGGTGTTACTTACCTGCGACAGCTTCAAGTATGTGTCTAGTGATGGACTTCTATCCAGGGATGAGGGTTCATCACCAGAAGGCTGGGGTTAGGGGAAGGCAATGAGCATTTATATAGCACCTATGGCATCCTAGGCACTATGCTAAGCACTCAGAATATCTCAGCTGATCTTCACAACAACCCTGCAAAGTAGGTGCATCTTACAGTTGAGGAAACTGAGGCATACAGAGGTTAAATGACTTGCCCAGGGTCACTGACACCAGATTTAAACTCAGGTCTTCCTGACTCTAGGTACTACCAGCTGCCTCTGTGATGAATTGTTTTGACCAAAGCAACCCATGAAGACCTTCTCTTAGGATAAGAAGGGGTTGAGATCTGCATCAGTGGAGGGGTTTATACTCTGAAATCACAGATCTTATGCTTATTCATTACGTAAGTTTTGTTTTTACCATTATTTCCTTTTCAAGGGTGAGAAGATATAGGAGAGAGAGAAAATAAATACTTGTTAATTTAAAAGTAATTTTTAAAAGATGTAACAGGATGAGACTTTATGCCGTCTTGGGGAGGGAGTGGGGAGGGAGGGGAGAAAAACTGGAACTCAAAACTATGTAGAACCGTGCGTGGTAAACTAAAAATAAATAAAGAAATTAAAAAAAAAAGATGTAACAGGGTTGGATTGGCTGTAATGGATTCACTGTATGAAGGTTCTTTCCAGCTCTAAAGGATTATGAGTTTCATATAGATTGAGGACCAAGGCCTCAGTTCCTCAGAATTCCTCATCATTTTTCTCTTACATTATGCTAGTGAAATGAACAGATATGGAAGGTTTCATTCTAAAGATGCCTCTGACACAATTTCCTAAGCAGCTGCAACAGGAATGAATTTTAAACAAACCGTTCAACTTTAATGCCTTTCATGAACAGGAAATAAGCAAAGTTCAATGGTCCTCTCTCTAAATAAGATAAAAGTTATAGCTATCTCAGGCAGATAACAAGCTTCTAATTATTTTGGATACGCCACTCAGTACTGAAGTTTCTTGCTTTCCTACCTGCCCATTTCACTGATCATTGTGTTAGATAGATAGACAGGCAGACAGATAAAGAGATATAGATATATACACATACACACACACACACACACACACACACACACACATATATATATATATATACATATATATCATAGTCATCAGAAGTCAGGTTAGGGGAATCAATCAACAAGTGTTTATTAAATGCTTACTATGTATAGTAGTGTACTACAAATGCTGTAAGTTGGGACAAAAATGAAGCAGTCCCTGCCTTCAAGAGGTTTTCATTCATTGGGAGAAATAACACCTACACATGCAAAGAAATACAAAATATATATGAAATAGATACAAGGTAAAGTCAAGGGGCAGAGAGGAAGGCTCCAGGATCTACGGGTAACAGGAAAGGGGTGAAGGTGGGGTGATAAATGACATCAAACTTTGTCAACTTTAAGTAATACTTAGTGAATAAAGATTTAGTTATAGTGATTTCCCTAAAACAACAAGAACCCTCTGGTTTTGAGGTCCTTATGCTTCCATCATCCATTGTTCTTTGTTGGATTGGACAGTTAAAAAAATTGACTGAATAACCAGATTCTATATTTTAAAGTTCATGCAGTTTGATTAGTAGTTTAATTAAGGATTTTAATAATTACCATGAAGTCTGGTTTGTATACTTTAATAACTATCCATGCTAAAACTTAACTCCCCTTGCCATGACTTGACTTTCAATCCTGAACTGGTTATGTGGGTTTAGGACTTTAGTAGCCTAGGAGAAGGGACACGTAGGTGGCGCGGTGGATAGAGTGCTGGACCTGGAGTCAGGAATATTCTTCCTGAGCTCAAATCCAGCCTTAGACACTTACTTTCTTTGTGACTCTAGGCAAGCCACTTAATCCTGTTGACCTCAGTTTCCTCATCTATAAAATGAGCTGGAGAAGGAAATGGCGAACCACTCCAATATAATTGCCGAGAAAACCCCAAATGGGGTCAGGAAGAGTAGGAAACAACTGGAAAATGACTGAACAACAGCCTGGAAGACAGTCCAAATAAGTTAACCAGAGGGAGCTGTCAAATGTGGAACACTTTACTTGTGATTTCATATAGGAAGTGAAGCAAAAATTTAAAAATATTATAGTGAGCTAGCTACAGAAAGGATTTGCTTATGAAATGATAGAAATAGTAATAACATATTAATTTACCATTTCAAGATCTGCAAAGTGCTTTACCTACTCATATTTGTGAGGCAGCTGCAATACTACCACAGGTATTATTATTATTATTTTACAGATAGGGAAACTGAGGCTCAGGAAGGTTAGATGGCCCAAAGTCCCATAACTAGTGAGTGGCAAAGCCAAACTTTGAACCTAAGTCATTTGACTCTAAATCAATGTTCTTGCTACTGTACTGTGTCATTGACTGGAAACTATATGACAGGGAGGAATATTTTTTTCGCCTATTGGGGCCATCCATTCCTTGGTAATACACCATGGAGAAATTTCCACTTCTTTAGCAACTGTTTCTCTTTGACCACCATTTTGGGAAAGCCCCAGCCACCAGACTTCACTTCATTCCCTGGTCTCTGGTCATAGATTCCTTGACAATCCCCCAGTTCCTGCATGGAGTGTATCAAACTACTCCCCTATGGCCTGACTTCCATCCCTGTAACTTTCTGGGCCAAAGTACCATGCAGCTTTGTATGCCAACTCCTCCATTTGAATTTAAGTTCCTCAAGGGGAGGGACTTTGTTTTTTTTTTTTATTTGTATCCCTTATAATTAACACAGTGCTTGGCTCTTCCTCTTCAATCCCTTTTTCAGTTATCCAACTCTCTGCGACCCCATTTGGGATTCTCTTAGCAAAGATACTGGAGTGGTTTGCCATTTCCTTCTCCAGCTCATTTTACAGATGAGGAAACTGAGGCAAACAAGGTTAAATGACTTGCCCAGGCTCATAGTAAGTGCTTAATAAATGCTTTTTTAATTCATTCATTTATTTCATTCATTTCAAATTTACTGATACTTAACTAATGTCAAGGGACAGGGATCAACTAGAAACAGGAAAACCGATGAACAGCTTAAATGGAAATAAAAAATCTAATGTCATCCTTTGTATGGCAAATCAAAATCTTAATTCATCACCAGGTTAAAAGGTTATTAGATTTTAAAAACATAGATCATATTTTTCTACCAATTTGTCCAGCTATAATTTTGGCTAGAAATCCATTATCTTATCTTAAAGGGCATAAACTATGCCATAAAATATCTTGAAAAGCAGCACATTGTCTAGAAGAGGGAGCAAATAATCATAGCCGATATTTATAATGTGCTTTAAGTTTGCGAAGCACTTTACATACATCATCTCAGTTAAGGTTCCTCACAAACCTGTGGATGACACTAAAACCAATGTCATAATAGACTCACAGAGCCAGAGGTGAGTAGCTTCCTCCTCATTATTATCTTTATCATTATATTGTGGACCAGGCCTCTGCCTTTAAGAGGGGAGAGGAGAGGAGAGGAGGGAGGATTAGTTCAGCCGTTATAGGATGGGTAGTCATTTTTTTTTCTCTTGAAGCTCTCCAGGGATGGAGGCTTCTCTTGTTGCCATTTCATTGTTTGATCATTTTCACAATAAATGAGTTCCTTCATCCAGGCAAAATCTGATTTTCAGTTGAGCCCTTTTCCTCTTGATTGGCTCTCTGTGGATGAAAGAAAGGACTGTGCAGCATTTTCCTTGTGTCAGACCTTTTGTACACTTAGACGCGGTAATTAAGTCACCTCTTATATTTTTCTCTTTCCAGGATTTAACAATCTTAACTCCTTTGACCTTTGTTTTTGCTATCCCTATTTCTCATCTCTTCAATCATTTCTTTTCTTTTGCTGTTTTTTGGAATAAGGCTCCCTGACTAGAGGTCAGGATGATTCCAGGAACCTAGAATTCTATTCGCTTCAACAAGCTCCTAATAATGTGTGCTCAGCACTGAGCTAGGTACTATGGGGGGATAAAAAAGTCAAACCAAAACAAAAAAGCAAATGAACAAAACAACCCAAACAGACCCTCTATGATAATGACATAATAATAATCATAGTAATAGCTAACGCTTAGCTAGAGCTTACTATTTGCTAGGCACTGTGCTAAACTATGGAGATGGGAGAAAAAGGCAAAAGACAATCCCTGCCCTCAAGGAGCCCACAGTCTGAGGACACGCCAACAACTACATACAAACAAGCTCTATACAGGATAAATTGGAAATAATCAGCAGAAGGAAGGCCCTGGAATTAAGGGTGATCTACAGGAACAGCTTCCTGTGGAAGCTAGGATTTAGCTGCGACTTGGAGGAAGCCAGGGAAGCCAGGAGGTGGCAGTGAGGAAGGAGAGAGTCCCAGGCATAGGCAATAGCCAGAGAAAATGCCTAGAGCTGGGAGAGGAAGTGTCTACAGTTAGAAAGTCAGTGTTACTGGATTGCATGGTATATTGCATAGTGATGGTGGGAGGGGAGTATAAAAGGTGTAAGAAGACTGGAGAGGTGGGCTGGGCAGAACGCTGGACTTGTGCTAAGGGAAGGGCATATTGACCTATGGTGTGTCAAATGACCACCTTGTAAATGTCATCTAGAAATGGATTATAATAGAGATCCCAAGACTCGATTGGTTTTGCATATATAGCTAGTCTCAGGATCAATCCAGCTTGCTACATATGATATTGCCATTTCCCCAAAAGCCATGTTTCTTTGGAGATTGGGGTGGTAAGGTGGGGGCATCATGGTTAAGCCTTTGATTTTCATCTCTCTGAGGAATTCATGGTGTGGACACTCCATTCTCCAATGTAGATAGGCAGGTAAACTATATAATTTAAGATCCTAGAGACTTGCCTAGAGGGGTACTGAGAAGTTGTGACTCAGTCATGGTTCCACAGCTAATATGTAGCAGAAGTCATACTTGAATCTGGGTCTTCCTGATTTCCAAGGTCAACCATTCATCCACTACCTCTTGTTGCCTCAAAAAATCAAGTTAAGGTATACCAGTGAGGATAGTAATTACAACATTTGTATCTAGCGCCTTTTGTAGCACTTGGTACAGAGTCAGGCAGCCAACAAGCATTTATTAAGTGCCTTCTATGTAGTAGGCACTGTGCTAAGTGATGGGGATACAAAGAAAGGCAAAATATAGTCCCTCCTTTCAAAGTGAATACTTATTGATTGTTATACCTTTAATGATCACACTCCTACAAATACTATAGTCATGAACAATTCTCAAGTCAAATTGTTTTATCGCCACTTTGGATGGATATGTATTTAATTAACTTTTCTCACCTATTGTCTTCCACACCTATCCTCTTATTGACTTGATACTTGTAAGAAGAAGTATTCAGTAGAAAGAAGAGAGAACACAAAGCAGAGGAAGGATGAGGAGGATAATTTTTAAAAAGAGAGGTAGAACTATGCTTTATAACATAGGTCCTGCCACTGGAGCAGATCCTGACCCATCCCCAACATGAATTGATTCTGCTTTTGCCTCACACACTTCTCACTGACTTTACGGAGAGAGTTTTAGACTTGCAGTGGGGAAGACCTGGCTTCAAATTCTAGCTCAGACCCTAATTAGCTGTGTGATCCCATAAAAATCACTGAAATCTGGACCTCAATTTACTTATCTGTGAAATGGAAATAATTATAGCACCTATTCCATATGATTGTTGTGAGGAACAAATGATGTAATGTAGGTAAAGTGCTTTGGAAAACTTAAAGTATTTCAGGTTATTGTTTTTATTGCACTTTATAATTACTTATATATTCATTAAATCTGTCTCCTTAATCTTAAACTCCATAAAGTCAGGGATCATGTTACTTTGTGCAGCGCTCAGCACATAGTAGGTATTTAATACAAGTTTCAGTTGAATTGATTCGAAATTCAGCACCAAACAGGTTTGAATGTCATGCAGCTGGGCTCCCATTAGCAGCTGCTCTTTCTCACACACAATACCCAATCTCTCATCTATTTGCCTGCAATGTATTTCCTCCTTACTTCCAAGTCCTAGAATCCTGTACTTCTTTCAGGATTCAGCTCAAGCAACATCTACACCAAGCCTTCTCTTATCCCCCAACTGCTAGAGTCCCTCCCTATGTCACTTTGTTTTTATTCTATAGGTACATTTATCTATTATGTCTCCTGATGGAATGCATGTTTGAGGTCAGTGTTGATTTCATCATTGGTTTTGTATGCCCAACATCTAGTTCAGTGCCTAGGAGGTAGCAGGCATTTAATAAATGTTTGTCTATTGATTGGTTGATAAAGATGCCACAGTCAGGTGTTGATCTATGTATATAGGTCTCCTTCACCCACAGAGTGCTGAACTACAGCGAAAACCAAGAAAAGCTTTGGCTGGGCTGTAAAAGGGCCAAGGTTTGACCGAGGAAGAATGTATTCAGCCCTCTGTCCGATTTGTAAAAAGCCAGCTAAGAATATGTGCGCATTAGTAATTCCACAGGATAACAGCAGCACCTTTTGTCCAAGTGTATTTAAGAACTTGGTTCACATTTCTCTTCATGATAAATCACCAGTGGTCAGAATGAAATCCAGAACACCTTTTCTTAACCACAGATAACTCAACTACTTGGGTTCTGTCCCCAATGCAGTACACCCTAATTGTGTACAACAAAAGTGTATGACCTGTAAAATGGGAATTAAAAGGGACAGGTAGAGTAGGAGTTTCAGGTCTCTGAAACACTACCCCTACTTTATATGTCTTCACCGAACTGAAAATAAGACCTTTGAAAACCAACTCAATTTTAACTTTGGGAAAGCCATCTCCCAACTTGCCACCTTCTAGGTGCTAAGTTTCAGCCTACAGAAAGTCTCACAAACGAGTTGTAAAGCATTTAAAATAGGTTGCTGATAATGGAAAACTGAGGCTGTGATGAATGTTCCATTGCCTACTGCTGAATCTCACTGACCTGAAGGATTCAGCCAGCATCATAAAACACAAAAGGGAAGATTAAGCAGTTTACCAACACCGTAAAAATCTCAAGAATAAATTCAGTTTAATCAAAAATCCTATATTGTAAAAAGACTGTTGCTATCCCTGTGACTGAAAACACATTTCATTAAAAAGCAGTGTCTATGAGCAGGAGTATCTACTTTACCCATAATGCTGGCTGTGATTATGTTTATACACTTTTAAAATTTACATGTACAGAGAAAAAAAATACCTAGCCCTGGATGGTGGTGCAGGAGAATTTATTTTCACTAGAAAGTGAATGACCCATAACTCATGAGTGGCAGAGCTTAAAGTGAGTTATGGAGGTCATTCTCTCGTGTGAGGAAATGAATTGGATTATTCCTCTTCCCAATAGTACCCGTTTGGTTATTAGTACGCCAGGTTCTTAATTATGAGCTGCTTTGACTTTTTGTGTTGTTGTTTTTTTTTAAATAAACACAGACTTGGGTACTATTTGTTAGAAGGACATTGTCAAACTGCTACCTGGAGGTCTGGCCAAACAGACTGGAGATGGAAGGAAATTGTGAGCGTATCAAATGGCAGTAGCATTAAATGTAATTTTAAAATATGTTCCAAATTGATTACCCATGTAGTAGATGGATGACACGATGTTGGTAGATAGATAATTAAGGATGACCACTTATTTGGTTTCCTAATCTTAGGAATCCTTCCCTTTGGGTTATACTGAAAAATGTAATATGCAAATGTGAGAATTAAAGGATATGGCAGACTAACATGCAGAAAACCATAAGCATTCTGACGTTTGATTTTTAAGTCAACTCTTACTAGTTGTTTGTTTTCGTATCATTAAAAATGAGAATATATAAAAATTGAGGTGTAATATATTATCTATTATTTATCATTATTAATAAAAAAATCATTGTTGACTCTACTGACACAGACATAGAAAAGAACAAAATCTCTAGACCTATTTTTGTTTTTATCTTGGGCTATTTTTTGATGAAAAACAACATTTTACATGAAAACTCAAGCACTTCTGAAAAATCTTCCTTGAATACTGTTTGCTCCAATTTTATTTCTTGCTGAAATACCTTGAGGGAGAAAATTTTTACACAAAAAATCAAAGACTTTCATGAAAAATGCAGGCAGCTGACAAATATTATGCATTATCTTCAGGTTTGTGAATGGGCTGGATTTCTCTCCCTAAATGTCCTCTGCTCCCTAGTTTGAATTATCAATAAACCTTGTGGCTTATCTCTGAAAATAACCTTGTTGACAACACAAATATGGACTTAAACATGTTCTATCCACATATGAGATTTAGGAAGCCCACTGTAAATGTCAGGGGGTGTCCATGTGTTTGCTGTGATACCCGCTTATTATTAGTGCTGAACGGCAATCCCCCACCGGGGCCGCTTTGGCAGCCCTGCTATAAATTTTAATGTGATCGTGAGCTCTTCTCTTTTCATATCCAGTGAATTCTGCAAGATCATAATATTCTATATGAACCCTATCTGAACTTTCCTGTGATACAGAGAAAGAACAAGATTCCTAGCGGTGATAGATGTTCATCATTTTACGGCTTTGTGCTGGACACTGGGCACCACGGTTCCCTGAGTAATATTACCCGAAACGAAGTCCTCTCATTCAATTAACCTTTATTGAACAGTTACAGGGTGCAAGGCATGGCATGAGGCGCTAATGAGCACATCCCTAGGATGGTCCTCTGAGGAAACAATACTGATTCTTAAGGCAAGCTTCTTTTGGGGAAACTGTCAGGTTCAGTGTGTCTGTGACAGCCCCCCCCCGCCCCCCCAACGCAATGTCACTGTATACTTAGCAGCTCTTCATACTATTTTATTAAAATACTAGGAACAAACAATATAGCCATTTTTAATTTCTTCTGAAAATTAAGAAAATCAGAACAAGTGCCCTTGGACTTCAGGCCTTTTTGTAATGTGGAAACTCATACTCTATAATACTTTTCTCTATGCACTTAGCAAATTTGAATCCCCCCAAATGTCCATTAAAAGCAAAGGACAGATATTGTAACCTATGCCTTACAGATCTGAAAATTCAGGCAGAGAAGGATGGAGTGACTTATTTAGTCATTACCTGGGTCATTGGCAGGCCAGATTCCTACCATTTTGCATCAAATTGCTTCTCCTATAATGGAGCTTTTATTTCCAGGGGAATGTATATTGCTTCTGTTATCTGCATAAGGTTCATGGGTCTGGGGCATCAGCTTGAGTACTTTGGAGAACACAATTCTGATTCAGCAATAATGTTTGCTGTCTCTGTGTTTTGAATAACCCCAGAGAGCACAGGTAAGAAAGTAAACCCCTTATGTTGACTTTGTCTGTGTTGCAGAACCCACTATACAAATATACTAATGCAAATAAGGAAGCAGAACCCTATATAGGCTTTGCCTGTGCAGCAGAGTCAACTGTGCACAAATACTAATGCAAATATACGAAAGCCATCAACTTTACACATTCCCCATTCCCAGAAACAATGGAATTTTGGAAGAAAACAATACAACCAGAGATCCCATGTTAAAAAGGCCAGGCAATTCATGCTAACAACAGCAAATGAGTATGTGAAAAGGTATCTACTTCTGCCATGAAACAAACCCACTCTTGATGAGAAGGGTTGATTTTTAGGCAGACTGGTATCCCCTTTAAACATAAATCTTCCCTCCTCCCTTCCCCACCCCCAGTCTAATCCTTCCTCTTTATCATCGGCCCCAGATGAAGAGAAGGTTTAATGCCTCTCTTTTCCAGGCAGCTAGGAGAGAAATTTAGCCTTGGAGTGCCACCTAGAGGAAAACTCAGCTCACAAAGGCACAGTCCCCAGTTGTGTCACGTGCTTCTATTGTGACATTTTTCAGCAGGCTGGAGAATTCCATTCCAAACCCATCATAACACTTGGGAAGGGCAGATGGGGAAGGCTCAGGAGAAGGAAAATGGGAGGATCATTTCACAGTGCTGGGAAAGCCCCTAACTATGCTATGGAGTGCTCTGGGGAAAGGATGTTGCATTAGGGTCTCTATTTCAGAAATAAGGTCATTGGTGTGAGTTCACTTCTTTTTTAAAAAAAATATTTTATTTGAGTTCAATTCTTTGTTATTTCCCCAGTTCAGGTAGCCTCTGTTAGTTCCATATGAAGCATGAGGGTGGCACGGATCACCCCAACTGTGTTCTCTCTATGGGCTGGCCCACTCACCTCACCAACATCCACATTGGCAAGTCACATAATTACTGCCTAGTCAGAAGCTTCTTGCTCACTGCAGATTCATTTGCTGCAGACCATGCTTTCTACCCTGTAAAGTGGTGTGTGTGTGTGTAATACATTCCAATCTCCTCCACTCCAACAATGCCCCCCAGTGCCATACATACCCAACCAGTACTGCTTGGTACAGGGCTATTGGCCTGGCCACCAAACTTATTCTGGGCTCCTCCAGATCAGAAGAAGAGACTTCCTGGGCTAGTTTTAGCCCTGAAAAAGTTGGGGGGAAACAGATTGATTTATTAATGATGTGCCCCTATGGTTTAGAATCTTTCCCTTTTCTCTTTCTCTAAGACTATGTAGGCCCGAGGAGGGGGGTTCTAGATCAGGGCTCCTCCACAAACCCAGCACTGCGGTAGGGGAAGGGAGTGACGATAGAACTTAGGAAGCACTTCCTATCAATAGCATCTAGCACAGAGCTACTTAAATAACAATGCCAATCAAAAATATGTTTAAAATTCAATGGAGTTGCCAGCCTGGGTATGAATGTATGAGTGTGTGTGTGTGTGTGTGTGTGTGTGTGTGTGTGTGTGTGTGACATATTCTGAAAGATTGTATGATGGTGTTTTATTAGTTATTCTGCCCAGAGTTGTCTTCTCTTTTCCATCCTAACATGGCGGAGGTGTGGAGAGGTAGATTCTGCTCCTGGGTGAACCAGTAAGAAAACCTTCAACAGTGATTTGGTCAAGGGCATTTAGTGGATTTACATTAAGGATGGCGAATATGAGATCTTCTGATGAAATAAGAACTACTTTATTTCTTTAATCTCTCCCTCCATTTCTTGAAGAGTACCAAGTCCCATCTCCACAGTAGAATTTAAGTTTGGTAAAGCAAGGACTATTTTTCATTTTGTCCTTATATCCCCAGCGTGTCTAGAACCAATACTTTGCACATAGCAGCCACTTCATAAATGTTTTTGGGTTGAGCTGGAAAGTTATGATAATTAACACTAGGGAGGAATTTCTTTTTATTTTTCTAAAAAAAGCCTTTCCTTTCTTTTTTCTATAAAGGTCATACAAGGTCTATTTTGATTGCCCCTATCATATTCATAATGTTATTGTCTTTCCTTTCTCCTTCAGTGGACAAAGTCCTTGATGACCATAGATTTTCTATAAGATCATTGGGACCCCCAAAATAAAAATAAAAATGATTTATTAAATACATGTTAATATATCCTATGTGCTGAGAAGGATTCAAAAAAAGTATAACATTGTTTCTGAACACATACACATTCAAACACATAGACACACAATTCTTCCTGATACTACCAAGTTATAATTTTTAAAGTAAAGACTTCTATTCATTCAACCAACTTTGCTACTTTAGTAACTCAAAGCTCTTCAATGAAAGATGCCATCTTATTTTGCAGGCATTTTGAATTTGGGGCCCATTAACTTGTTTTTAAAAATATTTTGATAGCTATATTTCGATATAATTGGTTTCCTTTGTAAGCCTAAGTATTTTGTTCATTTAAAACTCTTATCCTGAGAAGGGGTCCATAGGTTTGGCCAAACCACCAAAGGGGTGTGATACTCAGAAAAGTTTAAGAAAGCCTGACTTAGATTAAGTCTCCATGTACACCACTGTACAGGAAATGCCTGAATGCCTGGAGAGATCCAATTCGTTGGTCTAATTTGCTTCCATGAACCTCAAGGAGTTTGGATTCACCATTACTTGTTGTCCTTAAGGCACTTTCATGAGTCTTAGTGATCTGGACTGATGTTCTTTCAGTCATGTGATTCCTCTATATTTGTGCCAGTAAGTCAACTAGCAAGAATGGTTAGTTAGGTGGCACAGTGGATAAACTCCTGGGCTTGAAGTCAGGAAATTCATCTTCCTGGGTTCAAATGTGGCCCCAGACACTTACTAGCTGTGTGGCCCTGGGCAAGTCACTTACCCCTGTTTGCCTAAGTTTGCATATCTGTAAAGTGAGCTGGAGAAGGAAATGGCATATTGCTATAGTATCTGCGCCAAGAAAACCCCAAAAAGGGGTCAAGAAGAGTCAGACATGATTAAAATGACTGAGTAACAAGACAACTAGCATTTATTAGTTGCTTACTATGGATCAGGCTCTGTGCAAAGTGTTGGGAAGCCTTTGCTTATTTACACTAAGGACAAAGAAGTGTCTATATTTGTATTCCCTAAGTTTTACTTCCCTAATTGTGCAATCTGGATATCAAGCTATATGGATAGAATTTTTTATTTATTTTTATTTTTAAGAATGATTCCTAGGACCCCTTTCTTTCAGAGTGTCAAAAGGTCTTCCACAAAATACCAGTAGGCCAAAGAGAGGCCAATTTATTTCAACTAACAAATGTTTTACTTGTTGGTATTCTGCTTTAAGTGGGATTGGCCAAAATGAGCATTTGGGTTTTCCCCTCCCAGCAAATGGATTCTATTAGAAGAGTTTATTTCTGTCATTGTAGTAAAACATTTACGTCAAGTATACAAAATCCCAACTGTTACCCTCGGCCAGATGTCATTTGCACCTAGGGTTGGGCAACCCCACCTCCCGAAACAAGCCATGCAAATCTCCATGATGGTAGGCTCACAGACAGAGCTTTCCAGAGCAGCAGGCCCAACAGCTCAATCCACCTGACTGCCATTTATCTTCCAGGAAGGTGGACTGCTCCCTTTCCCACCTTCTGCGACCTTTTAAAATAAGAGTTCAATGGAATTTCTCTGTATTAATGATGTACTCTACAGGAAATATTGTAGCCTTTCTAGTACAACCTGAGGATCCTTGGCCAGTTATTTCTCTGTTCTACTAGCCATCTTCATGTCTGAGTTAGAGAGACAGAAGAGACACCCACAGAGAGAAAGAGATAGAGAATGGGACAGAGACAGATAGAGTAAATTGAAAGCTTGTGCTTCTCTTTTATAGGCTTATTTTTACATGATGAAACTTTACCAAGAAGCTTTTTAACAATTATTCTAAGACTGAAACCTAGTTACTTTGTCCTTTTCATTGTGGCAGTAATCTCATGGTTGCTAAAGTTTGGGAAATGTTGCCAGAATACATGGTACTAGAATGGGACAGAGACAGATGGAGAGAGTAAATTGAAAGCTTGGGTTTTTTCTCTAAAGGATCATTTTTACAGGATGAAATTTGAATTTGGAGTCCATGTGGATTTTGATGAAGAGAAATGTATATCATAGTAAGTGGTGGAGAACAGAAATAATAAAGGGAAAAGCGTATAGGTGGTTGAGACAGAAAAGACAAGCTCTTCTACTGTAGCCGAATACACTCACAGTTAGCATCGCAAACATCAGCTGGCACACGTTGAAAGCATGTCTCCAATTGTGGTACAGTACCATTCGATAATTCTTTCTCACTGTCAGAAGCCACCTACATAGTGTCTGAAATGAGAAGGCAAAGAAAGATCTGTATCAGATCAATGGCCTATGGCCTTATTGGACCCAGCTTGGCTCAAATGAGAAGTGGAAGTAGGATTGTGGGGGGTGGGGTGGGGGGGAAGTCCACTAAGGAAAGGAATGACTTACCTCATAGTCAATTTTAAATTTCTGCACCATCCCCAGCTCCATGAACATCCGCAGAGCAGCAGTGATCATGGCATCAACATCAAGGGAAAAGTCATCAAAATGTATGTCATCAATGGCAAGCTCTGAGACCAGAGGGATGTTGGCTGCCTAGAAAAGAGGGAGACATAAGTCAATGCAAGTTCCACAGACATCCCAAGCTCAGTGTCCTGCTCTCATCCAGGCCTTATCAGAAGTGTCATATAAATCAAGCCTGACCTGCACTTACACCCTGATACAGCTAAACTCTAAGCAGTAAATGTCTTTGGTATTTGAACTGCAAATGCCCCAAGCAAATGAAGGAGACAGAGAGAGAGAGACAGAGAGACAGAGAGAGAGAGAGAGAGAGAGAGAGAGAGAGAGAGAGAGAGAGAGAGAGAGAGACAGAGAGAAGAAAAGCTAATCTGAAGATAAAATATACTCACTAGAGCTTGTATGCGGAATTTAGAATACTGAGCTGTCTAGTTTACAGCAACTGCAGTAATACAATATATTCTCATGCAGATTACAGTACTCTAAATGCAAGAAACATCTGGACAGCCAGCAGCTGTGAATTTTAATTGCTACTATTTAGAAAATCTAGGTGAAAATACACAGCTTTGCAGAGTTCCTTATATCCTTTAAACGTACAAGTGCTCTTTGTTATATGTTTACTGTATATTTAGTGGGATGAAAAGGGTCATAGCATACATCTCTAGCACTGAGTGTGTTTTCTTAAATGGAAGGGTTTGGAGAATCAGTGTGTGTTTTTATTTTTCTTTTTTTTCATTTTAGGAACAAGTAACAATAGTATAAGTCTGTTTTGTCCTATGTAAACATAATACCATAGTTATAATATTGATCATAAATAACACGAGCTAACATTTCTATAACCTAAATGAATATATATGGCTATGTATATAGGTAGATATAATCTCACTTGATTTGACTCTCATAACAACCGTGGGAGGTATGTTCTATTATTATCTGTACTAGGAAACTCAGAGTGAAAAATGTTAAGCAACTTGCCCTAGGTCACACAACTGTTAAGTATCTGAGCCAGGATTAGATCTCAGGTCTGCCTGACTCCAGGTCAAGCTTCTATCCATTGTATTACCTAGCTGTTCATATATATAGTATCCTAAAAACATCCATATTAAACAACTGTAAACCAGTTGCTCTGTAAAACCGGTTTGATATTTAAAGAACAAAGAACTTTTAGGACATCCCTTTATATTGGGTTCCCTTGGATATTATCTCACCATGCATCCTGATGTGCCACTGAGTCAGATACTCCTTTCAAACTGTGAACAGTGGAGGTTCTTTTGTAAATGCAACCTTTTTTGGAGTGGGGGGTGGTGTGCCCTTGAGTTTATTGCTGTTTGTGCCTCACTCACAGTGAAAAAAATTACACAGGGAGTCATTTATACTCTGGGAGTGATCTGAGCAGTTCAACCCATTTCTGGTTGCTCAGGATCTTGGAATGCATTTATAGAAGCACATCATCCAGAACAAGGTAGGTGGTTGTCATGATGCACTTTGCCCTAATCATATTGCACCAAGGGCATTGTGTCCAGTTCTGGGTACCACATCTTAGAAAGGAAGTTGACACCATTAGTGAGCTGGAGTGTGTCCTGAAGAGAACAACCAAGATGATGAAGGAACTAGAAACCATGCCTGAAGAGGATCATTTACAGAAAATGGCGGTAGTTGGCCCGAAGGGAAAAAAACCCAACATAATGAAGATTTAGGAGGAACATGATAGCTGGCTTCAAATATTTGTAGGGCCACCCCAATTAAAAGGGATTAGAAGTTTTGAAAAATAACTTGGTTGTAGAGGATAAAACTAAGAGTCATTGATAGGAGAGGATTATAGACGTAGAAATGAATCTTTTCATAAATGGGTTGGAAAACACAACCACTGAGGTCCCCCCCTACAACTTGAATACAAAATTCTGTGATTCTCTGAAGTCACAGGAAGGCAAATTTCAGTTTAATATAATTAAAAACTTAATAATAAGAGCTGTGCAAATGTAGAATGAGTTGCCTCAGAAGGTAATAATGATAAACAGTACAGGTTCTATGGGGCAACTGGTTTACAGTTGATTAATCACGTAGTGCTTTACATACATTATCTCATTTCAGTTACTGAACTCCTTGGCACTAGAGATATACCTGTCAGGGATGTTTTAGCAGCAGGTTCTTGCCTGCTAAACTAGGCTAAACTAGATGACTTCTAAGATCTCTTCCAAATCCGAGATTCTATCATTTCTATCCCCCTATCTCACAGAGAGGTAGGAGAACTAGCTGAGAGGAGTGTCATTGAAGTGGAGGGAGGAGAGAGTATCAAGGAGTGGTCATAAGTGTCCCATGCTCCAAAGAAGATCAAGAAGGATGAATGCTGAGAAAAAGGCCATTGGCAAGTAGACATGAATGACCTTGGGGAGAAGCAGTTGGCATGAACTTCAAAGAAGGAAAGGGTTTTTGAGTGATCTTGGCATCTCCAGGGGCTGGAAATAGTGGTGGAGAGCACTTCGGTGCTGAAAGTTTCTTCCTCTTGGCTGAATAAGTTTCATGATATGGTCTCTACTGTTTTCTCTTCCTTCTACCCTTTGTGTGCAGTATCCTCAAGGACATCTTCTTGGCTCTCTTCTTTCTCTCTTCGCACCGACTCCTTACACTTCAGTTATCACTTTCTCTTCCTTTAAGTCTTTAAACATTTATTTTATTTTATTTTTTTATTTGTGGAATAAAACAGGCATTTCCATAACATAGTATAATAAAAAAAGATGATTGCACACGAAACTGCAAACTTATTATGTACAACTTGCTATTACTTTTAAATCTATAATAAAGTTATCATGTAAATTTCTTTATTTTCTCCCCCCCATGGTTACCATTAAGCAGAACTATGTGTATATGTATATATATATGTGTATGTATGTATATGTAAAATCATTCCATACATACTTCTATTTAGCAGTTCTTCCTCTGGATGCAGATAGAGTCTTCCTTCATATGCCATTTTTAGTTAATTTGGGTATTTATAATAGTCCGTAGCTCAGGTCTTATCTATTGCATAAATTATTCTCTGATCACCTCACCCTTCCAATCTAGAAGTGACTGCTCTCTCTTCAAATTTCTCATGACATATGACCCATCATTTATACAAATCATATTCTAACTTGTATTATAGCTATTTTTAAGCTGTATCTCCCACACTAGACTGTAAAATCCTTGGGAGTGAGTGGTAGGTTAATTTTCATTATTGTAGTCTATACACATAGCATAAATGCCTTGTATATAATATTAAATCAATTCCTGATTTCTAGTGCTCGCGAATTTCTAAAAATTTAACAATTGGCTTTCAGGGAGCCCTCTAGCACACTCCTGGACATAATGCCTATAAGATGTTTTGAAACCATTTGAGGGCTATTATAAATGCTAGTTGGTCGTACTTTACCAAAAATAAAATAAAGCTGGAAATCTTTTCAAGAAGTTCCTAACAAAACACAATGAATCCAATTCAATACACATTCATTAAGCACTTACCACATGTAAGACCCTGTGCTTAATACTGAGGATACAAATACAAAAATGAAAACCAGTCTCTTTCCTCAAGAAGGTTACAGTCTATTGGGAGGAACAACAATAAATATGTGCATTATAATGTGAGAAGGGAGGGAGTATAACCAACTAAAGGAATTGGGAATGGTTTCCCTTAGGAGGGGGCATGTGAGCAGAACATTGAGGAAGGCTAGGGATTCTGTGAGCTGGGGTGGAGGAAGTAGCTAATTCAAGGCATGGGAAATAGATTATTCAAAGGCATTGGGGGTGAGAGATGGACTGCTGAGTTTGAGAAACAGTTAAGTAGGACATTTTGGCTGGAATATAATGTATAAAATGGAGATAATTTGATATAAGCCTAGAAAGAAAGGTAGGCTGGAGTCTATTTGTAAAGGGCTTTAAATGCCAGGCTGAGGCGTTTGTATTTTAACCCCAAGGTAATAGGGAGCCACTAAAGGATCTTGAACAATGGGATGATGTGGTTAGGCTTGTGCCTTAGGAAAATTATTTTGGTAGCTGTGAGGAGGATAGTTTGGAATAGGGAGTAACAGGAAGCCAAAAATTCAAATAGGAATCTGTTGCAGTAGTCTAGGTTGAGAAGTAATGAATTGAAAAGGTTTAAATTGGTGATGTTGACTAAGCTACATCTTTACCTTGGCCCTCTTCGTACAGTGCATATTCATAGTTTGAATGCAATAAGATGAGAATATATGTACATATATGTATATATGTATATAGTTTCCCAAGTTGGACTTGTCTTGTAGAATATTCATGAGGCGTTCAATGTTGGCATATAAATTCCCCGCATTTCAAAAGCACTAAATTCTCTTAATTATCTTAAAAATTAAAGAATATAGGCATTTTTTCATTATGAAATGTTAATGGAAAGGAAATAAGAACATTAGGTTGAAAAATGTGAGATGACCTCTGGTTCACCAAGACCCATCCTTATTGATCCTTCTTTTTTTTTAATAGGTTGATTGATCCAAGGTTAAATCACTCTAGTCTATGTATCACCCTAGGTGCTACTGCAAATCCCTGTTGGTTCTTGTAGGTGCCAAGAAAGCGTTGGTTGGTTCAGTAATGACAAACTATTTTCAGGTTTTTTGAGGTTAAGGAAGGGTTTTCCTTTATACATACTACAGCTTTTTGCAAAGATTTGAGGACAATTTCCTTTAAGAATGTGTTAAGGATTGTGCATGTCCTAGAGAAGTAGGATGATAAAGATGATGCTTAGAATGCTCTTTTGGGGACTTGGAAACAAAGGCGCTATGGAACAGACTTACTGTTGCCAAGTACACTATTATAATAGAGATAAGTGCTTTCCATCTCTCCTGACAAACAGAGAAAGGGATAACACTTTCCAAATCTATAATTACTTGAGCTATAGGATATTAACAAAACAAATCAAAGTCAATTTCTCCTAGTGTCAGTCTTATACTTTTAAATATTTATAAGAAGCTACATCCCTAAATCAAAGAGGAGTGCCACAATCCAAAATAACTACTGAATTAATAGCCAGGAAATAACATTTGGATAAAAGAACCATTTACTTTACTGCAGCAATAAAGGAAAACACAGAATTATGAGTCCTGGAGCTAATTTGAATAATGTTCAAGAAGTGGGACTTCAGATAGAGGCAGTAGTTAGCTGGGAGCACCTCCTGTCCTCTGACTTCTCCAGTTCTTTGTTTGGGTAGTAACTGTTAAGTGCTTATCAAAGAGACTCATAAAACTGCCTTCTTTTAAATGGAAAAGGTGGCTTTATAAGAGGCCATAAAGAATGTTAAAATACAATCAGCGATTATTTGATATGTGAATATTCCCATTTGTATAGCCGAGGAAATGGGATGAAACAACAGCTTGTATAGCAAAAGAACCGGAGAAATTAAAAGTGCAAACTTATTTTTTTGCACCCCTAACCCATTCACCTGGCTTATTGTTTGATGAAGTAGAAGCTGATGTGGCTGCTGGGAATTCTTTGAGAAGGCAGTTTACAATAGGTACCTCTACTTTCCCTCTTCTAACTTCCTTCTTAACTCCCCTACAAACTGGGCTTCCAACCTTAAGTTTCCACCAAAACTACTCTTTGAAAAGTTATTCATGATCTCATAATTGTCAAATCCATTAGCCTTTTCTCAATCCTCATTCTTCTTGACTTCTCTGTAGCCTTTGACACCACTGATCACTCTTGATCCTCTCTTCTCTCTAGGTTTTCAGGACACCACTCTCACCTGGTTCTCCTCCTACCTTTTTGACAACCCTTTCTCTGTGTGCTTTGCTGGATCCTCTTTCAGATCCCACCCTCTAACCTTAGGTGTTCCCCAGCTCTGTCCTGGGCCCTCTTCTCTTCTCCCTTTATAGTACTTGGTGATTTTTTTCATTTCCCATGGAACTGATATTTATATGCTGACAATTCTCAAATTTACCTGTCCTGTCTGACCTCCAATCTTACATCTCCAATTGCCTTTTAGACATCTCGAACTGGATGTCCAGTAGACGTCTTAAGTCAGTCAGTCCAAAACAGAAATTATTATTTCCCCCCCTAAATCCTCCTCTCCCACCCTGCAGCACCATTCCCCCAGCTTTATAAGCCTGGGAGACAACCTAAGTGTCATTCTCGTCACCTTGGTATCTCTCTCTCCATATCCAATCTGTTGCCAAAGCCTGTTGATTTCAACTTTGTGACGTCTCTCAAATATACTCCCGACTCTCTTCTGATACAGCCACCACCCTGGTACAGGTCCTCATCGCCCCATACTTGGACTATTGCAGTAGCCTGCTGGCTGGTCTGCCTGTCTCAAGTCACTCCCCATTCCAATCCATCCTTTATTCAGCTGTCAAAGTGATTTTCCTGTCACTCCCCTCCCCCTACTCAATAAACTCCAGTGTCTCCCTATCACTTCCAAGATCAAATACTTAAATCCTCACTTGGGCATTCAAAGCCCTTCATAAGCTAGTCACCCATATCTTTCCAGTCTTCTTATACCTTACTCTTCAAGATGTACTCTTTGATGCAGTAATTGGCCTTCTCACCATTCCCTGAATAACACACTTTCAGCTCTGAGCATTTTTTTTTTTTGCTATTTCTCATTCCTAGGATTCTCTCCCTCCTTATTGCCACTTCCTGGATTTCCTGGATTGCTTCAAGTCTCTACTTAAAAGCCCATCTTCTGCAGGAAGCCTTTCCCAATGCCTCTTCATTCTAGTGTCTTTCTTCTTTTAACTATTTCCTATTTATCCTGTATATAGCTTGTTTGCACAATTTGTTTGTTTGTTGTCCTCCTGTTAGATTGTAAGCTCCTTGAGGGCAGGGGGTGTCTTTTGCCACTTTTTGTATCCTCAACACTTAGCACAGTGCCTGGCACGTGACAGGTGCTTATTAAATGCTTCTTGACTGACTTACTGGTTCCCAGATGAATATGAACAGGCAGTTGGGCAATAGTGAACAAGGAGTAATGTATAACCCTAGGTACCAAGTCAAAAGGGCAGCTAGGTGTTCCCTGGACCTGGAGTCAGGAAGACTTATCTTCCTCATCCAAATCTGGCCTCCTATACTTACTAACTGTGTGACCCTGGGTAAGTCACTTAACCCTGTGTGCCTCAGTTTCCTCATCTGTAAAGTGAACTAGAGAAGGAAATGGTAAACCACTCCAGTGTCTTTGCCAAGAAAACCTCAAAGAATCAGACATGATTGGAATGACTGAACAACAACAACAAAACCAGGGCCAAAGACCCCTATGCCTGGAGGTGGGATTAATTCTGGGGAAACTTCACAAGTCTATAGATCTATCCACGGATCTATTTTATAGAATGCAGAATTCGGGAGCCTTATTTCCATCCCTTTTGATCCATTTTTGAACCACTTAGTGTGGGCTCTCAACCCAAAAATGGCTCTGGAATAAATCCAGCTTCCCAGGATTCCTGTAGATTTAGACCAAATTACGACCAGATCAGTATCTCTAAGGATATCTTGAAAAAATAACCTGGCAAACACAAGAGTTAGGACATCCTTCAGGCCAATATGATCCATTCACTTTGGTTCATGCTCTACTGTACCATCACTAAGACAGCCTAGAATTAACCTACAGAACATACGGAGGAAATAGCCATCATCCTTTGCAGTAGGCAATATAATATGATGGAACGAATGCAACTACCAAGTTGTGTGGCAGCTGGGAGCAGAATAAATCAGGAAAGTAAGCATCCTCTTTATATGGCCGTCCATGATGACATGGCTGTGTTCCTAGGGCATGACTAGTTTACCCTCCTTGACACACACCAAACAACTTCTTTTAAATGACCACATTTTCAGCCCAAAGCTGAGAATTTTCTAGTTTCTACCACTCCCACACATACAAATCTTTTTTTCTTAAACCAAGCTTCCTAACACCCAGATTAGTTTGCAAGGAAGGGCAGTCCTTTCCCCTGGCCCCCTCAAGCAGCACTTGACCTTTCTTAGGTGTATACTCAAGAACTTTCTAGAAGAGGTACAATAGCAGATAAAGGGGAAAAGTTAAAAGTCTTTTTTGGTCAATTTCAAGCAGAGTACAGAAAACTAGGTCTAGCTCTTTCTTAGCCTCTAATCATTCTCGCTGGTCAGCCCTCTTGTGTCTCCTAGAGCTGGTTCCGGATCAATCCACTGCATCTCACTAGATGTTATCTAAGATCTTTAGAGTCAGAGAAATGGAGATCTAATCTCAGTACTGATTCTTTGCTACCTGGGTGACCCTACACAGGTTATTTGACCTTTCTCAGCCTCAGTTTCCTTATCTGTAAATTGAGAGGATGACCTTACAGGTCCCTTCAAGACCGACCCATGATCCTAGGAGCTCAGTGCCATTACTTTGCTAATAATGACTGATTCCTGTTCAGCCTTATTTGCCCACCGTGGCTAAGGCAATGGAAACCACCACTCACTTGGAGAAACCCCAAGATGTCAGAATCCTGGGACATTAATGCCTGGACATGAGAGATGCGAGTTATGAGGACAAAGTTTGATGGGGATACTGTAGGAGAAAAACAACCTCGCCATCAGAAAGTGCTGTTCTGCACCCCACACACGTTATATTCAACATGTATCTAGGGACTTTCCAGACCAACTTTCCTATAGAGACAGACATTGGTTCATTCATATGCTACCGGTCCATTTGAATGCCACATAATGCTTCTGATTGACTGTGTACCCTAAGTAAGCCTGAAAAAGCTACATGAACTGAATCTGTATTTTAGGAAGTTGAAAAATCCTACCAGCTCAAGTTGCACTACTAAATTTCTTTTTTCATTTCAGTTTGGCTACTTTATTTGACCTCCAGTTTTACCGACTGGTGGGTGAGATTCTCCCTGCATTCTCAAGGAGGCCAGGCTGAGAAATTTCTACAAAATACCCAGTATTAGAAGGAGGAGAGTAACAACCACCATCAGAACCTGCTTCCTGACAACTAGGGATAAACTGAGACAGCAATGACCTCCTACTTTCGGGAAGGCAGCTTTTGGTTAGAGTGAATGGGAAGAGTAGGGTAAATCTGCTATGAAGTCCCCACACCCAGGAGTCCTGGAAGAACCCTGATAACCCTGAAAGCAGTTAGGCGAGCCATTATGAATCAAAGGTTTCTGCAGTTCTCCATGCTGGCTACTGACACGAAGTTGAGAGAAGATAAGAAATAATTAATTTCTTCCTTACTTATCCATCCAGAACAGGAGGGATGGTTTACTCACCTCTACAAGAGTTTCTCTGGGACTCATTTACCTCTCCGATTTGGGTACTGTGTACAAGCCAATGGAACCATATGGTTTTTAGCCCTCTTAGCATCAACTTCCTTAAGTCTTGGACCAGAAATCTTTGACCTAAAAAGATAGCATCTTTCTCTAGCACCTTCCTTCATCCATCATCCCCCATTACTCTTTTTTATTCTTTAGTCATGGATTTTGTCGACATTCAGTCTAGCTAACTGGATGAGAATTTATTTTTTATTTTCCTTCCACCCCTCCAAGAATGTTCACTTCAAAGCTTTAGGGCCTTCCTCCCACCTAGCGTACTATCATATTCACTTTCTTGGTAATCATGGAGATTCAGTCTTGTGAAATCTTCTTCACTCTAGTCAGAAACTAGACTGGACTATATGTATATATTTTCAAATATGGGGTATAATGTAAAGAAATATGAACAATGACACTAGTCAACAAACACATCAACCCTGACTTCCTCTCTGACTAATAATGACCCATTTTCTTGTTAGTTCTCTAAGGCAGTCAAAGAGTATGTCCTGATACTTCATCATAAATGCACAATCTCTATCATTAATCAATTAGTTCCAAGCCTCACCTCAATTTACAAATAAATTGAAGCATCCCCCTTTTCCATGAGCTTTTATTCCACTCTCTCTAAATCTCAAAATCTTTGGTCTCATAGACTGTTACTGCTTACTGCTCCTGCAATTTATTACAGGAGAAAATAATAAAATGAAGGCATAAATAGTTATTTACAATGTATTGGAGTGAATAAAGTTCACAGCCAGAGTCACCTCTATGCTCTTTAAAAGCAGAAAAATGACACTTACTCCTCCACTTGAGAAACATGACTCTCTATGAATGGTAATTGAAGTTGTGCAGGAATTCTCTTTATAATGTCTCCTCGAAATAAGAATTTTAAAAAATGTTCCCCAAATTTTTTTTAGATTCTTTCTCTTTGACAGTTAACTCACTCGGGCCTACAGGAAAGAATTTCTCCCAGTTCTTTCTCTCTGTGTCTCATTCTTTCATTATGATCATTGTCTCACTCCAGATGACAACTAAAACTGTCACATTCACAAGATCCTATCCACTTTTAAAGATAAAATAATGGTATCCATAGTCTCTGAGGGGAAGTGAGGTGGTACAGTGCATAGAGCTGGATCGGGAGTCAGGAAGACTCATCTTCATGAGTTCAAATCCGGCCTCAGACACTTAGTAGCTGTGTGACCCTGGGCAAGTCACTTAATCCTGTTTGCCTCAGTTTCCTCATTGGTGAAATGAACTAGAAAAGGAAATGGCAACCCATTCCAGTAACTTTGTCAAGAAAACCCCCAATGGGGTCATGAAGAGTCTGATACAACTAAACCAACATACTCCTTGAGGGAGGGGCCAAGTGAAATTGTTGTAACCTTGGTTTTCAAGGTCTATATACCTACCCTGCCCCACCCATAACCTCTAAAATACACTTAGATTATCAATAGCAGTTGGTTTTAGTTTACAAGTAGCTTTTCCATCGGTACCTCTATACAAATATACACCGTAGGCCACAACCCAGGACTGGGTTGCATATAATCTTGTACCATCCTCTAGTTTTTTATTTTTTAATGGACAAGTATCATTTACAAAGTAAATTTACAAGACGAATTAGCAAGAAATTAGGAATAGTAGATAGAGGCAATATGGCACAATGGAGTTATAGATTTTAGAGCTTGGCTCTTCCCCTATATGGTCCATCTATATGGTCTTGGGCAGGTCAATTAACCTCTCTTGGCCTCAGTTTCCTTACTTGTAAACTGATCAGGTTGGACTAGATGACCTCTAACATCCCCTCCAGCCCTAAGTCTCTGATCCTATGATCCTACTAAGTCATAAATGTGTTGCAATCTGTTCTGGAAGAAAGTTCCCACACCAGGAATTTCCTCTACTGAGGAAATTACAGATCCTTTGGTATTTGGGTCTTCACAGCACAATCATTTTGTAATTTCCACAAATATTGCATTAATGTTTGCAAATTAATAATTTAAATAATATTAATTTTAAATTACTTAATTAAAATATTAATATTTCATTAGGCAAATATGTTAGTAACAATGCAAAGTAGATCAGTCGTGGCTTTGGAAAGACTTAATCTACCATGACTATTCTGATAGAGAAATAGTTTCTGTTTGACTCTCATGGTGGCAGATACAGATAAAGGCCTGACTATTTTGAGTAAATCATAGCGAGCCTATAGTACAAGCTCACCATGTATTATCCTGTTTGGTTAGTCACCCTATATACCTGACAGAACAATTTGTTTTCTCTGATTTGGCCTCTGTGAGTCATGTCTCCCTGGTATGAAGACCTCAGGATGTCTCCTGGTTTTTGATTCCAGATCTTCCCTTTATACATATGCTTTTGGTTATCTAATTCATGCCTCCTTGTGAATGACCTCCACCTGCCCCTAGAATGATCCTCCTTGGATTTTGAGAATTAGGCTGCCTAGAATTGGCCACGGGCCTTGCCCATCCCTTAATATTAAATAGAAATGCCAAGAATTGGACCTGAGTCCTCTAAGTACAAATCTGGATATACTATACTGCTTCATTCTTTTATGGAAGACATGTATATCTGTATATTTATCCCTATATGTAAAATAAATGTAAAGTTTGTTGTTGTTCAGTCATTTCAATTGTGTCTGACTCTTTGTGCTCCATTTGGGGTTTCTTGGAAAACTAGAATAGTTTGCCATTTCCTTCTCTAGCTCATTTGACAGATAAGGAGCTGAAGCAAACAGGGTTAAGTGACTTGCCCAGGGTCGCACAGCTAGTAAGTGTCTGAGGCCAGATGTGAACTCACTGAGATAGTCTTCCTGACTCCAGAACCACTGCTCTATCCCTGCACCATCTAGCTCCCACCAAATGCAAAGTAATTTTGGTAATTTGGGGGGTAGCGAGGTGGCACAATGGATAGAGTGGTGGGCCTAGAGTCAGGAAGACCTGAGGTCAAATCCAGCCTCAGACACTTACTAGCTGTGTGCCCCTGGGCAAGCCATCTAATTCTGCCTCAGTTTCTTCATCCGGACAATGAACTGGAGAAGGAAATGACAAACAACTCTAGTATTTCTGCCAAGAATACCCCAAATGGGGCACAAAGAGTCAGACAAGATTGAAATGACTGAACAGAAGCAACAATTTTGATAGGATGGAAGGAGCAACAGGGACAGTCAGGAAAGCATGGTCCTCCACTTAATTGAGTCAGTCGAAGCTTTTGCCTTCAACTAAGCATATCGTTACACTGACAAGTATAAGTAAACATATTGGTGGAGTTCATTCCACGGTTTTAAGAAGATTTTGACCCATAAAGTACCAAGAAGCTGGGGTAACTTTAGGCACTATGGGGTTTGTTGTGGAGGAGATTGAATCCTACATAAATGTGAGATGTTATTTTAATCAAGGTCGTATCATGATGTCTATATACTGTGTGGTCCGCATGTACATCACAAAAAAAACATATAAGTGTTTCACATCTCTCTGACTAATCCTTAAGAATGAACCTTCTTGTCTTTTGGGTCAGAGTTTTGGGGAGGAAGCAAAGAGGGGAAGGATTCTTCCCTCCACATACTTTCCCATGATTTCTCTAAGTAGCGTGAGAAACAAGTATTACTCATAGATCTAGTAAATATTTATATTGGTTTGTGCCATAAAAACCACACATAGCATTTTTAAAAAAAAAAAAAAGGTTTTCACTCTAAAGGCTGAATAAAGCAATCACTTGTAGTGAAGAAATAATCTGTCACCAAAGCAAAAGGGCCACCTCTGCTGGTCTCTTCAAAGTCATTTCTTTGCCTGAAAATGTACCTAGATTTATATTTAACCTGACAGAGGCAGAGAAGTGTTTCTGAACACATACACACACACACATGTGCGCACCGACTCACAAAACAGTTACCCATTTTTTTTTGTTTTTAAATCTTCAATTTTAATCAGGAATTTCATTAACCCTTTCAGCTACACATTTTGCCAGATTTTCCTCAGATACTTTTTGGAAATATTGGTGATCATCTATGTATATATGTACATATATAAATATTTGTATATATGTATCATTAAGCAGCTAGTTTCATAGAATTTGTAGGCAGGCACATCTATGAATAGTCAGATGCAAATCTTCTTATAAATAACATGAGGAGATTTGGATTAGGTGATTTCTAATGTCTCTTTGAAATCTAATAGTCTATTAATCTCTTATATCAAAAGCACACATCCCAAAATAATTTTTATAAAAGCACAGAGAATCATTAAAGGAAATTCAGAGCATTAGGGCCTTATTATTAGAATATAAAATTTGATATCTTATATCAAGTCTCAACGGGGTCATAAGCCATGAGTCAGTCATTCAATTGCCTAGCATTTATTAAAAGCTTACTGTGTATCAGGCACTATGCTAAGTGCTAGGAATACAAACATAAGTAGAAAGACATCCCATGCCCTCAAGGAGTGTACAGTCTAATAAGAAAAGAATAAACATGAAAGGAAAGTGAAAGAGGGTGAGAGGGAGCAATAGTGTACCCCATGGGGTATGGTAGAAAAAGGCTGGAATGCAGCCTGTAGAGAAATGAGAAATTCCTAGCTTAAGTTCCTTTCACAAAATGGAGGTTCTGGCCAAATGAGAGACAATTACAAAAAATAAAATAGATGACTTTGATTACTAGAAGCTGAAAAGCTTCTACACAACCATAATTAATGCACCTTGGACAATGAGGGAAGTATTTGAATGGGGAAAAATCTTTGTATTAAATATATCTGGTAAGCACTTGGTATTCAAAATATAGAAAAAATTACCATACGTATTTATATCTATATCTATATATATATCTATATCTATCTATCTATATGGATAGATTGACAGATAGATAGAAGTATATATGTAAAACAAAAAGCAATTCCTCAATAAATAAATATTCAAAAGTAGCCGAAGAACATGAACAAATAATTCTCAAGAGAATTGCAAAGTATTAATAGCCATATGAAAGAAGATTTCAAATCACTAATAACAAGAGAAATGCAAATCAAAACAACCCTAAGGCTTTATTTCATACTCTGCAAATTGTCAAAAATGACAAAAAATGAGAATAGTCAATGCTGGAGGGATTGTGGGAAGGTAGGCACACTGGTGATGTAGTTGATGGAGCTGTGAATCGGCACAACCATTTTTGGAAAACAATTTGGAATAATGCAAGTAAAATGTCCATTCACTTTGATGTAAAGATTCTGTTATTTATACTTCATGGAGGCCATCCATAAGGAAAAAGTCTCCATATACACAAAAATATAGCAGTCCTTTTTGTGATAACAAAGAATTAGAAACGAAGTAGATAACCCATCAATTGGGGAATGGCTAAACAAATTTTGGTATGTGAATGTAATAGAATGTTACTGCGCTGTAAGAAATTAGGAGGGTAAGAAATACCAGAAGCATGGAATGACCTATATGAACTGATGCAGAGTGAAGTAAACAAAGACAAGGAAACAATAAACAGTGACTACAAGAATGTAAACAAAAAGAACATCCATAAAAAGTCCAATGTTGCAAAAATATAGAGAACAAATAGTTGAAAAAAGAGATAGGAGAAGATATTCTCATCTTACTCCTTTGGAGAGGTGGGAGGCTCACAAGTGTTGTACATAATTTTAAACTTTTTTGATGAACTTACAACTTATTCTGATTTTTTTCTTTTTCTTTTTTTTCCCTCTTTAAGAAATAGCATTTTTATATGAGATGGCTCTCTGGGAAGGGGAGGGAAAAGGATCCTGGGGAAAATTGTGGTGATATGAAAAATGGCCTAGTAAGAACTGATTTTTTTAAAAAATGGAGGTTCTAAGAGGAGTCATATAATCACAGGGCAAAGCTACATGGTCACAGGTTGGAGGGTTCTTTCAATATGTGAATTACAGGGCTGAAATGAGGCTTCAGCATGAGGAGCATGGTAGAGGACATCCATAGGGTAGCCTGGAGAGGAAGCCTATTCATGTACTTTTTTGTCAGATGCATTGTGTTAATACTGTTTTTCTTTAATATCAGTATCAAGTATCATATGATTAAATAATACAATACTTACAAAGTGTTTAGAACAGTTACTGGCATATAGTATGTGCATAATAAATAAATGTTTATTCCCTACCTCTCCTCATAAAATGCTGGACTTGAAAGTCAGCTAGATCTGGGTACAAATACCATATTCAGTGTGTACTGGCTTTGTGACCATGGTCTGGGCACTTAATCCTTTTGATCATTAGTTTCACGGTCTCTAAAATGGGGATGAAAATACCAGTAGCATCTGTCTCCGAGAGTTGTTATGAAGCTTAAATGACATAAAAAATGTAAAGCACTTTGCAAACTTTTAAGCACTGAGTGTTGGTTATTAATCTGTTTCAATCATCATCAACACTTATCAGATAACTCGTTTTAAAACAGAAAAGCAGAAGTTCTGTACAATTTATTAAGCCTATCAACCAACAAGCATTTATTAAGCACTAAGTGTCAGATTTGAGGGACAATGGTGATCACTATTTGTCACCAGAGGAGATGTTGCCATAGATGCCAAGATCCATTTGTTGGGCAAAGACCAGTTTTTGTTGGTTCCATAAGTAGTTGTGAAGCCGCTCCAAACAAGTCCTTTCATCAGAGCTCATCATAGCGGTACAGAAACAATCATTGTCCATGAATTACTTTTACCAAGGAGAGAGGCCAGTCTCTATTAGAACACGCCTACAAAATAGAGTTTTCTAACTGAGACATGATGGAGTTGAAATCTTTTCTTTTTATTGCTGGTGTTCTGTCCTACAAAATATATTTTCAATCTTGATAGCGCAAATGCTTAAATCTAGCATTAGTGTTTAAAAGGAGATCAAACATGATGCCCGTATGATTTTTGCCATGTTTATTGGCCAATCTGAGTAGATCCCAAATATTCAGGTTTGAATTCACCAACTCTGGAAAATTTCATTAAAAATGGAGGTGTCAATCATGTTAAGAGAAGTTTGTGATTTTTGTTGATGCCGTGTACATGGGTGTCATAACGATTTTTTTTAAACCAACATAGTAAAGTTGGGTGCATCATGAAGATACAGTTGCAGTTGCACAGGTAAGTGCACATTTTGAGCCTCCATAATTCTGTTTATTCTGTGTCATTAATTTAATGTTCAATACAAGGGCACCATAATATTATTGTGGCTAAACTTTCTTCCTTCAACCCAGGAATTCTAGTTGTAACATCTTTGGTGCACTAGGTCTTTCCCACTTCATCTGTTAAAAATGCTTAAGGAAATGTTTGCTTATTTTAATGATAAAGACATTCTGTGACTCAATTTTTTTTTTCAAACTAGGCCTAAATATACCAATCCTCCAAGAAGGTGTCTTATTTACATCTTATTCCTGCCCTTTTGAACCAGCTCTGTCCCCTTGAAAATACAATCCAGCACATTCACTCACCCTGCTATAATCCTACCCAGCAATACTGTGCTATTTTTACTCTTGGAAAGAAATACATTTGCTGCTAGGGAATCCAAGATACACTGGAAGAAAACATGATTCATCAGGTTCAAGGTAAACACCTCAAAGATAAGGATCTGAAGGATTGTAAACTTGTCAAATATAAAACCAGGCTGCCCATTCTGTCTGAGAAAGCAATCCTCTCGTAGAAAGGTACCTGGGGAGTCATTCTTCTGCCTAACATCTTGCTCCATCGTGCCTCCTCTCACCATCCCTATATTTTGTATCCTACTTACATTAGCAGGGAGGGGGATGTTCCCAAGTTACTCTGTGGCCATACTGCTGAATGAAGCATGAGAAAATATTCCATCTTATTGGAGAAATGTTGGAAGATACATGGGATCAGTACAGCTGGTACCTTTTCTCTATGCGGACATTATTTGAGACTAAGAGGCAGAAAGCAGGGAGATGAGGAGAGATTTCAGGTATTTCTGGGTAAAGAAAAAAGAGAGCAGGGTCGGGGATGTAGACCCCTCCCTTTCTCTACCCCCAAGAGAATGGTGCCTTCATCAATTAGCCGGGGTACTTTCTTCTTAACATGGGGCTGGGCAGGATCCAGGACTAAGGGGAGGTCTGAGGCCCAATCTCAGTGACAATTGATTTGCCTTCCTGATAAATATCAGCTGTTTTTTTCTCAACCCAACTGTTTCCAGGTTTCCCAGCCTGCCTCTGCTTCTACCACAGTCTTCATGCTTCTCTATAAACCACACAGTGATTTAGTGGCCTAAGCTGTAAGTTTAGGTCTATGAGGTGCAGTTTCCCTCTGGCTTTCTTTTTCTTTTAATCCAGAGCACAGTGGAAGTGTTGATTTCCTTCTCCAGAGGCAAGGTTTTAGTTGTAATTAATGACACTTGTCTTATTTGTAGCTGTAACTTTAAACTTTTTTATTGATGTCTTTTGTTTTTTTCATTACCTTCATTTCTGAATATATCCTCCCTGGCCCCTATCCAGTGAGCTATCCCTTGTAACAAAGAATAAAAAAGAAAGAGGGGTCAAAATAGTTCTGCACAATTACCTAACATATCAACCAAGTCTGGCACCACATACAGTGTTCCACACCAGGAGTACCCCATCTCTGTAAAGAGTGGAAGGATATGCATTTTCTCATTTTCCCTTTGGGGCCAAATGTGGTCCTTATAATTTCTTGGTATTGAGCTGCCTTTTTTCCTTTGCATTTATGTTATTGTAATTATCACACAGAATATTGTTTTCTTTCATTTTTTGTAGGCATGTTGGCTACTACCCTTTAGCAAAACACAATAATAACAGCAATAAATCCATGCTTGTATTTTATTTCCTGGGCTCTGCTTGTTTTACCCTGCATCTGTTCATGGGTTTTGCTATGCTTCTTTGAATTCTGTAGAATTATCATTTCTTTTTTTTTTTTGCAGGGTGGAAGGCAGGGCAATTGGGGTTAGGTGACTTGCCGAAGGTCACACAGCTGGTAAGTGTGTCAAGAGTCTGAGGTCAGATTTGAACTTAGGTCCTCCTGACTCCAGGGCTGGTGCTCTACTAATGATCATTTCTTGTGATATAATAATATTCTGCTACATTCATGTACCTCAATTTGTGTCATGCCCAGTCAATGGATATCTGCTTTGTTTTCAGCTCTTTGCTTTTGTGAAAAATTACAGGTGAAACCTGAATGTCTATTAATCAGCAGATGCATCTGAATGGCCTATGCCATATCCACCAAACTTAGCATTTTTCTCCCCAAAATTGCAACTTTTCCTGACTCCTGTATTTCTGCTAATGGCACTAACTTGTCTCGAAGGCTCCAAATATCAAGATAATCATTGATTCCTTCTTCCTATGCAACAAATCAGTTACCAAGACCACTAACATCTACTTCCTCTTTTCCATTTCCATGGACACCAATCTTGTTCAGGACTCTCTATCTCCTCCTTCAAATCCATCCTATACAACTCTGCTAATGCAATCTTCCTAAACCCAAATTTAGTCACATTAGTCCTTGGCTGGGGGTGGGGTGGGTGGTGCTCTTTCTGTTCTCCGACTCCACTTGGCACTTTGTGTCTGCCCAATGGCAATTATTACATCCTGCCATGTGCAGTAGCTACTTGTACACTGACATTCTACCACTTACTAAGTAGTAAATCGGGGTGGGAAAGGGAATACATGCTATGTTTTACCTATTGTGTCCCTCCTACCTTAGCACCTCATCCATATTAGACACTTAATAAAACTTTATTGAATTGAATATGAAAAATCAATTCCCTTGATTTTAATTGTGGAGTGAGGGAGAAGGAAAGAAATAGAAAGAGGCCTCAAAACTGAAAAGGCAAAGAACAATGATTGGAGGGTAAAGGGATAGGATGAAAAAGGGGAGATATAGTGAAATGACTATAGATATTACATTATGACCATGAATTTTTGTTTAGAAATCATGGTAAAATGTGAAGTCTATATGATCTACCTTCAAGAAGAAGATGTCTGGTCCTAACCAGTGGGAGATGGGAAAGCAATTTGATGACTAGCTGTGGAGAGTAAGGAGGAAAAGCAAAAGGAAGAGAAAGGAGAGAAAGTGTCAACTCTCTGCTGGACCATTTGTATGTCTGTCAGCTTAGCTCAGTCAACAGCAGAGAGCCAGAAGCAGGCCCACTTGGTAACCCAGGTCCAGAACTAGGGAGCAACTTACTCTATGTCAAGCAGTCATGAAATAAAATCATGGAGGTCAAGGATTGAGGAGTGGGTGGGTGGGTGGTGGTGCTTGATCTGCCAGGTCATGAAGGACATGTGTGATTTATGTGGAAGAGGAGACATGACCCTTAAAGGCAGAACCAGACAACAACAACAATAATAATAATTTATACAATGCTTCAAGATTTTCAAAGCATTTTGCAAATATTGTCTCATTGATCTTCACAATAATCCTAGGAGGTAGGTGCTACTATAATCTTCACTTTACACATGAGGAAACTGAGACAATCAGAGGTTAAATGACTTCCTCAGGGCCACACAGCTAGTAAGTATCTGAAGCTAGAACTGAACTTAGGTCTTTCTGATTCTAAATAGCTACCTCTAACAAAAGGATGAAGCCTATAGAGCCTTTTTAGGAGGGCAGTCAGATCAGAGTTAAGGCAAGAGGCTAGCACCTTTTGAAAGAGTCAGAGCATGGAAACTTCTTAAGGAAGGTTGGAATTGAGCAAAGAAGGTTATACCAGAGAGAGAAGAATTTGAGAGAATTACACCACAAAATAGTAAATAGTAAAACACTTCGGTGCTGGTTAAAAAAACTGCAAAGATCAGTCAGTGGCACAGATTAGGTATAAAACATGCAGAAGCAAATTTATCCCCTACTATTTAGTAAATACAACGACCCCACTTACTGGGATAAGGACCCACTATTAGATAAAAACTTCTGAGAAAATTGAGAGGCAACATGGAAGAAATTAGATTTTGACTAATGCTTCACACCTTGTACAAATATATGCTCCAAAGGAATGCATGACCTTGATATAAAAGATAACATAAAAAATTAGAGAAACATGGGAAAAAATTATCTACAGGTAGGAGAAAATTTCAGGGCCAAATAAGGAATAGAGAAGATCACAAAAGATAAAATGGATAATTTTGATTATGTAAAATTAAAAAGTTTTGCACAAATAAATCCAATAAAGCTAAGATTAAAAAGGAAACAATAAGCTAGAAAAGAAATATTTGCAAGAAGCTTCTGTGATATAGGGGAGACTTTCCAAATCAGAACTAATGAGTGGAGGATGATATCTTAATGTGATACATTTCTGGAGGGGGTCAGGTTGGGGATGTGAGAAGGTAGAGAACTGTCAGAAGGTTGTCATAATGAGGAATGAAAAAAAAGAGATTCTAGAGGGCTGTGAACAGCAGCCCTGACCAACAAAATCCATTGTAATGGAATTAGAACTGAGTAAATATCAAGACTCAGATGCAAAAGAAGAAAGTTGAGCAGAAGGAAGCTAGTAAGAGTAGCAAATGTCCTTGGTTTAGTCCTGGGACGCTTTGGAAACCATGAAACTATTATATATGAGTATCCGTATTGCCGTTGTTCATATATTTATGTAAGTGTATATACATATATGCTTATATACAATGTGTATTATATAGAAAGATATATACATATGTGTACATATGTATATAACACACATATAAATGCCACATGTGTGTTTCCCTATATTGTTCACGATAAAATTCTTTAAATACATAAAAAGTTGGTGTTCTATCGTCAGGGAACAGGGCAGGGGTGGAGTGGAAGAGACCCAATGGTCTTCTCCTTGCAGGAGATATAAAGCTTAGGAACCAGAGAGGGAAACCATAGTAGGTACACAAAAAGAAAGGCAATGACAGTTTTATAACTGGGTGGGGATACATGTGAACCAAGACTTTGGCATGATGGTGGCAAAAAAAATAGTGGCTTTGGGGGCTTTTGTTACTACAGAGGGGAAATGGAAAAATCTTGTCAGATTTTACATTTCCAAACTGACTAGTTTTGTTTTGGTTTTATAATGAGTATGACTGTGAATCATAGAACACAATCAATAAACATTTATTAAGTACCTACTATGTGCCGGTCACTTTGCTAAGCTCTGGAGATGCAAATACAAAAAGAAAGTCTCTGCCCTCAAGGAGTTTACAGTCTAACATGGGAAGACGACACACAAAAGGAGCTGAATGTGGGGTTGGGGAGGTGGTACCTGACATAGGGACATGGTGGAAAAGTCAGAGAAGTCCCCAAATAGTGCAACCAGGTGGGAAATGAGATGTCTGTCCTGAACCTCATCCTTAAATGGAGGTTTTGGAGTTCATGGCTCTACCCTCCAATCAAATGGCAGATGACAGTGATGAGGTGGAATACCAAGGCTGATGAGGTCTTACAGGATGATGAGGTCCTCCTAATTATGAGCTTCCTGGGGCATGGTGGATAATTCAAATAAAGAAATTCCAAAGTACTGCAGCAAGGTGAGAAATGAGGAGGGAATACAGCAATCTTTGAAATCACGGGTGATCAAAGGGGTACATCCTGGGCACAAATAGGCTACAGCATATATCAGTAGGGATTTGCCCATAAGATGTGGCATAAAGTCTAATGGGCAGTAGACACATGACCAAAAAAGGAGACAGATGATCACGGAACAAGAGCCCAAATGTTGCACTGGTGCCCAAAGAATATTTAAAAAACAATACCTAGAAGAAGCCTTCCCTGCATATTGGGTAAAGGATTCATGGGATGATGTAGGTCATAGGTACATTGGATGACAAGGCATGGATAGATTGCAATCCTCACTGTTGGCAGGAGTACCTTCATTAATGGTATCATGGATCGACTGACATAATGAATGAAATATACTAAGAGTCGCAGAATCATGTGGTTAGAATAGGAAGGGGCCTGTGATGTCAGCTAGTCCAATATTCTCAATTTAAATAGGAGGAAACGAGTTCCAGAGAGGCTGACTCACCCAAGGTCATTGAGCTAGATGGTGCCCAAGCTAGAATTAGAACCAAGATTGTTTAGTGGTTTTTCTTCCATATCACCCTACCCTCCTCCCAGTTATTTCTTGAACTCTCTGTCTCCCCTGGCTGGTGGGCTGGCTCATCAACATTCAAGTCACTGAGGACTATCTTTCAGATTTGTCATACTCTAATTGGTAGAGGTCTCCAGCTTTTGTTTTGTTTATGAGGCTTTTCAGCTGCTGTATTTAATTTAATTATTGTATTTATATTTTTGTACATGTGCCAAGAAGCCTTCAGGCAATGGGAACATTTTTAATAAATCTAATAAATGAATAAATAAATTATACAACTTGCTAAGAAGACTCTTTAAAAAATTCTGAATGTATACTCTGCAAGACATCTCATAATGCTTTGTGGATATATTCAAGCCAGGGCACTCCACCCTAATGGTTTTTCTACTGACACAGTGGCAATGAAGGCTAGCACTTTCCACATGTGTACTAATCCAAAGTACTAATCAAACCTTCTTCAGCATTCCACAAAAGAATGCCTTTTGATGGTATATTTTGGGGGCAAATTTATTGTGGCAGCTTTTCTCTACTACTATCATTTCAAGATTGGAAGTTGGGGAAAGACAGACACTATTCCCTCATTTCTAACATCTCCAGGGAGGAGATGGGTATCTCAGCCACAATATTTCATCAAAAAGGAGGAGATGCTGTTCCTCTCCATTCTATTCCTGTTGGTCAAGGTCTGCAAAGTGCCAAATACTATGCTGCCATTAGTTCATCGCTCCCAGTGGAAAGCACCCTGGCTCTGGAGTCAGAAGAATTGGATTCATATCCTGCCTATAACATTTACCACCCAAGTGTTACTACCCATGGGCAAGTTATTTAGTGCCCCTGGGCCTCAGTTTCCTCATTTGTAAAATGAGGTTGTTGGACTATTTGGCTTCTTAGGTCCATTACAGCTCTAGGTCTATTGTCCTACAATCTTTCAAGTGAGGTTAGAAACATAGCATATATGTGTATAAACTAGTTAGATACCAGTATACACATACATACATACGTCCTCCCCTCCTTTCCCCTCCCCTCCCCTTATCTGAGGGTGTTCTGCCCAAAGGAAGGTAAATTTTGATGGCCGAAAGCTACCTGGTTGACTTGGGGTTTTCTGGCTAGATTTGTTTTTCAAAGACCAAGCCTTAAACCCAATTCACTCTGGATCTCATAGATTGGACCACAATAGGTCCCTGCCCAAGCACCATTTAATGGTTGTTTTTTGTGCCCTCCTGGCTCAGAGTAAATGTCAATAGTAACTGTTTCTCTTTTGGCCAGCAACCCTGAGGGTCTTCTCCTCCCAGTTTGATTTTTTTTTTTATTAAAGGGGCCATTCCTTGACTCACTTCTTAAAGAGACTTATTCACTGAATGGGCATTGCTTCATTCAAAATGAAAACCCCGCAAAGACCTTAGCTTAAAAGGGTCAAGGTCTCTCATTGCATCATGGGCCATGTCCAGTCATCCTGATGAATATCTGGCCACTGGACCCAGAAGGCTCTGGAGGGGAAAGTGAGGCTGGTGACCTTGCACAGAACCTCCCTCACTCAAATCAAAGTCAGCTGCAAGTCATGTCATCATTTCTCTGATGTCATGGTCCTCTTCGAGAATGAAGGATAAACCACCACCACAACAACATTATGTATATATGTTGTATGTGTATATGAATGTGTGTATATGTATATATGTATGTGTGTATATATGTGCATGTGTGATATAGATGTGTGCATACATGTATACACACATATATGTACACACATGCATATATGTGTATGTATGTGTGTGTGTATATATGTGTGTATATACACACACACGTATATCATGTATATCATGTAACACCATGTTATCTAGCTAGGGAAACTATGCATCTAACATATACATGTATGTATATATGTTTGTATATATGTATTATATATATCTGTTTGTATCTCTCTCTTTCTTTCTCTCTCTGGTGCAGCTAGACAGCTAGAGAGCTGGTTTTAGAGTCAGGAACACCTGAGTTCAAATGTGACTTCAGATTACCTTGTGACCCTGGGTAAATCATTTAACCTCCGACTGTCTCAGTTTTCTCAGATGTAAAATGGAGATAATACTCTATCTCCCAGGGTTATTGTGAGGATAAAATAAGATGTTTGTAAAGTGATTTGGAAACTTTAAAGCACTATATAAATCCTGCTTTTGTCAGTAAATTTTATCTATTATAATTATTTATTATAATATTTATTATAATAATGATATTATTTTATAGCCCAGTTTTCCAATCTATCTGCTCTGAAACATGAAGGTAAGTAAGCTCCAAAGATAAATATGAAAAATCCAAATAATTGAAGTTTCCTCCAATACATAAGTGGCAGAGTGAATGGCAATGATCATCAATTCAAGTTATCACTTTTTACCTAATATACAAATATATCTGTTTGAGTATATATGATAAATGCAAATATTTCAGTACCCAAATTCACTTACACTGAAACTACAGATCAGAAGTTTTTGAGATTCATTTACCCAATGGAAGTATCACCAAACTTATCATATTCTGAATCAACAATAAAAATTTTTATTTTTACTGATTTTCCTATATGTTTTAGACTGCAGCTAATTTAGGAAATGGAGTTAGAATGCCATACATTAACTTTACCATTGATTTGCCCAAAGCTAGAATAAAATCCAATTTTGCTTTGTTAATAGATAAGTACCAAATCTGATGCTAAAAGTGCACAAGAAACAAATAATAGATCTTTCATTTTAAGCACCCTAAGCTTAAAATGATAAACACAGAATGTTAGGACAAGAAAAGTGAATGCATTTGCATTCTAAAGTTATTGTACTGATCTAACAGAATCTGACTGAAGTAGAGACAGATAAAAGGTTTCAAGACCTTTGTGTAAAACCTCTGTATAAAAACCTACTGTGGTAAACCCGCAGTGCATGCTTCTATTTTCAGGTTAAACAATATATTCCCACTAAATGGGGTTGACATCCGAAAGCTATTCCAAATACCTCCTCCACTCTACTCTCAGCAACCGCAGCTTAATCAACGGGCTGGAATGAGCTTGGTTGCAGCTTACCTGGAGCCACTAAGAAAAGAAGATGGAGAGTGAGCTGGGGAGATAAATCCTGAACTTACAGTAGTCAACTCGTAGCCTACTACATACGTAGGAAAATAAACTTGTATCTAAGTAAACTTTAGATAAAAACTACATTCATGGCCCCATGAACTTTGGACTGGAAGCTTCCAAAGCAGAAGGCGCTATCTTGCCCATCCTATACAAACTCCCCTTAGCAATAAGAAACACAGTGAACTGCCACCTGGGGATGCACTATTTGTTGCTGGCCATAGTAATGATGCTGCTGCTGCTGAGTCTCAAATGGACCTGAGTGTCATCTAGTCCATGCATGGCTTCCATAGAGGCCTATATCCCAAACCACCTTAAACAAAGATGATAAACGCCGTTGGAATCAACACAAGTTTAAGAAAACATTATGTTTCTGATGAATAACCAAATGCTATACATTAGAGTATCAGCAAATTCCAGGTATACCCTTGGTACAAAGAACTGCCAGCCCTAGACCTACCTTTTCTGCTTTCTGCTTATTAAATACTAAGATTATGTGGCACATCTGCCACCTAGCAACAGCATTTGGATATTTCTTTGATGAGTGTCATGAACTCTGGTATGAAGGTGAAAAAACTTTGCCTCTTGCCTCGTGCTGCAGGATATAAACTACGTGCCCCAGACAGCAGTAATTTTTTATTCTTTTAAAGGTCACAAAGGATAAATGATTACAATAACATTTCACCCACTGACTCTGGTTTTTCACCAGTAAATCCTGATATTGATTTTAAAAGCTGCAAATCTTGCATTCAGATATTTCTGATCAGCCTATAAATCCTTTAAAATCAATTTTTTTTTCTGAATGAAGGACCCAAGGAAACAGATGATGGATTTCATAGACTGTCAAAGCAACAATGTTACATTTCATGGTTTGTCATTGAATATGATATAAAAACACCCCAAGGTACATTATTTATAATGTTAAAATCATTCTTCAGCAATGAAACTTGTTTTGTAGGGAATAAAAATAAAACATTAAAATGGCTTTCCCCCCACCAGAACTAGAATTTTCCTGCTCTGGAATTAGGCAACAAAAACAATGTTGATTAATGCTACAGAAGCTATTTTCTTTGGGTCAAGTCTATATTACTGTGAGCACCAGCCAAAGTAAACCACTTCCCTAGAACAGATGTAGTATGTTTTGCCTACTACCTATTAAAAGTGTCATTTTTACTGGGGAGATGGGATTTGATCTTTCATTGACCTTTTTTTTTTAAACTGCAATCCTCCGAAAGGTCACCAGGCATTGGATTCTTATTTCATTCTGGACAAGTATGTCAAAATGGATTTCTCCTGTCCTGAGTAATGTATGTGAGAAAGACACTGAGAAATCCTAAACTTTTTGTATCCAGGTGAGGTTTCACTTCAAATACATTCTTTCCAAAGGCATTTCCCTTTAATTCCCACATCATTCATTCATAGATGGAGAGGCAGAAGAGTAAAGGTGAAAGATCACTGGACTCAGTCAGTTATTAAGTGCCTACTATGGGGCAAGCACTGTGCTAAGCACTGGGGATACAAAAACATGGAGAAAAAGGAAAAGGAAAAATGTGGGGTGGGATGGAGAAAGGGTGGAAAACCCTAACCCTATTCTCAAGGAGCTCACAGTCTAATGCAAGGAGATAACAGGCAAACAACTATGTACGAACAAGATCTAGATAGGAAAAATTGGAAACAATGAACAGAGAGAAGTCACTAGTATTAAGAAGAATTGGGAAAAATATTCTGTAGAAGGTCAGATTTAGTTGGGAATTGAAGAAAATCAGGGAGGGCAGGAGCTAGAGGTGATGAAGAGATTTCCAGGCATAGGAAAGTCAGTGAAAAGGCCCAGAGAGGGGAGATAGGGGGTCATGTTTGAGAAATAGCAAGGAGGCCAGAAGCACTGGCCTATAGGATACATGTCAGTGGGGTGGTGGGCAGGTAGGAGAAAGCCAGTTTATGAGGTCATGAAGAGCCTTGCAGACAAAAGAATGGATTTTATATTTGATCCTGGAATTTATTGACTGAAGGCTGTGGTAGAGAGAAGGTATCATTATCAGATTTGTGTTTTTTAGAAACATTGATCTGACCAATCAACCAATTAGGAAGCTGAGTGGAGGAGACTAAAGTAGAAAGAGAACTGGGGCAGGGACACCAATCAGCAGACTGTTGCAATAGCCTGGGTATGAAGTCATGAAGGCTCAGACCAGGGCAATGGCAGAGTCAAAGGAGAGAAGATGGTGTGTATGAGGGATTTTAAGAAGGTAGAATCAACGGCTTGGCAATTGATTGAATATGGAGGGGAGGGGGGAATAAAGGGAGGAGTAAAGAATGACACCTTAGATTTGAACCTGTAATGTTAACCACAGTGGCACACCCAGGATGGCTGCTAGCACAGGTACTTAGATCAGCTTTACCAGGAAAGACAGTGGTTTCAGGAGTCAACAATCTTCTTTAATTACATAAAATACAAACAGAGGAAATACAGAGAAGAGAAGTAAAGACCAACAGACAGGGCTCTACTGCCTGAATCAAAGCAATATACTTTACATTCAACACTGAACCTCTGAGCAATCAGGGAGCTCTGAACATACGGCCATTCAGAGTCTTGACCAGGGAATGACAAGCTCCTTCTTGTAAGTAAACCCTCAAAGCAAAAGCTCACCTCTCAGAATATATACTATTTTGGCTAATAGGCTCAGAGCCAGAAGGCATCTCAACCCTCCTGGCTTGGTGGCTAATTAGAAATTAGCAAAAGGTGTGTGAGCCTTCCTACAAGCAAGCTTCCCTTAGTGGGTTCCATGTGAGGCCTGTTGATGAGTGGGGAAGATCTTACTCCCCATTAACCTTAAAGAACCTGAGTGTCTGGAAAGGCTGTGGTTCCCTTGACAATCACAGGAAAATTAGGAAAGGGGAGAGCTTAGAAGGAAAGATAATGTATTCTGCTTTGGGCATGTTGAGTTTAAGATGTTTACAGGACCTCCAGTATGAGATATCCAATAAGCAGTTGGATATGCAAAACTGAAAGTTAGCAGAGAGGTTAGGACTGGATAAATAAATCTGGAGGAATAATTAGCATAGAGATCATAATTGAATCCATGGGAACTGATGAGATCACCAAATGATGACATATAGAGGAAGACGAAAAGATTCAAAATTGGAAGCTCTGAGTTCAAATTCCATTCAATTTCTTCCTAGATTTGTGACTCTGACAATTCATGTAGGGAAATAAGAATTTATCTTTAAATAAGAAGGAGAAAAAGAGAAGGACATTCCAGGTAGGGATAATAGCAGGAGAAAAGGTGCAGAGGTAGCAATGAGCAAGACAGTAAAGGGACTGGACTGATTTGAGTGGAAGCTTGGGACGTGCTGTGTATGTTGTGTGAAAGGGATTAGAGATAAGGTAGAGTGTGTCTGGAGGTCCTAGGAAGTCAGGAAAAAGAGTTTGGACTAGATTCCTGAGTAGAAAAGTGATGATGAAAGTGATGTTTAAGTAAGATTAGAGGAATTGGAGGAGTAAGAGACTGACAACAGGTAGAACAAAGTCAAGTAATCCTGGCATGAGATGATGGGAAGGGAGTGCTGGACTTGGGTAATGAGAACAGAAAGGAAGGAGTAATACAAGTAATGTTTAAAACACACACACACACAAGTGTGAGTGCTCATCAACTGAGAAACCACTGAATACTTTTGGTATATGAATATCATGACATGTTGCACCATTAAAATGATGAAAATGAGGAATTCAGATAAATGTGGAAAGACTTGTATGACCTGATGCAAAGAGAAGGAAGCAAAATAACGAGGCCATTTTAGTCATCTATGCAATTACAATAATTATGTAAATGCAAAGAACAGTAACCAAATCTGAGAGCTGAATAACTAAGATGACCAGCTGTGTTCCTAGAGAAAAGAAGAAGAAATGCCTCTGTCCTCTTTGGCAGAGAAGTGGGAGACGTATGGTATAGAATATTGCATATTCTCCAAAAAATGGGGTCCAATTGGTTTTGCTTCTCTGCTTCTTTTTTACGTGGAATGGTTCACTGTGTGTGTGTGTGTGTGTGTGTATGATTTATGTAAAAATTACCCTGATGTAAAAATAAAAGGCATTAATAAAACTTTTTTTAATAGAATCCATGTAACATGGTAGACATAGAGACTGAAGGAAAAGAAGGAATAAAATATGGGGCCAAAGTTTTCAGCCCAGGAGAAACAAGACACTGGAAAAAGAATATAAAAGGCAGAGTGAAGTTTATAAAGCTTAAAGCGAAAATGTTTTAATGCAACTAAGAAATTGTGCTCAGCTGAATTGGCTAAAAGCACAGCAAAGTAGGCAAAGATGAAGGCTCCATCTCCTCAGGAGGTGACTGCATCCAACCAGACTATTTATGGTCTTTTCCAGGTCACAAATCATACATCTCATGTCAGCCAAAAGCATGCTCTTGTAGCCATCATGGACAAGGGAGCGCATATAGCTCAGGATAATCCCACCACTAAAGAAACTACTCAGAATACTCCCTCTTATGGTGATGGTAGCTCTATGACATCTCTTTTCCTTCATTTAGGGACATGCCACCTTAAATCTCTTTTGGAAATAGCTGGGGTATAAATCACAACTAACTAGATAGGTTTACAAATACATATTAAAGCTGTCTTATAATGGTAACTTGCCACATGAAAGGTAGTTGTCCGCAGTCTCAGTCCCATCAAGGGTCTCTACAAAGGAGGATGTCTGAGAGACATCTAATACTCAGACAAAAATTCCCTTCCTCTGCCCTGGAGGTAAGTCCCTGAAGATTATGCCAGAAATTGCAAGGTCTGGAAATTCCCAGATAGCTGGAAAGGCTTTGACTACGGACCAGGAGACACGATGGAAATCATTTCAAGACCAGTCTAGAGGTCAGCGAGGCTCATCAGCAGAAGGTTGGTTACCAGATGCTTTCTTTTTCTTGGCTACTTCATTTCATAAACATTGTTTACTAAGGTGTGAAGCCATTGCGATCTGTATTGGCAGAAGAATGAACTACACTGATGAGAGCATAGCTGTTCTGAGGTACTAAAGGATAATCATTTAGACTAAAACTGACAAAATTCAGCAAACATCAAATATTCTATTTATAATAATAGCCAGGATTTATATAGTGCTTCAAAGTTTGCAAAACACTTGACAAATGTTATCTCATTTTATCATCACAACAACAGGTTGTATGTGCTATTTTTATCTTCATTTTACAGATGAAGAAATTGAGGCTCAAAGAGGTTGATTTGCTCAGGGTCCCACAGCTCATAAGTATCTGAGACCAGATTTGAATTCAGGTCTGCCTCAGTCCAGGTCAAGCACTCTTTCCACTGTGACACCTAGCCGCCTGATTCCAAATATCCAGATGTCTCAGTATCAGAGAATCACAGAATGTCAGACTTGGAAGGGATCCCAGAGTTCATCAAACCTAACCCGAATCTGGACAGTAGTAATTCCCACTACAATATAACTGCCATATGGTCATCCAACCTTGCTCGAAACTTCTAGTGACAGGGAATCCATTACTTCCTGAGGCAGCTCCTTCCACTTTTGTATGGTTCTAATTATTAGGAAATTTTCCCCCTCACATCAATCTTAAATCTGCCTCTTGGCAGTTTCCACCAATTATTGCTGGGATAAAACAGAAGGAGTATTTCCATACAAGAGCCCTGTGAACACTTGGGCACAGTGGATTTGGTGCAGAGCACTTGGGTCTGGAGTCCAGAAGACCTGTGTTCAAATACAGCCTCAGACATTTACTCACTATGTGATCCTGGGCAAGCCACTTTACCTCTGTATGCCTCAGTTTCCTCAGCTATAAAATGGGGGATAATAATAGCACCCACTTCATAGTATTGTTGTGAGGATTGAATGAGGCAATATTTGTAAAAAGGACTTGGCAAGGTGCCTGTCACATGTTAGGCACTTAATAAATGCTTATTCCCTTCCTTTCCTCTCCCCAATGTCCCCCATTCCTTAAGCTGAGTCTCACGTATCATGTTTTCCAATCTCCTCATCATCTTTGTGCTCTTATAGATGGACATTCTCCAGTTTATCACAATGTTCTTCCTAATCTGTGTCCAGAATTGAACACAATCCTCCTGGTGTAGTTGGACCAGTAAAGAGTACAGCAGGGCTATTACTTCCCTAGTGATAATTAGCCTCTCTTAAAGCAAGCCAAGATCTGGTCTTTTTGGCTGCCATATCGAAGTTGACTCATTTTGTGTTGGCAGTCTGCTAAAAGCCTTGCACCTTTTCCAGATAAACAACCTGGTGAGATACCACATCTCCGCCATTTTGTATTTACAAAGATGACATTTTTTTCCCTCCCTATCCTTCCCTGAGGTAGAGTCCTGATAACCCAGTAATCTTGTAGCCAGTCTATGGCAGTTCTGTAGTTGTTAAGACCTGGTACTTTCTCTCTCTCTCTCTCTCTCTCTCTCTCTCTCTCTCTCTCTCTCTCTCTCTCTCTCTCTCTCTCTCTCTCTCTCTCTCTCTCTCTCTCTCTCTCACACACACACACACACACATACCACAATTTCTTATCCATTGCACTTAGCTCAGAGAGATAGACTACATTAAATATCATAGCAGCCACTGCATATAAACTAGAAAAATTCTAATTCGCCTGTCTGGAGGCAGCCTTTTTTCTACGGACTTTGGTCCCTGTTATTTAAATATAAATTAAGAATGGTTATTTGACATATGTGGAGAGCTAAAAAAAAAATAATAACCCAAACAGAAGATGAGGTAGTAGTGAGAAAGGAGAATAAATTAAATAATGAGAACACAGAGATGGGAATGATATGGGTCAGAAAGCCGTTGGAGCCGAGGGGAAAGTCAGGCTGAAGACAGCTACACCGTAGCAGCTTGAAAGGGGTAAGCTCAGGCTTCAGCTCCCAGCCATGCATAATCTCCAGCCACACATAAGAAACCCTGACAGAACTGCCCAATAAAGTCGATGTCACTGCCTACCCGATTTTATTTCAGGTAGTTAGACAGTTAGTACATCGTTAATTCCTGCACACACTCAAACTCCACATCACACTCAGTTTCACCTTATCTTCCCCTCCTTCTTTTTCAGATTCCCCAACTGAATATAAAAGTCTTACTCTCAGGCATCTGTGAGGATGCCAAAGCAATAGGAATCATTAGGAGTTGCCCTTCTTTGAATCAATTTACAAACTAAAAACAGCAACACATTCCTGTTTTAGGTTGGGAATGCTGATAATAAAAAATGAGACAGTGCTTTACTATACAGGACCATCATTAGTTCACTCTTTGGCAGTTGCTAAGATATGGCTTTCCTACAACTGTTTAAAGATGAGTATTAAAATAAAAGTCTTGTTCTCAGGAACTCGATGGCAGCTGGGATCTTTCTCTGCTGCTTCTGGCTGGGGCTAGTTACTGGGATTAAGAAGAATACCGCGGGCAGCTAGGTGGCACAGTGAGTAGATCACTGGCTCTGGAGTCAGGAGGACCTGAGTTCAAATCCGGCCTCAGACACTTGACACAGGTACTAGCTGTGTGACCTTGGGCAAGTCACTTAATCCCAATTCCCCTGCCAAAAAACAAACAAACTAAAAGTATACCGCAGGCATTTGAATTTGCCTATGAAAATGGTCACCGGCCACATCACTGCTCTCAGGTCCTCCTACATCTTCCCTTTAACAGCTCACACATAACAAAATAATAATAATAATAATGATGATAGCCAGCATTTATATAGCACTTTAAAGTTTGCGAAGAGAATGACAAATATGATCTTGTTTGATCCACTTTACAATTGAGGAAACTGAGACAGAGGTTGTGTCTTACTCAAGGTCACACAGCTAGTAAATGTCTGAAAGAGGACTTGCATTCAGATCATTCTGATTACAAGTCCAGCGTCTATCCCCTGCATCACCAAGCTGCCTCATAGTTACTAGCTAACCTTTATTCAGTGCCTTAAGTTTGTAAGTCATATATGTGTGTGTCTGTGTATTGTGTGTTGTACGTGTACGTATGTATGTGTGTGTGTATATATATATGTATGAATGTGTGTGTATATATGATCTCATTTTATCTACATAACAACTCTAGGAAGTAGGTATTTTCATTATTATTTGCATTTTATAGAGAAGGAAATGGCAGTAGATGGATTTGTCCGGGATCACACAGCTAGTAAATATCTATGGTAAGAGCTGAATTCATACCTTACTGACACTAATAACTCTGCCACTTAACTGTCTCCATAATGATCCACTTTGATAGGAATCCACAAATGTATCTTCGGTGTTACCACATAGATTCATAGCATTTTAGGCATTTTAGCGATCAGTTAGTCTGATCTCTTTCATTTTGCTAATGAGGGAATCGAGGCTGAGAAAGGTTCCCTTGAATCACAATGTAGCAACTAGAATCTAGGTTTCCTGACTCCTAGTTCCATGTTCTTTCTACTATATCATTATTAACTTAGTAATCACTTCTGCAGCATGAGTTGTACCTCCTGGAGTTAAAGTAGGGAGAAACTCCCTTAGGTACTCCTCTAGCAGGTGAGGGAGAGGACTTATTTTACTCTGGTGCAATGGATAGAATGCCAGGCTTGGAGTCAGGAAGAATCATCTTCTTAAGTTCAAATACAGTTTCAGACACTTACTACCTCCATGACCCTGGGCAAGCCATTTAACCCCATTTGCCTGAGTTTCCTCATCTGCAAAATGATCTGGAGAAGGAAATGGCGAACCACTTTAGTATCTTTGCCAGAAAACCCCTAGCGGGGTCACAGAGACAGGACTGAAAATGACCAAACAACAACAAAAGTCAGGAAACTCTAAGTTATAATTCTAGATGGAGATGGGAATGGTATATAGTGTAAAGAACACTAGATTTGGAGTCAAAAGATCTGGGTTAAAATCTCAACTCTTGTTACTAGCATTGTAATCTTGGGCAGTTTGTGTAACCCCTACAGTTCTATTTTCCTCAACTATGAACAAAGAGGGTTGGACTTGATTGTTTTCAAGGTCCCTGCAGTATTATAATCTTCTAGTGATCTTAAAGGCCAATTCCCATGGAGACAAGTCCCGGCATTGATATCCATTGCCCTAATTCACTGGTAGGCTCTGTATTTATCTCCCACCCCATGGCTTCAGAAAATTAAAAAGTTGCTTGTTTTTACACACACACAAAGATTACTGACTTTTGCCACAGGTAGACCTTCAAGGAGCTTCCCTCTATAAGCTTACAATTGCACAATCTCCTAACTATAGATTTTAGAGTTGGTATTAATATCTATTAGAAGTAATTGGAAAGTATTTCCAAGAACCAAGTTGTGAGCACAATTAACCAATGAAATTGATGAGTAGTCAATTACTCTAGTATGTAGGAATCCTAGAGTATATTTTTTGCCTAGATTTTCAGTTTCAACTTATGCTTCAGCTTTGGGAATTTCCTAAGTTTTCCCCGCAGTAAAAATCAGAGTACTCTGTCCTCTTCCTTCCTTCAAAGTAAGTTGAGGAGAGCCAATCACTCATCCATGACTTATTTAGTGCCCATCATACAGTGTTAAGAAGGGATAATGTCAAGTCCCCTGTTATATATTTGTAAATGTGGTGAATCCGTATGGATCAGCCTCATTCTTGGTCTTTATTAAAAAAAAAAGTTGATTGCAGCAGAGAAATGGGAACTCAGCACAGGAAAAATTTTAGGGACATGGCAAATGGTGTTTCATGGAATTTTCCCCTCAAAGCTCTCTAACCCTTATGGAATAAAGCAGATAACATTTCCTGGTTCTAATTGAAAAGAATTATACATTCTTTGATAGAATCAAAGACTTAGAACTAGACCAGACCTTAGAGATGATTGAGTCATACTCCATTTTACAGATGAGGAAACTGAGGCAGGGAGATCAATAACTTGCCCAGGCTAACACCACATCTAATAAATATCTGAGGCAATATTTGAACTCAGGTCTTCCTGAGTCCAAATCCATCTCTCTATTTGTACATATGTGTTTGTTTGTTGTTTCCCCCATTAGACTGTGAGCTCCTCGAAGATCACAACTCTCTTTGGTCTCTTTTTATATCCTCAGCATTTAGCACAGTCCTGGAATATAACAGGTGCTTAATAATTGCTTCTTGACCTAATGACTTACTATCAACTGCAGCCTACCAAGCTGTCAACAATGCATACTAAAGCCAGCCTGTGTAAGTTATTTTCTATCCAAGGCTGACCTTGCCTAGCTTCCAAGATCATTTGAGGGTGGTATGACCAGAGACAAAGAATAATTTCAAGAATTCATTCCAACTTGGCCCATGCTATCCTATTTCCATATTGTTCTCCTTTGCATTTGAGGAAGTCCCCCATAGAAATGTCCCCACATGTTCCCTGGGTCTGAAAAGCCCTTCCCACAATGAGTATAGCTTGCTCATGTTACCTGAATTCAATAGTTAGAAATTATACCTTCCTTGTCATGGGCTCCTGTCATTTTGTGGCTGGGTTTCTGGGCCCTTTCTTCATCCAAAGGGCCAGATGCCTTTGCTCAAATTAGCCTTCTCATTTCTGACTGAATAAGCCAACTGCAAGATGCTACTGTTGCTCAGAACTATGACTATGCCAGATTGCTTCAAGTCTTATTTTTGATAGGCTGGCCTTGGACAATATTATTTACTATGCAAAGCTTATATTTAGCATCCTAAATGAAGATTATTCACAAGACAGAATATATAATGAATACTATTGTCTATTTAATATTCATATATCTACTTACTTTTTTAAAAGAGAAAGGAAAAGAATGAGCATTTATATAGTGCTGATTATGTACCAGGACATTTGTACAATATTTACTGTAATACCTAAGATATATTACATTCCAATTTTAAATGGAAGAGTTTGAATTGTTAGCAGGGTCAGTATCAGTCCTCCACTTCTGGGGTGACTCTCCAAGGTCAGTAGTTAAAATTCACCAGTAAGAATTATCCTTTACATTTTTTTCATATGACACATATAATCATAGATTTTAAAAAAATCTCCCAGACATATAATCAATATTTTCTTCTTTTTTTTTTTTGCAGGAATTCTCTATTTTTTTTTCAATGTCACATTTGCCAGTGAGAAACTCAAGCATGAATATATCTGCTCCCTCCCCCATACACCTATCCAATGCCTCATCTAGATCTGATGTCAATTCCTATTACCTTTCTCTCAGCTGACACTGAGCTAGCCAATGATGCATTTTCCCCTGTTGCTGGGTGATGGCTAATAGTTTGAAAATGCGTTCTATAAATGCAGCAGCTTATAAGCCTGCCATTGGCTCGCTCGGCTTTTGTGCAGCACTGACACACTAGTCTGGGACTGGAGTGACGTGTGGGAAGAGCTATGCAAATATGGGACTGGCTTGGTCTTCCATCGGAGAGGAAAACGATTTCAAGGCTGAGTGATAGCCCTAACGGTGCTTTGGTAGGTGGAACATAAATCTCACCGAGAATACTTCCAAGCTGCTGAAGAACAGTTAGAGGAAGCTCTAAAAATAAGTCTCAAGGTTGTCCTGCCATCTCCCCAAAACAACTCCAAACAATATGCTTCATGCTTTAAAAAATTTTTATGTGTCATAGCCCTGCATATTCTAGCAAGAGCTTTTTTAAAAAAAAACAATCCAAATAATTTGCTCATGGAGAGAGATTTTATACCAGCGGTTCTTAACCTGGAGCCCACAAACTTGTGGTCTAAAAATATATACACATATGTATATATGAAATTATGTAATTAGAAAAATTATCCAGTTATTAAATATATGTGTATATGTATGTAAGTATATAAAATTTTAGATGATAACTCAATTATGTATATATTATCCAGTTATCAAATTGTATCAAAATTATTCATTGTCAAAATCTATTTACATATATATAATTATGTATATGTAAATATAGTTATGTGTATATTTTTGTATAAATACAATTATATATTCTATTATTATACAATATATTTTACTATAACAATTATATGAATAATACAATATACTTATATAAAATTATTCTATTTATCCAACATGTATTTATCTATAAATATATGTTTATATACTTATATATTCATGTGTATATATTTATTATATATTACATATATATTTTATATGCGCATATATTCATACATATATTTATATATAAACATATATTTATGTACATAAATATATATTTGATAACTGGTACTTTTTTGTTAATTAGATAATAATTTGATAATATTTTCCAGTCTTTTTAAATTTCATTACCCACACCATGTATTCGGTAATCCAATGACCTTGTCTTCTTGGCTGTTACTTGCTTAAGGGGTAAGGGAACAAGCATTTACTAAGTACCTGCTCTGTGCCAGGCACTGTGCTAAACACTTTGGATATTCTCTTTTGAGCCTCACACCAACCGTGTGAGGTAGGTGCTATTATTAATAATGAGCTAGATTTGAAGTCACATCTTCCTACCTCCAGGTCCATTGTGTCACCTAGGTGCTTAGGCACTCCATTTCCCAAAAGCAGGCACTTTCACTGGTTGTTCTGTCATATCTGGAATGCTCTCTCTGCTCATCTCTGCTTTCTGGCTTCCCAGACTTCCTTCTCATCTAAATTCCCACCTTCTACAAAAACGCTTTCTTTGTCTCTCTCTAATGCCAGTGCCTTCCCTCTGACATAATCTCCCATTTATTCCAGATACATATTGTTTGTATATAGAAGTTTGCATTTCTCCTTTAGGCTGTGAGCTCCTAGAGAGAAGGGACTGTTTTTGCCCTTCTTTGTATCCTTAGTGCTTAGCACAGTTCCTGGCACGGAGCAGTCCCTTAAAAATTTTTGTTGACTTGAACCATATTTCAATATAATTGGTTTCTTTTGTAAAACCCTATGTATTTATTTTATACATTTAAAAACATTATTCTGCGGAGAAGTCTGTAGGTTTTACAAGACTGCCAAAGGGGTCCACAAAAATGGGGATGAACTCTTGTTTCAAGTGTTGGTGTTCCAGCTTTTCTCCCTGCCGTCGCCATACTTGGAGTTACCTCCATTTCATCTCCATATTCTTGAGCAGCCACAGGGAGTGAAAACATGTCAAGAGAAACATGTTTTATTTCTCATTCCTCATCTCCACTGCAGGAAGCAAAGAGCCTCCACTTGAAATATTTCTACCCTGTTGGGAGGATAAGCACATCCCTATCTAAACAGTCTTAGGACTGATTATGGTGGTGGGAAATGTCTTTGCATACAACTTAATGCTTTTGCTAGACCTAGGTTAACTGTGCATGCACAAATCTGCCAAACAGCTGGTGGAAAAGTCTCTCTTTTTCCTAATTAGACTCTAATAACTCTGGAAAGTGGATAGAAATTAAGTCAGCTTATTATGTCTTAAACAAGTGACATAAGTTTTCTCCCATTTGTTCTGCCTAATTATCCAATAGGTCTTCCTCAATTCAAGTAGGTATGACCTCCCCCCACCCCCAGAGAATTGAGGGGTTCTAAATCTGGTAGTGAGCTAAATAGACAAAAGTCACTATTTCTTATTCAAATCTAGGGTAGTATTTCTGGTAGAAGCTGGAAGCCAGAATTTGATAAGCAGAAAAATAACACTTAGAACTCATGTTCAGAGAGCATTATAAGTTTGCAAAGCACTTTCCTCGCAACAACTTTGTGATTCTGGTTGTGTATCACTAGCTACATCTTACAGATAAGGAAACAGAGGCACAGAGGGGTCAGGTGACTCCTAATGAGTAAGCATTGGAGCTAAAATTCCAGCCCAGGTCATTCCTAGGTGCAAATTTAGGCTGTTCAAGCAAACAAAATGCATGCTCTTTTCCCTGGTACTTCAAGGCCTTCCTACCACAATCTTATTCTAACCTACCTTTCCAGTCTCTTTCAAACTATTATTGTTTGTACGTTGTTGTTTGCCTGTTGTCTTCTCCATTAGAATGTGAGCTCCTTGAGAGCAGGGACTGTCTTTTACCCTTCTTTGAATCCCCAGGGCTTTGCACAGTGCCTGGTACATAGTAGGTGCTTAATAAATGTTTACTATTTCCCTCTAAACTAGCCCTTTTCTGAAGCTGACTCTCCATGTTCTATTTCTATGTATTTGACACACCATTCTCCATACCTGGAATACACTCCATCCCCACAATCCTAGTCTCCCTTCAAGGTTCAATTAATTGATCTTAGCTCCCTATGAAATCTTCCCTGATCTTTCCTCTTTTCTCCCTCCCCCATTTTCTGTACTTGTTTATGCCTATGTAAAATCTTCTCTCTTTAGTAGACAGTAAGCCCACCATGTGAAGGGACTGTTTTATTTTTAACTTTTCACAGTATCTTGCCCTTAGTAGGTATTGTAGTTCTTTCTGAGAAAGGCAGAAGTACTGAGAGATTAAGCCCTAGAAATAACACCAGGGCCTTAACTGAATTAAATCAAAATATCTAGCGGTCTAAGTCTGGCTAAAATGTAAAGTGTGGGCTTCTGGGAGCCAAGACTTCGGAGTAGAAGAAGTAAGTCGCTCTCATCCTCCCTTACTGACCTCTGAAAGCCCAGAAAATATCTCCCCAAGAAAAACTTTGGAACAGCTGAGCCAGCAGAAAGATGGGGTCAGCAGTCTTGTAGCCTAGGAAGCTTGGGGGATTGACAGGAAAGGCCACTCTCACTCTGGGGGAGGAAGAGCAGGATAGGATTGGAGGCATTCCAGCAAGCCAATGGTAAGCCCCACTTCAGCAAACTAGGGGGAGATCCTGAGCCCCAGGGTGGTGGAACAGACATCAACACCAGGATGCCCCCCGTTACCCCCAACCAGTGCCTCAGCATAGGTGTGTGAACTGGTAGACACCAGCTCTAGAAACCACCATGTGGGTGAAAATTCTCCAGCAGGCAAATCTCCTGGTGCTTCAGCACAACTCCAGAGAGCACAACTCTAGGAGGCATAGCTCAAGGTTTGCAGACATCCTCCAGCAACCAAATATTCACGTGCAGGACCCAAGTGAGTAGGCATCCCCCAGGGGCCAGACTCCCCACCCCCACCCCCAGAGCTTCAGTATTACAGACCCCAGCTCAGCATCAGGTAAGCTGCCAGACCCCATACAGCCTCCAGTTGCCAGCACCTGAGGCCCCAGCACACAAAGTTAGTGACGAGGTACCAGGCTCCTAGCACAAGAAGCTTGGGTCAGTGCCTCCTGCACTCTATCAGGAGAGTTCAACTCTAAAAGCCAGGAATTAGGCAAAAACCATGAGCAAAAAGCAGAAATGGACAATGACCATAGATTCTTATTATGGGGACAGGGAAGATCAAGGCACAAATTCAAAAGAGGACAACATTGTCAATATACCCACATCTGAAACCTCAAAAGGGAATATGAACTGGTCTCAAGCCCAAAAAGACTTCTTGGAAGACCTCAAGAAGGATTTTAAAAGTCAAATGAGAGAGGTAGAAGAAAATTGGGAAAAGAAATGAGAGGTATGCAAGAGAGAGTCAATTGTTTGGAAAAGAAAGGACAAAAATTATAAAAAACAAGTTCTTAAAAAGTTGAATTGTCCAAACAGAAAAGGACATACAAAAGCTCACTGAAGAGAAGAACTCCTTAAAAAGTAAAATGCACCAAATAGAAAAAGGAGATAAAAAGTCTAATAGAAGAAAATAATTTCTTAAAAATTAGAATTGGGCAAAGGGAAGCTAATGACTCTATGAGATATCAAGAATCAGTCAAACAGAAATAAAAGAATGAAAAAATAGAAGAAAACATAAAATACTTCATTGGTGAAACAACTAACCTAAAAAATAGATCCAGGAGAGACAATTTTAAAATTATTGGTCTACCTGAAAACCATGATGAAAAAAAGAGCCTGGATAGCATCTTTCAGGAAATCATCAAGGAAAATTCCCCTGAGGTCCTAGAACCAGAAGGTAAAATAGTCATCAAAAGAATCCACCAATCACCTACTGAAAGAGATTCCAAATAGAAAACGCCAAAGAATATTATAGCCAAATTACAAAATTACCAGGTCAAATAGAAAATACTGCAAGCAGCCAGGAAGAAAATTTAAATATCATGGAAACACAGTCAGGATTACTAAAGACCTTGCAGCTTCTACATTAAAAGATCAGAGGACATGGAATATGATATTCTGTAAGGCAAAGGAGCTTAGATTACAACCAAGGATCAAGTAACTAGTGAAATTGAGCATAATGTTTCAGGGGAGGAGATGGATATTCAACAAAATAGGGAACTTCCAAATGCCTTCCTGATGAGCTCAACAGATAATTTGATCTTCAAATGCAAGACTCAAGAGAGGCATACAAAGGTAAACAGGAAAGAAAAACGACAACATAGTATTAATAAGGGCAAACTGTTTACATGCCTATGAGGGAAGATGACACTTGTAATTCTTGAGAACTGTATTATTATGCCATTTAAAAGGGGTATACATAGACAGGGAGCTGGGTATAAGTTGACTTTGATGTGATGATAAAAAATCTAATTAAGTGGTGAAAAGGGATTGTACTGGGAGAAGAGGAAAGGAGGAGTCAGACAAGAGTAAATTACATCACATGAAAAAGCACAGAAGCCTATTACAGTAGAGGGAAAGAAAGGAAGGAGATGAGCACTATTTCAACCTTACTCTCATTAGATTTGGCTCGAAAAGGGAATAACATAATCAGTTAGGTATAGAAATCTAACTTACCCTATAGGAAGTAGGAGGAGAAAGGGGAAAGAAAAGGGAAGGCCTGGGTAGAAAGGGGGAAGAAATAGTAGTAAGGGTAAGGAGAAAGAAAAGGGAGGGGGCTGATAGAAGGGAGGGCAGACTGAAGAAGGTGGTAGTCAAAAGCAAAACTCCAGTGAGGAGGGAAAGGGAGAAAAGAGAGAGAAAATCATAAATGGGGAGAAATTGTGCTTGTCCTTCATTCTTGAAGAGGACCATGACATCAGGGAAATGATGACACGACTTGCAGTTGACTTTCATTTGAGTGAGGGAGGGCTGTGCAAGGTCACCAGCCTCACTTTCTCCTTCAGAGTCATCTGGGTCCAGTGGCCCGATATTCAGCAGGAGGACTGGAGATGGCCCAGGATTCACTGGGAGACCCTGGCCCTTTGAAGCTAAGGTCTTTTCAGCTTCTCACTCTGAGTGAGATAACACTCATTCAGTGAATAGACCTCTTTAAGAAGTTAATCAAGGGACGGCCCTTTTAATCAAAAACTCAAAAAAAATTAAACTGGGAGGGGAAGACACTCAGGGTTGCTGTCCAAAAGAGAAACAGTTACTACTTAGTATTTATATTCACTCTGTGCTAGGAGAGCAGGGACCTATTGTCCAATCTATGAGCTTCAGAGTGAGTTGGGCTTAAGGCTTGGTTTTTGAGAAAGAAATCTAGCTGGTAAACCCAAAGTTAAGGAGGCAGCCTTCAGCCATGGAAATGTACCTTCCTTTGGGCAGAGTACTCTCAGGTGAAGAGAGGACAGGAAAGGAGAGGAGACTCACAGGTGGTATTTGTCCTTCATTCTTAAAGAGGACCATGACATCAGGGAAATGATGACGTGACTTGCAGTCGACTTTGATTTGAGTGAGGGAGGGCTGTGGGAGATCACCAGTCTCACTTTCCCCCCCAGAGCCATCTGAGTCCAGTGACCTGATGTTCACCAGTATGCTGGAGATGACCCAGGATGCAATGGGAGACCCTGGCCCTTTCTTTGGGCATAGTACTTTCAGGTGAGGAGAGGAGAGGAGGCAAGAGGAGAGGAGAGGAGGTGAGAGGAGAGGAGAGGAGAGGGGAGGCTAGCTACAGGTCTAGAAGAGGTGCCAGGTCAGCATAAAAAGAGGGAAAGGGAATGGATACCAAACTTGGCCATCTATTAACAGTGGCAATGACTGAAGAAAGGAAGAAATGATCATGAGGGATGGATTGTGGCAGTACTCTGGACTCAGGGAACCAAGCTTGTTTAGATACCAAGGTTAAAAAACTGTTTACTAGGTTAAAGTTTAGTGATTAGAGATGTTAGTGAAAGGTGAGAAGCCCTGAGTCAAAATACAAAAATCAAATATTTACAGATAGGGTTGGGTAAGATAAGCTATAAGGTCCTTTCTGGCCTTGAAGCTCTAAAACCATTGAAACAAAAAGTCCTGTTCTCAGGGCAGATGGTAATGTTTTAATAAAATCTTTTTAGTTAGGACCTTGTGGCTTTCTCCAGGTGAAACAGGCCTAGAAAACACTGTATGGTATCATTGATTTAGAGGCAACAGCAACCTTTAAAGTCATCTAGTCCTATCCCTTCTTTTTGCAGATGAGGAAATTGGGCCCAAGTGGTGACATGATTTGACCAAGGTCCCATAAAAAGGAAATGGAAGGGGTGGGATCCAAGCCAAATTCCTCTGACTTCATATTCAGTGTTCTTTCCATTGTGCCATTTTGGAGTCACATGCAGTCAATCAAGGAAGGTCTGATTGTTTTTATTTATTTATGTATTTGAAATGAAAAGAAATTATATTTTACCCAAGGGAGATGATCTGGTTAGCCCTCCATTGGTTTTATATTTATATATTTGGGGGCCTTTCAGATATTTTGAAAGGAAGAATGAGGGTGGGCTTTGCAATAGAAGTCTTAGTTTAATGAGGCTCTCCAACTGCTCAGCCTTTGCTTCTATATACAAGTCCTCTGAACAGCACATCAAAGTTGTTTTCTGGTTATTTTCAGAGCCTTAAAGTAATGTTACAGACAGAAGTGGCAAATTCTCCATCCAGTTTACAGGCATAGTAAACTTTGCACTTAGCATTTACCACCTAAGGGGCTTTGCATATTGAAAGGAACTAGGAAAAGAAAAATCTCCAAAATATATTATCCTTTATCCCTTTTTACTACTATGGATTTTCTTTTGGTGGGGGGGAATTAGACAAAAATGTTCTTCCTGAAAACTTGCCTTCTTTGTTTGACAGTGTTGAAATCCAGCATTAGAGAATGTCCATCTGTTCCTCCTAAAAATCTTTTGCAAAGCTGGAGCTGCCCCTAACTTTCTGTGGTATCCAGGAGGAAACAATATAAATTATGACATTTGTTTTGAAGGGAAGGGAGCTTAGCAGCAAAAGTATAGGGACTGTGCAGCACATGAAACGTTCAAAGTTTGCCCCTTCCAAATTTTGTTTTTAGATCCCACAAACTGATCCCTTGAAGTTGACATTTCAGAGTGCTTTAGGCTGAGATAATACAGCTGTCTCCAGACTGAGCCAGAGGAGTGAAGTAACACTATTTTATAAATACACAACATGAAATAAAACCCCTGCATACAACTGAGCTGACTCCCGTTTAAATCAGAATTCAGCCAGCGGGGTACAGAGCACAAGTGATGGACTGGCCAACTATAATTGGGTGACGGTCACACTGTGAGAGGAAGAGCATACTAAATCAGAAGGCTACCTTGTCACCTGGAGAAGGGAACTACAGTAATTCATTCAGCATCAGAGGTGTGCTGGCAAATGTTTAACAACCAGCTCTCTGAGAAAATGTATTCATGCCACACTTTTAAGTTTAATCTGCAATCTTAACATTTTCTCCATCACATTCTTAAGATGAGAAATCAACAAAACAATAAATCAAGCCCTGTTTTGTAGCATTTGCCAATTCCTGAGGTGTAAATAAATGCTCACACTGAAAGTCTGAGATGGCCTCTCCCAAGCTGGTATGAGCTGGTTTTAGCAACGCCCCTTATTCAGCTCCACCTTCTATAATTAATTTCCCCAATTTGTTAAAACAGTAAGGATAACTACCTTATATTCTATCTATGCATTTCTTCCAAGTGCGAAATGCTTTTAGAATCTTGGATGAGCAGATCTCTAAAAAGCACAGAATATTTTCTTTCTGGCCAATGTACTGAATAGGAAGCTTTCCCTTTCTGGGTGGTCTGGGAAGCTTGAGGCCCGAGTATTCTCCTTAACTGGGTGTTCTTGTGCAAAAGACTTGACATCTCTCTCCTTTAGCTGCTCCATATGTAAAATGATGATTTTCATGACTCTCTTTCTCCATCTTTTTTTTTTTTCAGGATTTTACTTTTAATTTTAAAAAATCTTGAACTTGACAACCATTGACAAATGTGAACGTTTCTATATGCAAAGAAGATCAGGAAAAGAAAATGGTAAACTATACACAACTTATTTCTTAAAAGCAGATACCAAATTCAACATGTGAATTCCAAAGCTGTCCTGCTTGTCTGTATCTCCCTGTGAACTTCCTTCTCCTTTCTTACATTTTAAAAATGATTCATTGATCCCCCTTTCTTTCCTTGTGTCACTAGAAGCTGTCCCAGTGGAAAAAGTGCGAGGCCTGGAATCAGGAAGACCTGAGTTCAAATCCAACCTTAGCTACTTAATAGCCGTGTGACCCTAGGAAAGTCATGTAACCTCTGTCTGCCTCAGTTTTCTCATCTGTAAAATAGAAGTAATAATAGCATCTATCTCCCAGAATTGTTGTGAGGATAAGAGGAGATTAACATTTATAAAGTGCTTTGCAAATCTTAAAGCATTAAGGAAATACCTGCTGCCATCCTCCTCCTCCTCCTCAGCATTGCTAAGTCCCCAAACAAGAAAGCCCTCCTTTGTAACAAATAAACAGAATCAGGCAAAGGAAATTCACATGTTCTCCACATGGAAAATACATGTCTCATTTTGTACCTCTAGGCCATCACCTGTTAGGATGTGGGATGGATGTTTCATCAGGGGAAGGGAAGAGAAGGAGAATTTACATAGTGATACCTATGTGCTGGGCACTGCGGCTAAATAGTTTTTACAACTATTATCTCATTTGATCATCGCAACAATCCTGAGAGGTAGATTCTACTCTTTCCCCCATTTTATAGGTGAGGAAACTGAGGCAGAGGTTAAGTGACTTGGTTAGGTTCATACAGCTAGTAAGTGTCCAAGGCCAGATCTGAAATCAAGTCTTCCTGATCCCAGGCCCAGAATTCTATTCACTGTGCCAATAACTGCCCCTGATCATCACTGTTTTGGGAGATCTCTGTCGGTCACTGCATTGGTCAGAATTCTCAAGATTTTCAAAGTTGCTTTTCTTTCAATGTTGTATTCACTGTATGATTTTTTTTATCCTTCTGTTTTTGCTCACTTCATTCTGTATTAGTTCACCTGTGGCTTTCCAGGTTTCTCTGTATTCCTTCCTCCCATCATTTCTTATAGCTTAGTAATATTCTATTATGTCAATAAGCCATAATTTGTTCAGCCATTACCCAGTTGATGAGCACTCCCTTTTTTCCATTTCTTTGATGCAACAAAAAACAGCTATAAGTATTTTCTTTCATGCTGCAAATATTTTCCTATTTCTTTTATCTCTTTGAGGCATAGGCCTAGCAGTGGTATCACTAGGTCAAAAGGTATACACAGTTCAGTGACTTTTTGTATATAGTTCCATATTGCTTTCCAAAATGGCTGGACCAGTTGACTGCTCCACTAAACAGTGCATTAATGTGCCTGTCTAAAAATATATCTCCTAATAATTGCTATTTTCCAAAGTTTGCTAAGTCATGGGGTTGTTGTGATTATTAAATAAGATAATAAAATGCTTTGCAAACCTTAAAGCACTATATAAATGTTAATTACTGTTATTTTTTATTATCTTTGCCTCCTAACCTATCTTATATATGTTATAAGAATAAAATGAGAAGACAGACATGAAAGCACTTTGAAAAGCAAAAGCATTTATTACATTAATTCAAAATGCGGCTATTATACAATAGCAATATTTTAGAAAAGGAAGTATTATCATAGTGGAACAAACCAGCTTTGGAGTCAGAAAGACCCGAGGTCAAGCCCAGCCTCTGGCATATACCAACTATACGGACAAATCATTGAATCTTGTAGTGCCCTATGAAACTCTAAAACTCTTAACTTCCAGATGAATTATTGGTCTTATCTGTAGGAGTGTTCATGCTAGGAGCTCTTCCCATGGAAGAAACCATAGACCAAAAATACATAGGTCTACACTCATATTTGAGAGCAGGGAACATTCTTTTATCATCTTGCGTTTGCAAGTTATGTAAAATGATTTCTTCAAAGCAGTTCAACATATGGAATCTAATGATTCTGACTACTATTAACCTAACAAGTCCTACATATGCGATATGAATCTTAGTATATTCTGTTACTTTTTAAATCTGAAATTGAGTATTAGAAATAAACCACCTATGTGGACAGGGTAACTATAACTGGATTACACAAAACTAGAGGAAATATGAAGGCTAAACCTTCCTTGCCATTTAGAGAGCTCTGCTATCAAGGTCTTATGTAGGAATTTTGTATCATTGAAGTCCCTAAAATACTTGTGGGTCATAAAAATGTAGAGGGAAGAAGCAACTTCCCTTATCCCTTTCTGCAGATAATATTGTCTAGGAGGCAACCACTGATATATGGTGTGGTGGAAAGTGTACTGGGCCCTCTAATCTCCCAACATTTACCAGCTGTGTGACTGTGAAGGTTAAGCAAGTGGATTAACCTCTCTGAGCTTCATATCCCTCATCAGTAAACTGGAACCTACTGTTGTGAAATATTTTGAAGACAGTGCTATTAAAAAATGTGTGAACTATTTGAAGAGCCAATCATTATTTATGGCAATTACCTTAATGAGAGGGTTTTTTTGGAAAGCATTTAAGACGCTCAATCGTTTAGTCAACAAACTTTTATAAAGAGCCTACTATGTTCCTGGAACTGTTTTAGAGGAAGGGATAGGACTACAAATAATAAAATAATCCCTACTCACAAGGAGTTCACATTCCAGTGGAAAAGGTAATAAGTATATAAACATATGTATGTATATATGTACAAAATATAAATATACAAATACATACAAATAAAATATACAAATATCAATATACAAAAGAATATACATGAATACAAAGTAGTTTGGGAATGAGGGCACTAGAAGTTGGAAGGATCACTTAGGTCTTCTGTATAAGGTGATGCTTGCATCTAAAAGGAGGAGAATGATTTTATGAGGCAGAGGTGGGGAAAGGAGTGTATTCCAAGGACTGGGGACAGTCAATACAAAGTCATGGAGAAGGGACATCAGTGTGAGTGACAGAGAAAAGGCCAGATTGGCTGGACTCCAGAATGTGGATGAGGGTGTAATGTCCAGTGAAGCTGGAAAAATAGGTTGGGGCCAGCTTGTAAAGGGCTTCAACAACTAAATATAAATTTATGTTTTATCATAGGAAGCCACTGGAGCTATTTAGTCACATGGTCAGATCTGTGCTTAAAATCATTTTTGGCAGCAATCACAAAGAATAGGTCTGGTTTTTTGTTTGGTCCTTTTGATCATGTCAACTCTTCATGACCCCATTTGGGGTTTTCTTGGCAGAGATACTGGACTGGTTTGCCATTTCCTTCTACAACTCATTTTACAGATGAGAAGACTGAGGCAAAACAGGGTTAAGTGACTTTCCTAAGGTCACACAGTTATTAAGTGCTGAGGCTGGATTTGAATTTGTGAAGATGAGTCTTCCTGATTCTAAGACCATTGTTCTATTCACTGAGCCAGCTAGCTGCCCAGAGACTGTTAGTCAACTAATATATGTTGGGCACCTACAACATGCCAGGCACTATGCTAAATGCTGGGGTTACAAAGAAAGGCAAAAAAATAGTCCCTGTTCTCAAGGAGTTCACAGTCTAATGGGAGTGGTGGCTACTTTAGAATGTCCTCATGACTAATTCATTCACAGTGTTGGATTTGTTTTTCACAAAACCAAAGACAGTCAAACATTTCATGTTTTGATATCATTTAATACTGTACTATAAAGAGAAATCAGCTTACCTGAGGAGAGCAATCAGGAGACTGCCTCCAGGTGGGAAGTGATGAGGGCTTAAACTGAGGTAGCAGTTGCGTGAGTGGAGAGAAGGAGTCAGAGGCAGGTGATTGTGTTGAGGTAGAAGGAGCAAACTCTGGTAAATGACTGGGATATAGATGAAGGAGAGTAAGGAGTAGAGCACAATGCCAAGAATGGCAATACCTTCAATAGAAAAATGGAGGTTTGGAAGAAGGAAGGATTTGGGAGGCAAGGTGATAAGTTCAGTTTGGGACCTATTGAGCTCAAGTTGGGCTTCCACTAGCTTTTCGCACACTTATTGCACTTGTTGGTTTCATAGCTCTCTAAAGTTAGTGAACAAAGGATCACAGCAGCAGAGCTCTGGAAGGGACCTCATCTTGTCCAACCTGCTCAATCTTTGAATGAGGAAATTGAGGCCTAAGGTTCACAGAGATCAGCATCAGGGAAGGAATTTGAACACAGGACATAGAATTCTGGAGCTGCTGATCTTTCCACTGTAACAGATACTAGATGCTAGTCAAAAATATCATAAAGGTTGCCAGCTCCACCTGAATCTCTTCAGATCTTGCTCATCATAATGTTTGTTTGGAAGACAACCAAAGGCATCATAAAGGGAGATAAGAGGAATCTTCATCACATTTGTAATTTTGTTGGGCTAGCAACCAAGGAAAATGAAAAGAGTTAAAGAAATTTCAGACCATAACTCAGATGAAAGTTTGGCAGGAGAAAAGGAGTTCAAAAGACAATTTAAGACCTAGGGCTTGTTTTTTCTTCTGGATACCTAGCTGAATTAAAAAAACCCTCAAAAACCCTGGACTTGCAGATAGGGTTAAGATGATGGAGTAGCAGTAAGAAGTACAGCCAAGCTCCCTAACACAACTCGTCCACAAACATATAGAAAACATATCAGACTGAGTTCTGATTGGGAAATTCAAGAAAACAAATTACAGTGAGTCATATTTCCAGGCTAGGTCAGCACTGACACAGGGATCTGTGTATCCTGGGGACACGGTCTGGCCAGAAGAGTGCTACATGGAGCATTTCAGTGTTGAGGAACTTGTCCTAGGACAAGAAGAGATTCCTGACCTTGAGTGGGATGTGAGAACAAGTACTAACTTGCAGGCTGGTTTTTCATTATCCACTCCCAAGTCATAGACTGAAGAGGGGATCTATGAGTGGCTTTTATCCTACCTAGGGGTTAGGAGCAGATTGGTTACTGGGCAAAGAACAAGTTCGGAAGCACAATGGTGGCTGTGTGGCTTTGACCCTCAGAACTGAGCAGGGTCTTAGTTCCAGCTCACAGGCTACTCTGAAGCCTGCAGTGGAACAACCAAGTGTGTACACACTTGTTCCCTAGCCCCCATAAAGCCTGGTTGTCAAAAACTCACCAGCACACACCTGTATTGCTCTATAAATATTGCTTGAACTCAGGAGAAATGTAGTAGAAGGCTAAGGGAATAATCATTAAAAGATTAGAGGCCTGGTGACTAAAGGCTAATAACATTTAATAAAAATAATAAACATTTATATAGCGCTTTAAGGTTTTCAAAGTGCTTCACATCCCTTACCTTATTGGTTTGAGCATCATACCACCCCTGGATAGAGGGGATCATAAAAGTGAAAATGAACAATTTTGATTACACAAAATTAAAAACATTTGTACAAACAAAACCAAATCAGCTAAAATTAGAAGAAAAGCAAGTAAATGGGAAAATCTTTGCAGCAAATTTCTCTGATAAAGAGAAATATATCAGGGACTGATTCAATTTAAAAGAATAAGAACCATTAATAGATTATCAATGGATATGAGCAGGTGCTCTCAAGGAAAAAAATACAAGCTATCAATAACCATATGATTAAAATTATTCAAATAATTAAAGGAAAATTAAAACTGACGTTCCACCTCATACCCATCAGATTGGCAAAGATGGCAAAAAAAGGAAAATGAGAAATTCTGGAAGGGTCATAGGAAAACATTATACTGTGGTGGAGCCATGAACTGGCTTATCCATTCTGGATTTTGGAACTATGACCCCCAAAGCTATTAAACTATGCATACCCTTTTGATCCAGTGATTCCACTAGTAGGTCTATATCCCAAAGAGATCAAGAAAGAAGAAAAAGATCCATTTATGCAAGGAAATTTATAGCAGCTCTTTTTGTGGTTGCAAAGAATTAGAAACTGAGGAAGTAACCATCAACTGGGGGATGGTTGAACAAGTTATGGTATATGAGTATGATGCGAAACTACTGTGCTATAAGAAAAGATAAAACCAAAATTTTAAAAAGAATGTTAAAAATAAATAATACATTTATTAAAGAAACAAAAAAAGAAAAGATGAAACCGAGGAAGAATTGTATGAACTGATACAGAGTTGAAGTGAGGCAAAACTAGGAGAACAATTTATACAAAAACAATCATGTTCTTAAGACAAACAACTTTGAAAGAATTGGGGACCATCATCAGTACAATGATGAGCCATAATTCCAGAGGAGTCTTGATGAAATAGGCTTCTCATCTTCTGAAAGGGGATGGATTCAGTGTGCAAATTGAGAAATAACACACACATACATACACACATATGTATATGTATATATATATATATATATATATATATATATATATATAAAACGCATATGTGTATAATATGTGTGTGTGTGGCGTGTGTGTGTATTGTGTTTATTTGAACACGGACAATGAGGGAATTCACCTTGTTTCATTTGACTATATGTGTTTGTGAAAGGGGTTATTTTCTCGGGAGCTGGTGACAGGGAGAAAAGGAGGTTCTTCACTTCCAAAAAATAAAATTTAATTTAAAACAACAACAAAACCCCTGGCTCACGAACCTGAGATAAAATGAAGCTGCAATCCTAATGGACGGCAGCAGATCCAGAGGCTACACAGTAGCTAAAGACCAGTAGATGGCAGCAGAGAGCAACAGACTGACTAAGTGGAAACGTTCAATGGAGAGAAAGCAAGAAAGCATTTGACCGTTAAAAGAATCACAGATTTTTAGGCCATTAAGTCCAGCCCTCATTAAACAAGGAAACAGGCCTGGAGTGGTGGTGAAGATAGTGGAGGAAGAGGAGGAGGAGGAGCATTTATACAACACTTTAAACTTTACAAAGTGCTTTAAAAATATTATCTCTTTTTAGCTGCGTAACAACCCTGGGAGGTAGGTGCTGTTATAATCCCCATTTGAGGTTAAGTGACTTGCCTAGGGTCACTCAACTGGTGTCTGTGGCTAGATTTGAACTCCTGAAATCAAAACCACATAATGCTATATAATCTAGTCTCACAGGTAGTCTTCATCCCACTTCCCACCCCTTTGGTCAGGGTGGGTTTCCCATCTATTTTTTATTTTTATGAAACTTCTTATTTCTTCATGGCCTGATTCCTTCTCTCCCCATTCTAATTTCTATAAAACCTGGGAGGCTCATTGTTGTTGTTCAGTTGTGTCTGATTTTTCATGACCGCATGGACCATACTGTCTATGGGGTTTTCTTGATAAAGTTATTGGAGTGGTTTGCCATTTCCTTCTCTAAGAAATTAAGTTAAATACAGGTTAAGTGACTTGATCAGGGTCACACAGCTAGTAATTATCTGAGGCTGGATTTGAACTTGGATCTTCTTGACGCTAGGGTCAGCACTCAATCCACTGAGCACTTTATCCACATAGCTGCCTCCTTCCTGGAAGCATTGAGTTCGTGTTAAATAACATGGCTGACCTCACAACTAACTCATTCACATTTCTGGATTTGGTTTTCACAAAACCAAAGATGGCTAAATCCTTCATGGTTATTGTGTCATTGAATATGTGATTTTTTTATTTCTAGCTTTAGGTGGAATAATCTGTGTAACTCCATGCACCCGTAGTGAGTCAAAAAATGAGCTGGAACATAGTTTTCACCGGTTTGAAGTACGTACAATTTAACTGAACTAGAGATGCAAAAACACAAGCATAAATCTACTACAATCCTACTACAAACTCTGCCAATTAAAGGAATTCAGGATCCAGCCGAGGCAATCCAAATGATAGAATAAACAACAAACAAAGTTGTATCTGTTTGCTAAACTGGAAAAATGGACAATAATCCCTCATGGGGCATCCCTACCCTGCTACCACCTCAGTAATTTCTATACTGTAATATAATTTCTGCTCTTCGACCTAGGCCATATACAAGAACCTTGTTAAATAGTTATGGAACACATGAGAATATAAGGGGAAAGATCCAATACCCTCCCCTTCTTCCCACCACTGTCCTTGCCTGGCTAAGCTGTCTATCAGCATCTGCTAGCCAGCAATGCTTTTAATTGATTATACTGTGTAGGAGTCAGGAGACTTGGATCAAAATATTGCATCTGAATTTATCAGCTATGGGGCCATTAGCAAGTTATTTAATTTCTCGGAGCCTCAAGTAGCTCTCAGGGCAACAAAGGATTTGAAAGGTGGAAGGGACCTGGGAGACCAATTAGCTAACTAGTCAAGGGAAAGAACCCCCACTATAACATACAGAGAAAGTGGCCTTCCCGCTCTCTTTTTCTCTTTGTCATAGATAAGTTCCGCTCTGCCCTGTTGGGGGGGGGGTCTCACATGGTGGGCTGTCAGATTCAATGAAATGTTGTTATTGTTGCTGTTCCCTTGTTCAGTCGTGTCCAATTCTTTGTGACTTCCTTTGGGGTTTTCTTGGCAAAGATACTGCAGTGGTTTGCCATTTCTTTCTCCAGCTCATTTTACAGATGAGGAAACTGAGGCAAACAGGGTTAAGTGACTCGCCCAGGGTCCCACAGCAAATAAGTGTCTGAGACCAGATTTGAATTCAGGAAGATGAGTCTTCCTGACTCCAGGCCCGGCACCACTTAGCTGCCCCCAATGAAAAGAGGGGTCATTGATATATTGACACACACTATCCTGGCTAGCCTGTTGCAAGTTGACAGCTCAGCCAGCCAGTGACACAGAATAGAGGCATATTGGATAATATCCCTCTATGAATTCATCATTGGAAGAAGGTCTGGGAACATAAAGTAGGCCCAATGGCTCCAGAAACACTGTAGGAAAACAGTGGATACAATTGAATCTTTAGCTTGAAGCTTGGTGTCGTCTTGGCCACTTCACAAAATAATTTGGCGGGGAGTTTGGGGGTGGGGAGATGATTAGTTAGACCTTGACCTCATCCAAAGGCAGTAGCGCCTCTAAATGTGGTTATGATGTATTCTGCTACTCACTTGTATATAACATTACCTCACTCAAGATTCATGCTACATATGAGACTTTGGTGGGAACAGCTGAACCAGCAAGGAAATTTTCCTAGTCTTTCTTTTACCATGTGCAAATGAATAAGCCGACTGTGTCACTAACATATTCCAGGTCACGCACACACAAAAACATTATTACACCTTGAAATTACTTTTAAATTACCTTCTTTAGGGTTTGAGCCATTTTCTCAGAACTGCTGTTCAGCAAATCTTAACATGGAGCAAGGATGGCACCCAGTGGCCAAATAGCAGCATCTCACACATTTATTTCTCAGTGGTTTTCCATAGCTAATCCCTTTGATTGCAGTGAGTTCCTTCCCCACCCCCAACCCTTGCCTCCACCAATGTAAAAGATAGGGCTGAAATTTCAAATCACTCAGGTATTCCTTCAAGCCTAAGTAACATAGAGCATTTTAAAACTAATTAGACTATTTGTTTGTAGGGTGATTTCTCTTTTGCAGGTTAATTTGGGGGGGTAGGCAAGGGAAAAAATTATTTTAAAAGTTCTTATGAAAATTATGATATTTCAAAGGCAAAGAGCATTGTGCCTCCTTACCAATCTAAGGTGCTGCTGTATGAAATATTGGACAAATATAAACCAACTCTCACATTTTTCATCTGGTATCTCTTCCCACATGGTCTCCAGTTCATAAGTCCTCATGACTTAAACATAAGACTTTATCAGTTGACAAGTACTTTATCATTAAGCAGATATTCTTCATGCCCACATATATGTTATCTTATAAAGTAGGACTGTTCTCTTTCCTTTGAGCTTCCCAGATGACAAGAGATTTCTATGCAGCTAGATAGCCAGTCAGACTTTGGGAGAGACAAGCAATATGTCAGAATAATAGATCATACACACCTCTGGGTGTGAGTGATGCAATGCCTTCTCAGTCTTTACTGTTTCCAATTTTTTGAGTTTCCTCAGTTTTCTTAAACCCCAGAGTGGGAATTTAATCGGACAGCACAACTACAGACAATGGAGATTTTTTTTTTTAGTAAAAAGAGCATTATATATTCATTGCCCTAGAGTAATGTGTGGACTGCCCTCCTCTCCCTCCCTCCCCCATTTTTTAAAGCATCAGTGTTAGGTCCATTCATATACTTTTCTTTTCATGCTATCAGCAGCTGTCTCTGTGATTCAAACTAATGTCAATTAAAGTATCATGAAGTTCCCAAGTACAGTGGGTAACTTAAAAGAAAAATGGTAAGAGTTAAGAATAAAGCTTTCCTCCTTCCATTCAGTCTCAGAATCATTGAAGAATTTTCTTGAAAATTAAACTTTTTTTGTGTTTAATGGTGCTGATCTACACTGGGAAATCTCCTACAGGAGTACCCTATTCCGATCCAATCAGGTTCAGTCCCTATTATTACCCCTTGCCTTTTAATGGGGATGGGGAGAGATGGGATTGGAGAGAGAAAAAGAATGCACTGTATCCTCTTCTTTACTAATGATAGTGACAGAAAAATGACCCGAGACTTTTAACATTTGTAGGAAACAGCCATGTGTAGGTCAGGCCCTCGTCTTCTTAACTAATACGTGTAATTCATTATATGGATTTATTTAGTGAGTTATCTTACCTTCCCAAATCTGAATCTCTATCTTGGTTAAGGAACTTTTCTTTGAATATATGATTAAAGTGAGGCAGATGTGATTATTCTGTCAAATACTCAGATTCATAAGGACCAGTTTAACCCAATTGTAAACCCAAGAACTACAAACAAGTTTGGCATAATTTCTTAAATGATTTCTGACTCTAGTTTTATTCTTTTTAACTATGGACATATTTAATTAAATCATAGACTGTTAGCACTGAAAGGGTTCTTACCCTTGAAGGGGAAGGAGAAGGAAGAGGAAGAGGATTAGGAGGAAGAAGAGAATGATGAGGAAGAAGAAGAAGAGGATGAGGAGGAGAAAAATGAGCAGGAAGAGCAAGATGAGCAGGAAGAGGAGAAGGAAGAGGAGGAGAAAATTTGGATTTGTCAAATATAACTGAAAGCGGTTTAACAATGACCAAAGCCAATGAAATACCTAAGATCTAAAAGTGAAATAAACCCCCCCCATGGACAACATTCATTTGAACTCAGCCAGTAATATGTTGATAAAGAAACAAAGAATGAATAGCTAAACTGAATATTTGTCTATAAAAATGATGAGCTTTACAATGACAATTTAGTATCAAGTCAGTGGCACCAGCAATTAACAAAGGGCACACACTAGTGTTCAATGTAAATATGGAAGGAAGCAGTAGAAACTGTACAATCATCATTGAAAACTGTAAAAATTTGGTCCATTCCACAAAGCTACCAAGACATGACCCAGTGTCTGGAATGACATCAGAACCTTACTGTCTTTCATGAACTCACCAAAACAAATCTCCATAAGATAAATGAAGACTCCCCCAAAATATCCCAGAAGATTCAATCAAGAAACTAAACTGGACTGGACCATTATGACAGACCCAACTGCTTCTCATAATCACCTGGATACAATATTATTTCACAAAAACTAATTAACAACAATTTAAATAGGTGTCACCATACCAAATACTCATCATCTCCAAGCTACGTGAAATCCAAAGCTTTCAAAATGTAGAGACAGAGATAAAAATCATGTGAGTATTTTTTTTTCATTTACAGGAAATAGTGATTTTTATCCATCTGTGCCAGTGTACCTAGAATATTAACTATATAGGAACGATAGTAAAGGCAGCCAGTGGTACAATGGATAGAGCTCTAGGAGTCAGGAAGGCCCAAGCTCACCTACTTCAGATATCTATGTGAGCCCAGAGAAGTCACTTAACCTCTCACCCTGTTTCCTCATGTGTAAAATGGGAATGATAATAGAACTTCCCTGGGCTGTTGTATCTCATTTGATAACACAATTAAAGTACTGCAAATCTTAAAGAGACACACACACACACATGCTAGCTTTTAGCTGAAGAACTTGTCCCAGGATGATTTCTATCTGAACGTCATCTAAAAAGTTAGAAGAATGGAATGTATGGTGCAGTAGACAGAGCCGACCTTGGAGTGCAGAAATCCTAAATTTGAGTTAGGCCTCTGACACATACTGGCTATGTGATTCTGAGCAAGCTACCTAACCTGTGCCAGGGAATCTCTCTAAGACTAAGTTTTAGAACAAGTCTATATCTATAATGATGGATAAAATTTCCTCACTGGGAGCTCCCTATTCCAGTGAAATCATAACATGCTAATGATCCTAATAGCTGACCTTTATGTTGTGCTTTAAGGCTTGTGATATATTGGCATACATCATCTAATTTGAGTAATGTAACAATCCTATAAAGAGGGTATTCTTCTCTTCATTTTACAGACTAATAAACTGAGGCGTAGGGAGTTTTAAATGACTTGCCCAGGGTCATGTAGCTACCGAATGACAGAATTTGAAACCAGGTCCTTGACTTCAAGACCAACGCTCTATTCACAATACCACATTGCCTATGAAGCAGATTCTAACCCAGTCCTCTAACATCAGTTTTGCAAATGGGGTTCACTGTGTTAATAGCCGCTTTACACCATGAAACCACTTTTGCTTTGGAACAGAAAGTCTACAAGGAGCTTCCTAGGCTCTTGTTGAACTTAATGCTATATTAAAAGAGGGACAGTATTTATTTTACTAATACATAAATTTATGGCCTAGATATAAATATTTGAATGTTTAAAATATAAAATGAGCAGCAGAGTCCACAAATACCTCATGAGTTAGTGGTGTTTAATTATCAAGGCCATTATCAAGCTATAAACTAGCTCATCTCTGATCACAGCAGAAGTAACCTCATACGGTTCTCAACTGAAGGCAAGATGAGAGAAGATGTTAATAGAGTGTGAGGATGCCCTTCCAGTGATTTAAACTGTCAAATTGTCAATACACAGATGCGCTGTCTGCTCTGTCCACCACACAGAATGCAAGAATCAGTATAAAATTAAAGCTGCATATAATTGGTATACTAAACTCATTTTCTTATATTATCACAGCTGGCATCTCCAGGTTATTAATCCCATTTAAATCAGTCTTGTTCAAATGGATCTAATTGTCAGTATGGTCTTTTTAATATTATCTCTGTTTATATTGGGTAAGAGGGATATGTATGGGCATTAAAACCTGCACAAATTTCCCATTAATGCCTTTTTAAATTTAATTTCATGGAAGATCAGCGACTTTTCAGTGAGGGTAGCATCTAATCTTCACTTTCCACTCTCCATTTTTGGGTTGGTCCTGCCTGATTCAAAGAAAAGTGAGCAAATAAGTTTATAAGGGAAACATTATTCACATTAGAATCTAAATCTGACTCTTTGTAAAGTCAATAGTTCTTTACTTGGGGTGGATGGATGATTTTCCTATTGACAGTATTCCCTACAAATAATGTACAAGAACCATTCAAAATTAACTCAGTTTGTGACATTAGTGAACATACAATTGTGGGGTAGCCTTCTTAGTTTATTTTAGACAGGATTGTCCCTAATGAAAGGATTGAGACTTGAGGTCATTAGTAGTTTCAAGGCCCAGGCCAAATCATGCTTCCCCTCCCTTGGAAAGTGAAAAACTTTACAAAATTTAGAACCTGTGGGCTATGTACGGAAATGGGGAAGGTCAGTCCTCCATTCCATGTTTGTGAGCCTAACAGCCAGTGGCACAACCTCTCCCCTATCTTTAATTACCTCCTTAAGAGAAAAGCAGCCTGATTAGTGATCCTATTCATAGGGTCATGGATTTAAAGCTGGAGGAAGCTGAGAAGTCATCCAGATCCACCCCCTCATTTTATACATGAGGTAACTGAGGTCTATAGGTATCAAGTGACTTATCCAAAGTCACACAGAAGCACAAATGAACCTAAAAGTCATCTGACTCCAAAAATCAGTGGTCTTTCCATTGTACCTAGCTGCCTCTTGGATCAAGCACCTCCTCCCCCCACTCCCCACTACGGTGCCTACAACAGTTGCTCAGGGATGGCTTTGAGTCTGGATTTCACATTCACATTATTATTAATAATGCGTTTGACACAGACTGGCTGTGTGACCCCAGGCAAGTCACTTAACCGCCAGGCAACTAAGACTTTAAGTTGCAGAGAAGGTACCTGCCAGCACTGGTAAAGAGAGTTTCTATACCAGTAGGCTCAGTAAATGTTTCTATCCCTATTCCTATCTCTATAAATAGTAAGTCAGGCAGCACAGCATACAGGCTGTGAGACCCTCTCAGTGCAGCAACAAATGCCCTTAATAAAAGGATTTGTTCTGTGAAGTCTGGATTCAGTCAAAGGGTCACACTTGAGGACCTAGAGGGTCACATGTGGCCTTGAGGCTGCAGGTTTCTTGCCCCTGCTCCAGATAATCTCTAAGACTGTAAGTTGGCTAACAGCTGCAGATCCTAACTGAAGGGGTTTACACCAATGAAATAACAGGTTCAGATCAAACCTTTCATACTAAAAATAATAACTCATTTATATTTTATGTTAAGGTTTTCAAAGCACTAAACCTTATAACATCTCTACCTTCTGGTTTGCCCAGTTTCCTTCAAGTCTCAGGTAAAATCCCATCTTCTACAGGGATCCTTTCATGATCCTATTTAATTCCAGTGCCTTCCCTCTGTTCATAATCTCCAATTTAACCTGTACATAGCTTGTCTGTTCAGTTGTTTACACATAGAGTTGTCTCCCCCACCGAGCTCATTGAGAACAGGGGCTATCTTTTGCCTTTCTCTGTATCCTCATCTCTTGGCATAGTGCCTGACACATAGTAGGAGCTTAATAAACATTTGTTGACTGACTCACAACAACTCTGTAAGTAGTATAATTATAATCAGTGACCCCAGACAAAAATGAACAATCCTGGATGAATGCTCTCACCACCTTGCCTCTTCCTACCACCATGTAACAAAATCACTGAATTTTAGAGGTGGAAGGGATCCTAGCAGCTTTCTAGTTCAACCCATAACCAGAAAACAATACCTACTATGACATACTCAACATGCAGTAATTCAGCATTCGTTAGAAGATCTCCAACTCCAATGAAGGAAAACATACGACCTCCTGAGGCAACCCACTGCACTTTGGGATAGCTCTTATTGTTAGGAATTTTCCTTTATATAATGTCTAATTTGACCCTTTATAATGTCCACCAATTGCTCCTAGTTCTATACTCTGGGGCCAAGAAGAACAAATCTGGTCCCTCTTCCAAAAGATAGCTTTTCAAGTTGAAGACATCGTGATGTCCTCCCAGAGCCTTCTTTTCTCCAGTCAAAATGTCTCTAGTTCCTTCAGCAGATTCTCTTAAGGTATGGTCACCCCATCATCCTGGCTGTCCTTTATCTTATCAATGTTTTTCTGAAAGTCTGGTGCCTTAGAACCACTGGGGTGTTGGAGCATCGATATTCAGTGTGAATACACGTTAAAAATGGGCAAATACTATAAAGTGGTGCTTGGTTTGTCATCTCTAGACTTAAAAAAGTGGTGGAGAAAATGTCAATAATGCAAATTAAACTTCGAAGTATGTTGTGTGTTCATTTCCATTCCTTGGAGAGTCAGTTATCAGCATATCCCTGATTAGAACTGAATATAATATTCTGGATGTGGTGTGATCAAGGCCAAATGTAAAGCTGTCAGCTCTTCTTCCTGGATGCCCTGCCTCTCTTACTGTCGACCAAGATTGCACTAGCTTCTCTGGCTGCTCCATTGCCCTGCTGGCTCATGAGGAGCTTGCATTCCATGAAAACTTCTAAATCCTTTTCTTACAAATTGCTATTTAACCACACCTCCTCCATCTTATACTTAGGAAGATTTTTTTGGGATCTTTTTCAAGAGGTGATCAGTGGATTCTTTCAATTTCTATTTTACTCTCTGGTTCCAGAATGTCAGGGCAGTTTTCCTTGGTAATTTCTTGAAAGATGATGTCTAGGCTCTTTTCTGGATCATGGCTTTCAGGTAGTCCGATAATTTTTAAATTATCTCTCCTGGATCTATTCTGCAGGTCAGTGGTTTTTCCAATGAGACGCTTTACCTTGTCTTCCAGTTTTTCATTCTTTTGGTTCTGTTTTATAATTTCTTGATTTGGAATATTTTTTAAAATCCAAGTTTGACGCTTTATGCTTAGTCCTACTGAATTTTACCTTATTGGGTTCACTCTAAGTTTAGTCTGTCAAAATCTTTTTGGACCCCAACTGTCACCTAGCTTATTAATTCTCCTTCACAGCTTTGAGTCATCTGTAAGTTTGATAAGAATTCTATGCTCTAATATAAGAAATTGATAAAAATGTCAAATGGCACAGGACCAACCACAGATGTGTGTGGCAAACCATGGTAGTACTGAGCTGCCATATTGGCACTGGGCCATTAATGACTGCTCTTTGAGTCCTATTGTTCAATCAGTTCTAAATCCATCCAGTTGTACTCTCATCTTACTCAGAGGAGTCAAACACATGAATTGTGGGCTATTACACTTCTGAGTGTAGGCCAATCAGATTAAAATTGAATTGAGAAATATTTAACAAAATAAATGAAAATATAATAAAACATATATATTATTAATATGTGACTTTCGCAGTCAAAATGCGACCTGCAGGGCCACATGTATGGTTTAATGGCCCCTGTTTCTATCTGAGTTTAACACAACTGCTCTAACCCACTTTCCTCCTTTCTAGAAGAATGGGATAAGATAGCAAATGTTTTGCTAAAATGTAGGTAATGAATATTGATAGCATTTCTAGTTACTCACAAATTTAAAAATCCTACCCAAAAAAGGTCTAGAATAGTGTGTTATAGATGAAGCCAAGCTATCTCTTTATGTTCCTCATTTCATTTCTTAGGCCTCTCCATCAATCTATTCATCTAAAAGCCTTATTAAATGCCTACTATGTACCAGGCATTGTACAAGGGGCTAGAGATATAAAGACAAACCCAAAAAATTTCTGGCCATTAAGGAGCTTATGTTATATAAGGCAAAATAACATGAATTCAGATAAGTGAATATAAAATACATGCAAAGTAAATGCAAAATAATTTCAGTGGCGTTTGCCGCTTGGGGAACCCAGAAAGGCCTTGCGTAGAAGGTGGCATTGCAACTGAGCTTTGAATGGAACTAGATACTCCAAGAGCTAGAGCTGAAGAGGGGCTACATTGTAGGCACTGAGGACAGCCCAAGCAGAAGCAGAGAGATGAAGAATGGAATGTTGTGCACAAGGGATGTATAGTAAGCAGGCCAGTTTGGTTAGAACACTGGGTGCATGACGTAATATGCAGAAAATAAGAAAAATAATTAGAATATGAAGAGCTTTAAATGCCAAAGACATGAATTTGTATTTTATCCTAAAAGCAATAGGAAGTCACCAGAGTTTTTTGAGTCGGGAAGCGACATGGTCAGACCTCTGCTTTGGCAGTTTTGTGGAAGCAGGATTGGAGGAGGGGGATTTTAGAAAGGGAGACCAGATAAGAGGCTATTACAACAGCCCAGGAGTGAGGTGCTGGTGGGCTGCAGTAGGGTGGTGGCTTGTGTAAGTGTAGTTAAGGAGACAGATGTGGCATTGGTGGCATAAAGTGGCACTTTGTGGATTGAGTGCTGGACCTGGAGTCAGGAATACCTGAGTTGAAATATGGCCCCAGACACTTACTAGTTGTATCACCTTGGGCAAGTGACTGAACCTTGGTTTGTCTCAGTTTCATCATCTATAAAATGAGGATAATAATAGCCCCCCACCTCCTAGGGTTGTTGTGCAGATCAAATGAAATAATAATTGTAAAGTGCTTAGTCCAGTGCCTGGCACATAGTAAGCTCCATATAAATGTCATTATTATTATGCCATAAACCCTAACTAGCTGTATGACCCTAGGCAAGTCAGCTAACTTCTCTCAGCCTCAGTTTCCTCATCCGTAAAAAAGGATAATACTACCCTACCTCCCAGGGTTATGAGGAAAAATGTGGTAATATTTGTAAAGTGTTTTAAGAATCCTAAATTGCTATATAAATGCTAGTTATTCTCATTATTATTATCATTTATTGTGAGGGTAGAGTCAACGAGACTTTGCAACTCATTGGATTTGAAGGGTGAGGGAAGAGTGAAGAGTAAAGGATAACTCATATAGATAACTGGAAGGTATGGGGCACCTTTGACAGGAAAAGGGGAGTTCAAAGGAGAAATGAGTTTAGGGGGAAAGATAATGAGGTCTGTTTGGGACATGTGAGTTTGAGGTGCCTACAGAATGTCAAATGAGAAAAGTCCAACAGGTAATTGGTGATGGAGGACTGGAGCTCAGGGGATAGAGAGAGAGAGAGAGAGAGAGAGAGAGAGAGAGAGAGAGAGAGAGACAGAGTAGGGTTGGCTATACTGATCTGGAAGTCATCTGCATAGAGATGATAACTAAATCCATTAGAACTGGGGAGATCACAAAAAGAGGGTGTAAGAAGAAAGAAGAAGAGGTCCCAGGATAGCCTTGGATGTAAAAAAATCCACAAGCAAGAGATGGATGATGATTGAACAAAGGAGAAGGTTAGTGAATAGCTAATGAAAATGTCTTTAATAAGACGTCTAGAATTTTGCCAGGAATCAAAGTCAAGCTCATTGGATTGTAGGTGGCAGATTCCATTGCTGTTCCTTCCTTGAAAATTGGCATGATGTTTTCCCTTCCCTATTCTTCCATGATCTTTTAGATATCACTGATGACAGCGGTTCAAAAATCCCATCCATCATTTCTTTCAGTACCTGAAAATGTAATTCACTTGGGTCGGGCAACTTTAATTCATCAAAGACATCAATGTGCTCTCTTACTAACTATTTATCTTAGGCACCAACTCCCTTTTTACCATTCTTGTTCCGTACCTTCCAGTTCAAAGTTCATTTTCCTTGGCAGAGAAAAAGAAGCAAAATAACAATTGTATGGCCCTGTGTTCTCCCTGTCATTAGTTATCATTGCCTTGTTCACCCCAAACAGTGATCTCACTGTTTCTTTTTCTCCTAATATAGCTAAGAAAAGGACACACACACACACACACACACAGAAGACAGAGAGACAGAGAGAGAGAGAGAGAGAGAGAGAGAGAGAGAGAGAGAGAGAGAGAGAGAGAGAGAGAGAGAGAGAGCCTACTCTTTTTGTTGTCCAAACAAAGCTCTCCATTTGCGTAGACAGGGCTCAAACTTGGGGGCAAGTCCCTCAAATTATTCTCTTTGAGTTATACCCCCTTCCCTGAGAAGATGAGAAATTGCCATGTTTCTGGATTACTACTAAAAAAAAAGCAAAAATAAAAAGTAAGAGATGTCTTTAGTTCCATGCAAAAATTCAGGTTAATAATAGATCAAATATAAGACAAACTTTACTTAACCCAACAAGAAATGTAAAATACAGTAGATTTACACTCAAGCCCATAAATTATCTAGACAAGAAGTGTCAAACATTTGTGGATGGCAGTACTCCTAAGTATGGGAACCAGATTAAAATGTAATTGAAAAATATTAACGAAATAAAAATACAATAGAACTTAGATAATGTTAATATGTGGTTTTCTAAGTCAATATGTTTGATATCCTTATGTATAGTTTAGTGGCCTCCAGTTTCTATTTGAGTTTAACACCACTCATCTCGATATTTTTCCTTCCCTTCATGTTTGTCCTGTCCTCTGGCAGGGAACTAATATTATAATACAGTCCTCCAGACTTGTAGTATTTCCCCAGAATTGAGCTACACATTCTATCTCTCCCAACAAAGGGAAAGTATCTGAGATTGCACTAAAGTCATGTGGTAAGTTCCACCTCCCCAAGGGACTGATACAATCCTTGAAATTTATAGTACTGTCCTGAGATCGAGGACTCCCCCTGGGAGATGGAAACACTTGGAGTCACTAGAGAGTCAACCCTGGACCTTCACAGTCCACATAACTCACTGTACAAATGAAGCAAAGTCTAGGTTTGCTCTGTCACATTATGGTTCTGTCTCTGGTCATTTCTTAGCTTTAGCATCTACTTGTCTCAGGATGTTTTTTTTTATTGTTAGGGATCCTCCACTCCAGGTATAGAAGTTTTGGTCTAGGACTTTTGTCTGAAGAGCTCTTTTTGTCCATTTGTCTCCATGTCTCCTGATGCTTGATCCTACAGTTACCAGATTGATCTAAGAAGTGCTTGCTGCTCCACTGTTACCTCTGTCTTAACTCATTTTTTTGGAGGTAATCGGGGTTAAAGTGACTTGCCCAGAATCACACAGCTAGTAAGTGTCTGAGGCTGGATTTAAATTCTGGTCTTCCTGAGTCCAGGGCTGGTGCTCTATCCACTGTGCCAACCAACTCCCCCTCTCTTCTGGCATTTCTGGAGGAGACACAGAACAGCCAAGGCTTCCCTCTAGGGCATCAGGACCTGTTGGTGCCAGACCATCTTCTCTCTGGCTGTCTTGGCTTCTTTCTGCCTCCCTCCCTATATGCCTGTCCAGCTCCCCTCTTTTAAAGTTCAAGTCCAAAGGATGCTCTGAAACATGCCAAACTTGCGCATGCCAAGGCAAATTTAAGTCTTATTAGTAAGACATCATAAATCCCAGGGGAAAAATGCTCCTGTTTTAACCTTTTTAATGAGGAGTAAACCTTACCAATGGAATTCCACCTTATTTAAGAAAGATTCAGGAAACTGTTAAAAGGTTCCTCTTCATCACACCTACACAAATATTATTATTCCTATTTTAAGAACAAAGAAACTGAGGCTGTGAGAGGGTGACTAGCCTGCCCAAGATCACAGAGCTATTAAGTATCTGAGCTGGCATTTTGACCCAGGTCTCCAGACACTAATTCCGACACTCCATCTATTTTACTACACTGACTCTCATTACCATAAAACATTCTGCATATTCTCTAGTTGGCAAAGAAACCAATGTGCATTAGTGTAGGCATAAATCTTCTACATATAGATGGTCAAATCAAAGCATTTATTTACCGTAATTCATTAACAATACTCTGGAACTAGTCTTGTGAATGTCCAGGCAGAGAATGATGCTTCTGACTTTCCCTGATCAATATTATTTTTAAGGCCATATGTATTTTGTTCTTATTGCTACAGTTACAACAGACATCAACTAACAATTATGAGAGTATTTTCTTTACTTTCTAAAAAAGCTGTTAGATTATAATTATTCACTATATCTCAACTGTATTATTATAAGATACTAGTTCTCTTCTTTCAGAATAAATCTTGGCATAAGTTAGATAACCTAATAATTTTAAAAAGAAATAACCTATTGCGCTAAAATTTAAATACCTCATATTTTGGGAGATAAAATCTAATAGTAGAAAAACCTGACAATCCCTACAATCAAGACATATAAACCAAAGCATAAAAGATAATATTTTGCTGTAGATCAGACAGTTGTGACTTCCTCAGTCTCCTGACATGTCCCGCAAAATGTCACTCATTAGTTCTTCCTCAGTCTTGTTATTTTCCTTCCCTCTTCTTTCTATTATATTTATTATTAATAATAAAATCATAACACCTCAGTTTTCTGGTGTCATGAGGGAGTGAGGTATTCCACAGAAGTGAATGAATTTCTCACCTTGGAAAATGCCAAAGCTTTCTTTTCATATTAACCACCCTGCATACAAATCTTTTTTAAAATACATAGTATATTTATTCAAAAAAGCATATTGAATACAGTCAACATTTTCTTAAGTAATTACTTGATTAGTTCTATAAACATTTAAGCACTATTATGTCTCAGGAATTATGCTAGGCACAAATAAAAATTAAACAGTCCTGGCCTTCACGGAGCTTACATTCTTTTGCAGGATACAACACATACACATGAGTAAAGAGAGAGAGAGAGAGAGAGAGAGAGAGAGAGAGAGAGAGAGAGAGAGAGAGAGTAAATACAAAGTAATTCAGGGGATCTTAGCAACTGGGTGTGTGGATTGAGAATCATTTCAAGGAAAAGAGTGATTCTAAGACTTAGGGTCATTATTGTAAACATTTCTACTGGGCTATAATATAGTGGTGCTCTTAGGAGGCACCGTGTGGGCAGCAAGATGGTGCAGTACATAAAGTGCTGGGCCTAGAGTCCCAAAGACCTGAGTTCAAATCTGGCTTCTGTCACTTACCAGTTGTATGACTCTGAGCAAGTCACTTAATCCTATTTGCCTCAGTTTCCTCATCTGTAACTAAGTTGGAGAAGGAAATGGCAAATCACTTCAGTGTCTTTGCCAAGAAAATCTCAGATGGTGTCATGAAGAGTTGGACAGGACTGAATGATGACTGAATGACAACCCAAGGGTATATTGGGATGTTTACACCTAACTCAAAGTCTCTGCTATTGTCACATTTTTGGTTGCTGCTTTTCTACTTACTTGAAGTAATTGCTTGGGTGTGGGTGGCAAAATGGTTTTGCCTCTCTTCTAGTCTGAAGGTCAGTGGCTTACAGTTATTTGCAGCTCCGAGTTCTTTTTCTCCTCACTTTTAAGACTTTAGGTATGTTTCAAATGCTTCTGGTTATTGGAAGTATGACCTCTGTTTCACTCCACTGATTCCCAACCTTTTTTCTCTTCTTGCTAACCAAAAGATTATATTTTACTGTTTTATCCTGCATACTGGTCTTTCCAAGTCCTGGCTTTCTCAGTCAGTAAAATGGGTGTGATTATGACAAACATATTAAGTGCCTGTTATAACCCTATTTTTGTAGAGTAGAATGAGGCAAGTGATGTCTTGGATCCATCTGAGGTGGCCCCAATTCAATTTTGTAAAAATATAAGGTTTATATCTTCCTATAGAATGAACTGATTAGAAAGTCACTGCAAAGTACCAGTATAACACAAGTGACCCAGTGTAATAAAAGCAGAAAGTTATTGTTAAAAATCCTATAGTAAGAATGCCAGAACCAGAGCCTTCATTTTCACAAGCTTGAGTCATATCTATGAATTTACAGGACATTTTATTATTATTTTCATCATTGCAAAAATTAGGACTTGGGGGAAGGTAGATCTTGTTCCATTTTTCACTAGTGTCAAAAATATCTTTTGATTTCTGTTTGATTGCTGTTGTTTCTAAAGTTGTCATTTTTTCCAATAATGGTTGCTCCTGCTCAAGAAACAACTGACACTTACCTAGGAGTTCCCTGTACTTCTATAGGTGCTTAGAAATAGAGTGACAAAAATCCATTTGTCATCAGCTTCTCCACACTTCCCAAGGGCTTCAACCACTGCAGAAAACTTACTTTTTGGGAGTAGAAAGGAAAGGAAAAAATCTAAGCCACGTTGGCACCACTGCCTTCCTGAGAGTAACGTGAGTGGTGAAGGTATCCCAAGGGAAATTATATTTTGTCCCTCCCGAGAGCTCAGTGCTACCTCCTGCATGAGGTGTTTGCTGATCCTTACTCAGGTGCTAGTGCTTTCCTGCCTCCTAAATTTCCTTCTTTGTTGTTCATTTATTTTTATTCTTTGTGACCCTGTGGACCCATGCTGTCCATGGGGTTTTCTTGGCAAAGGTACTGGAGTGGTTTGCCATTTCCTTCTCCAGTGGATTAAGGCAAACAGGGTTAAGTGACTTGCCCACGGTCACACAGCTAGTAAGTGTCTGAGGCTGTATTTGAACTCAGGTCTTCCTGACTCCAGACCTGGTATTCTATTCACTGCGCCATCTAGCTGCCTCTTAAATTTCCTTCAAGTTGCTTTCCATATACTTTGTTTCTACTTATGTGTATGTATATGTGTGTATATATGTATATATAAATACATGTGTATGCTAATACATGTATATATAAATATAAATATATGCATATATAACTATAAATGTAAATATAGGTATATATATGAACATAAACACATGTACACATATTATATATATTTATAGCTTTGTTTTTATCAATTGTTTTTTTATCAGTTTCTAGATCAGACACTGTTTAGTTTTTGTTGCCTCCCCAGCACAGTTCCTGACACTTCAAAATCCTTCTGAGTTGATTCATTAAATAACTACTTCCTCTTGCCAAGAAGAACAGACTAGGGGCGAATCACATAAAAAGTCTATTTATTATTTTATGCATACATTCCTTCCAATCACAGGTTTGCCCTTCCTCCCTCCCTCAAAGTCTTCTTCAACACTGAATATCTAAGGTTCATATCAGAGAGATGTATCACCACAAGGAAAGGAATAAGTATGGGAACAAGTGAGGAAGGGAGCACAGATTGGGTATGTGTGAGTTTTGGGTTTTATCTACCCTTAAATTCCTTACCTTAAATTTGTCAACTTCAGCTTTTGAACATGTTGCATGGTAAGACAGCACCTGAGCCAGGAAAAAAAGAAAGACCCTTAGTAACTAGAAATGGTCACGTTTCCTGAAATTCACTGGCTTAAAAAACGGACTTGGTTCATGTTTATCACCCTAATGCGACAGTGAATTACAATGTACGACAATAAATTTCTGGTTGCCAACTGTGCAAAAGATTATAATCTATACAATTACAATGGGACTCTTTTATAACACTGGACAGGATTAGTAGATACCTTAAAAGCTAAATGAGATAGATCAAATTTTTCTTCTCTGTACATTATTTTTATATGAGGCAGAGGGAGACAGGAAGAAGACATGGCTCACATATGGCAAATGTAAATCAATCTAATAACCTGTTTTCTTCCATGTTAAAATTTGATAGAGTATCATGCCATTATAGGGAGCCAGATTGTAAATGGCCTTAAAAGACATTTTTATGAAGAGTTTTTATTTTATCCTAGAGGAAATAGGGAGCCATTGCAATTTATTGAGTAGGGTAGTAACAAAGCCTGATCTATACTTTAGGAAAACCTTTTCGGAGGCTTCATTGTCGATATATTAGAATGGGAAGAGAGGGGGTAGGGAGACTAATTAGAAGGTAACTGAGTAAGTCTAGTGAGAAATCTAGGTGAGAGGTGATGAAAAGAACAAGGTGGTGTCTGTTGTTAATGGATAGGAGAGGGTTATGGTAGAGGTGTTGTGGGGATAAACATAGCAGGATGTGGCAACTAATTGGATCATGTGGGGTGAGAGCAGTGAGGTGCCCTTGGTGAAAGGTTGCTAGGAGCCAGGCCAGGCATCTTTGTACAGAGAGCATCACTTTCTGCTGCTGCCTCATAGCCAGACTCCTCGGGTGACTGATGTGCCTGCACCTTGTGCCTTCTATCTCCTGCCAGGGGCAGCATGCCCCATGAAGGATAGGCTGCTAGGGGCTGGGTCAGGAGTCTTCGACTTGCCTCAAAGTAACCACTTCCATTTGTGCCAGTACAAGGCAAATTCCACTTTCTGTTACCAGCCTAATCTCCCAACTAGAATACGGAGAACTTTTGTTGCAAAGAAGGACAATCCTTTTGACTTCAAGACTCCTGTATTATGATTCACCTATCTTTTGAAGTTAAAGGCATGGTGCCTTCCACTCAATGAACATTCTTATACCTGGTCATAACCTTCACATCCCAGTGACTCTGAACTCTTGTAGATTGTCATCTAAATTTCACTCCAAAACCCCCTACCATTCACATCCTCATTTCCATCCCCCTCAACCTTCTTACTGTAAAGTTTCAACCTAACTCTGCCCAGCCCTTCCACTGTTCCCTCTGGAATGCCATAGGCAACAAACTTCCCTTCATCTTAAATCTTTTCTTGTCCCACTCCTTTCATCTATTAATTCTTGCTGAAATCTGGCTTCCTCTTGATGACACAGCCTTCCTGCCCACCCTGCCCAGTGTTGGCTGTACCTTTACTTATTCTTCTTGGCTTACTGGTTGGGATGGGAAGAAAGGAAGTCTCCTTGGTCCCCATTGTTTCTTCCAGTTTCTCCCCCTTCTTCCATCCCTTAGTAACCCCCCTTCTTTTGAGGACCATGCTATTTATGTCTACCAACCCAATCAAAATCTTGGTAGCTACTATCTACAGAAATCACCCTTCTTCCTTCCTCAGTTAGATATCTGGCTCACAATTTTTATTTTCTTCCCAACTTCCGCCCTCATACTAGAGGACTTTAACATACATATTGATTCTCCCTCAAATGCTCTAGCCACTCCATTTCTCAGTCTACTCAGCTTTCTTGAGCTACTCCTCCTCTCCACCTCAGCCATACATAAAAATGCTCATACCTTTGACCGTGCCATTGCTCACAAATGTATCACCTCTATGCTCAAGAATTCTGACATCTCCTTATCTGATCATAATCTATTGGCTTTTCAACTTTCCCTTCTTTTATAAAATTCTATTCTTCATCTGCATCATGACCTCCAATCTCTTGATTCCTCAATTCTCTCCCAGGCCATTTTCCCTGCATTAGCCACTCTTTCCTTTTCTACCTTTCTTGTACCCCTTGGGGAGCCAATTCAATTATATATTGTCCTTCTTTCTTGAATCCCCAGCTCCTGATATCACCAATTATACCCAGCTAAGCCTCAGACTTGAATCACTTCCATCATTCATCTCCTTTGCTCCCACATACATGTAGAGAAGATCATGAAACCATTTTAACTGGGTCCACTACAAATTTATGTTATCCAACCTCAACGGGGCCCTAGCTATTCCTAGGCAATCCTTCTGTATCTCCCCTATCAACTCACTATCCCACTACCCACAGTGGATCTTCCCAAACTTTTCATCTCCACTCTCTTAGCTGAGAAACTTGCTTCATATTTTACAGAAGGAACTGAGACCATTTTTTGTGAAGTCCCTCTTCTTTCCCTTTCCTCATCTCCTGTCACTTGGGTGCCTTCTGTCACTTTCTCCTCCTTCACCCCTGTTTCATGTGATGAAGTGGCTTTACTCCTTCCCAAGGCCAACCCCTCTACTTGTTCCAGCGATCCCATTCCATCCCATCTCCTCTAACAGATTGCCCCCTCTTTCACTTATTTTCAGTCTCTCCCTCTTTACTGGTTCACTTCCTACTCCCTACAAACATGTCCATTTCTACCCTATCCTGAAAAAAATCCTCATTTGATCCTTCCATCCCCTATCATCTCTTATCTCTTCTGACTTTTGTAACTAAACTCCTCTAAAAGGCCATTTACAATAGTGCTTCTACTTTCTCTCTTCTCACTCCTTTGTTAACCCCTTACAATTTAGCTTCCAACCTTATTCCACCAAAACTGCTCTCTCCAAAATTCCTAATGATCTCTTAGTTGCCAACTCCAATGGCCTCTTCTCAATCCTCATTTTACTTGACTTTTCTGCAGCCTTTTGCATTCTTGACCACTCTCTACTCTTTGACACTCTATCTTTGACACTCTATCTCTAGGTTTGGAGGATGCCACTCTCTCATGGTTCTTCTCCTATCTATACAACTACTCCTCTATCTCTTTTCTGGACCATCTTCCAGACCATGACTTCTAACCACAGGTGTCCCTCAGGGCTCTGTCCTGGGCTGTCTTCTCATTTCCCTTTATACTACTTCACTTGGTGATCTCATCCATGGATTTGATTATCATCATCTGAGAATGATGATTCTCAAATATACCTACCCTAACCCAAACTCTCTGATGACCTCCAATCTTATTTCTCCAACTGCCTTCTAGGTATCTTGAACTGGATGTCCAGAAGACAACTTAAACTCCATATGTCCATACCTTTCCCCCCAAACCCTCCTCCCTCTTAACTTCCCCTTTACTGTAGAGGGCAACATCATCCTCCTATCTCTCAGGCTCATGCAACCTAGGAGTCAACCTGGTTTCCTCACTATCTCTCATCCCCTATAACCAAACTGTTGCTGAGCCCTGTCAATTTCATTTTTGCATCATCTCTCCTATATGTTCTTTTTCTCTTCCAACACTTATATAACTTTAATTCAGTTCTCATCACCTCATACCTTATTTTCTTTTTATTGTTTTAAAAAAGTAAATTTTATTGATTTATTTTGTTTTTACATCACCTGAACTTTTCCTCACTGCCCTTCACTCTGCCAGGCAATCATTCTTTATAAGATTATTTTTATTTTTATTGTTTTTTGAATATTTCATTTTTCCCAATGATTTTTTTAAAAAAAAATCAATTTTTAACATTCATTTTTTAAAATTTTGAGTTCCAAATTCTCTCCTGTCTCTCCTTCCTCCATGAGATGGTAAGCAATTTAATGTGCGATCATGCAAAGCATATTTCCATATTAATCATCTTGTAAAAGAAAACACAAACCAAAAAAAATCACAAAAAATAAAGTGAAAAATAGTCGGCTTCAATATGTATTCAGACTCTATCAGTTCTTTCTTTGGAGGTAGATGGCATTTTCATCATGAGCCCTTTGGAATTGTCTTGTATCATTGTATTGCTAAGAAGAGCTAAGTAATTCACATTTGCTTGTTGTACAATATTGCTGTTACTGTGTGCAATGTTCTCCTGGTTTTGCTCACTTCACTTTGCATCAGTTCACGTAAGTCATTCCAGGTTTTTCAAAAGTTATCCCGCTCGTTCTTTCTTATAGCACAGTTATATTTCATTACAATCATGTATCACAACTTGTTCAGCCATGCCCCAATTGATGGACAACCTTTCAATTTCTAATTCTTTCCCAACCACAAAAAGAACCTTGATTACTGCAATAGGCAGCCGGTGGATCTGCCTATCACAAGTCTCTCTCTACTCCAATCCATCCTTCATTCAGTCACCAAAGTGGTTTTCCTAAAGCACAGCTCTGCCCCTGTCACCTCTCTACTTAATAAACTCCTTCCTGTTACCCCCAATGCTCTGTTTAGCATTAAATGGCCTTCTCAACCTAGCCCCCTTCTACCTTTCCAATCTTCTTAATATTTTTCTCCCATCCACATATTCTTCAATCTAGTGACACTGACCTCCTGACTGTTCCACAAACAAGACACTCTATCTCTTGTCTCCGGGCATTTTCTCTGGTTGTCCCCCATTCCTAGAAAGAGCTTTCTTTCACCTCTTTTCTGACTACTGATCTCTTCAGATTCCTTTAGGTTCCAACAAAAATCCCATCTTTTACAGGAAGCCCTCCCCAAACCCTCTTAATTTCAGTGCCTTCCCTCTGTTAATTATCTCCTATTTATCTTTCACACAGTTTGCTTTCCACATATTTGCCTGTAAATTGTTCCTCCTATTAAATTGTAAGCTCTTTGGGAGCAGGGGCTGTCTTTTAACTCTTTTTCTATCCCTAGTACCTTAACATTAATAAATGCTGACTGACTGATAATGCTGAAGCTATGAAGCTGGGAGACTAGAAGAATGGTGATATTTTTAATAGAAATAGGAAATTTTGGCAGATGGATGGGTTTAAGTGCAAAATATAATGAGGCTTTTGGGGGAAATGTTGAGTTTGAGATGACATAGGGACAGGCCAGTTTGAAGTTGGTGATATGAGAATGGAGTTCAGTATAGAAACTCAGCCTGGGTATATAAATCTAGAGGTAACCAGCATAGAGAGGATGATTAAACCTAGCAGAGCTGACGAGTTTATCAAGAGTAAGAGGGTAAGACGAGAAGAGGGCTTAGGATAGAGCCTTAGGAATACACCAGCAGTTAGAGGGAACAATAGAGAAAATAAGGCAGTAAAGGAGCTTGGGAAATAGCAGTCAGATAGGTAGCAGTAGAACCAGGAGAAAGTAGTGTCACGAAAACCCAGAAAGGAAAGAGTACCCAACAGAAGAAGGCGGTTAACAACACCAAGTGTAGCAGGTGGTTTAGAAGGTTGAGGACTTGGGAACAGCCTTCATAATTGGCAATTAATTCATCACTTTTAACTTTGGAGAGAGCAGTTTTGGTTGAATGATGAGGTCAAAAGCCAGCCTGCAAAGGGTTGCAAAATGATGTGGGGAAAGGAAGTGGAGACAAGTTTACATAGCATTTTCCATGAGTTTGGTTAAGAAAGGAGGGCAAGATATAAGATAATAATATGGTAGCGTCAGTCTAGTGAAGGATTTTTAGGGGTGGGGGAGACTTGGACACGTTTCAAGGCAATAGAGCAGGAACCAATAAATAGGGAGAGGTCAGTGATTAGCAGGGGGAAGGGAGGGTGATTAAAGAGGCAATCTATTGGAAAAGATAGGACGGAATGCGATCAAAGGCACATATAAAGAGCTTGGTCTCTGCAAAGAGCAAAGTTACTTTATTGTAGGAGACTTTTGAAAAGAAAGAGAGTGGGGGATGGTGTCAATGGATTTCGAGATGAAGTGAAGGAGATCACTGCAAATAACCTTAATTTTCTTTCTTTTTTTTGTTTTTGTTTATATAGAGAAGAGAGACTGGATCTTTGATATTATTGGTATAAGGACTTCCTAGGCAGCAATGTGGCACAGTGGATAGAGTGCTGGGCCTGGAGTCAGGAAGACTCATCTCCCTGGGTTCAAATCCAGTCTTAGATACTTACTAGCTGTGTGACCCTGGGCAAGTAGCATAACCCTGGTTTGCCTCAGTTTCCTCATCTGTAAAATGAGCTGGAGAAGGAAATGGCAAACCACTCCAGTATCTTTGCCAAGAAAACCCCAAATGGGGTCACAGAGAGTCAGATACAACTGAAAGTCTCACAACTGAGACTTCCTGGGTGGGAAAACTCCAATCTGTACCTCCTGTGTCTTATAGAATTGACTAGAACGATAGGAAGTTAAGCAATTTATTTGCCCAAGGTTACGCAGGCTGTATGAATTAGAAGCAAGCCTTGAACCCAGACCTTCATGGCTGGATCGAGAGCTAGGCAGCTCTCTATCTACTATCACTATGCCATGCTGCCTCTCCCTCCTATTTTCTCAGTAGAGTAAAAGGTGAGGGCCTAAGCTGAAAGGGTTGGGTTTGAGGAAGATAAGAAAGGCTGGTAGGTAAGATTCATACCTAGGTTTCCTATGACTCCAAGTCCAGTTTCCTTTTCTCTATACTATGCTACTTTCACAAGCTTCTAGCGCTCCAATTCTATGATTTTTCACTCGACATTTTTTTGGATAACATCCACACCTTCCAAATTGTGTGTTGTTGCTAATGGCTAAATGCTAGCAAATGTCCACAACGGGGAAAACTGGGAGGAACAGCTTGGCTTGTGTTTCTACAAGAGGTTAAGAGCATAGGTTTCGATCGGGAGGGACCTTTAGCAGACAGAGAATACAATTCTCTCATTTTACGGATGAAGAAACTGGAACTATTATTCTTTATCAGGTCCAGTTCTTTAAGTAAAAAAGCTAAAAGTTCTGTCTTCATTTAATTTCACATTGGGAAGCTGAGCTCATCAAGAATTTTCATGTGATAAAATATCTGAGCAAAACAAAAGGCATTAAGCAAAATAATAGTTTTGAGAACGGGAGCATTCATGAAAGAATAGTTAATTAATATACCATTTTTCCCAACTATAAATATTGTTAGGTTAGAGAAACTTAGCCATATCATATAAATGAGAAAATTTTTGAACAGTTGTCTCAAGCAGCTGTACTGACCCTAAATTCAAAAGGAAATACTAGAATCACAGAAGTCTTGACAAGCATGAAATTACTACAAGCCTTTTTTTTTGTTCCTGAGGTAGTTTATCTGGCCTCAGTATGGAGAAAAATTTAAGATGAAAAGTAAAATGGTTTTATGCCTTTTCTCTGGAACTTGAAATTCTCTTCAGTGTTTCAAAAATAAATCTTGATTTGTAAAACTTGTCATTTCAATGAGCAGCTAGGGGTGCAGTGGATAGAGCACTGGGCTTGGAGGTCAGGAAGATTTGAATATCTGAGGCTTACTAGCTGTGGGACCCTGGGCAAGTCACTTAGTTTTTGCCTCGGTTTTCTCATCTGTAAAATAAGCTAGAGAAGGAAACGGCAAACCACTCTAATATTTTTGCCAACAAAACCCCCAAAAGGGGTCACAAATAGTTCGGTACAACTGAAGAATGACTAAACGCTAATTTCACTTAAGTTTGAGTTAGAATCATCTTCTAGGAAAACAATAATAAGATAATTATCCAGAGGAAAGAAAACTGGACTCAGTCATAAGTTTTGGGTTCAAATCTTAGCTTTGGACATACTATTTGTTTCTCCCTGGGTGATTCAATTAACCTCTCTAGGCCTCCATTTCCTCATTTGTAAAATGATGAGGTTAGACTCCGTGATCTTGAGGACCCTTTTCAGCATTAAACCTAGGATTCTGTAAACTCTTAACACAAATATCAAACCTATGAGATCACAAAGAAATTTATGTATGTGCGTGTAGAGAGGGATGGTGTTGGGGAGGGAAGAGGATGGGCTGGAAAGCCGAATAGGATAATTTAACTATATCCCAGAGGAAGCTGACCAAGCCTGTGAAACAACCAGCAGGGGAAGCTTTGGTCCCCCTTTATGTGGAGCTCAGCAACTGGGGCCACATTTTCCCCTTAGCTGTCCATGTAGAGCTCTTCCCTGAAATCAATGGGAACTGTACCTGCATAGCTTTGAATGTTGATTTATTATAAGTTGGAATGGCCATTCATTCCTGAAATGAGAAATGGACTATTACAGTAACTGGGTGAGAGGAGCATGATCCAAAGCACTTCTCGATGGAAAAGAGAAACCCAGAACTTTCTGAGACCCCTAGACAGGCCGTCTCAACAGTGAAAGGGCAACGTTAAAACTTATTGGTATGTTTACGACTGGCTGCAAGGACAGGATCTTGAGAACTAAATTGACATCAGATTTAAGTTAAGTTGATATGAAAGAAAATCCCAAAGAATTGATATTGACAAGCCCCAAGGAAATAAAGCAAGTTTCTGCTACAAGCAGCCAACCTATACCAAAAGAAAAAAAATATGAAGAACCACAGAAAAGTGAAAGGACAATTTATTTGGAATGACCTGCTAGGAGTGTCATCTAAAGGCATCAAGCACCAGTGCCTGGAGATCAGTAATGAGAAGATGACAGGTTTCAGAGGCACTGGAACTGAACGAATGCCCAGAAAGTGAGAAATCATCAGCTTCCACTGTCAAATGCTTAAGAAATCACCTTCTGTTTGGATAGAATGAAATGCTCAAAAAGGAGCTTTCAGAGAATTCTTTCCACTGAGTGATCTGTTAGGATGACTTTCAGGATACATCCATCATAAAAGATTTTTACCTATTTGAAAAAAGATTTGGAGATTTTGAATTTAAAGCAGAATGAAAGATCCCTGCTGACCTGGATAACATAGAATATAAATCAACTTAAATCTGAGTGACTTAAAGGGTTGTGGCTTTGAGGAATGTCTTGACTACTGCTACATGGAAACAAAAGGGTCATTCTACTTAATGGGCTTTTAACTATTCTGCGTAGAGATCCAATTTGGAACCTAAGAAGTGGCATTTGGGGTGAGACCACCACCCCAGGTTTATGAAACTCAGGTTTCTGTTGTTAAGTAATGAAAGACATTTTGAGGGCATTATGGTTCTATTCTTTGGTATAGGATCATGGGATTTAGAGATAGAAAGTCTTGCTTAGATATCATCTAATCCAATCCCTTCATTATATAGATGGGGAAACTGAGACCTGAAAAGGTGAAATGCCCTGCCCAAGACCATACCAGCATTATAGTAGCTGCCTCAAGATTTGAACCCAAGTGTCCTGATCTCAAGTCAATAACTCTTCCTGCTATACTGTGAAGTGTCTAGGCAGCATTGGAAATACAGATGCCCTTTTAGGTTCAGGTTCAGTTTGATGTAGGAGATGTGGACTTTGTGTCTGCAATAGGTCAGTGAATTGGCCAGTCATCCTTTGGAGTTCCCATGTGACTATTAAGAGTTGTCTTCTGCATAGGCAACAGCCAATGCTGATACAGTTAATTGCTTGAGAGAAGGAAGGTCTGAAACTCTAAAAAAGCAGAAGCACTTGCCTAATGGACTTCTGGTCTTTTAGTTCAAGGCAGCGCAACACTCAGGGGCCTTTATTTGATCTGTCCTTGTGCCCCAGGATCAGACAGAAAATCCTCTGTTTGGCATTCAAAGCCCTTCAAATACTGATCCTCTCCCCATATTCTCTCCCCATACACTGTGCTCCAGCAATACTGGTTCCCTTGCTGTTCCTTGCACGATACACTCCATCTCCCAACTCCAAGTATATTTGCTGTCCTTCTTGCCTCAGCTCTACCTTCTAGCTTCCATCAAGTCCCAGCTAAAAATCAGCTTCTCTCAGACCCTTCCCTGATACCCCTTAACACTGGTGCCTTCCCTGTGCTGATTATCTCCAATTTATCCTGCATGCATATGCATATCCTGCATATATCCAGTTTGGGATGCAAACAAGGAATTATGTCAGGGGTGGGGGAGAGGGGGTATCCTTGACACATTCAGGGCCTCCTGCATGCTCTGGGTCCAGTGTTTCTAGAAAATATAGCAACTCAAAAAGACAAATTCAGGAGGCCCCTTAACATTATCTATATCAATTTTAAAATTCCGTACCACTTTCTCCCTCTCAAGAAATTTCTTGGCTACCTTTTGGTCTATCAATTAGTGGTAATTCAGGAAAAGCAAATTAATATAATATTAATCTAAGCAAATATAATTGAAGGCTAATAAGTTCCCCTCCTAAAGTTTCATAGTTTTTTTTGACACAAAAAAACCAAAATCCCACCTTTTTGCTTTTCTGCTATTTTAGATCATAATTTCTCAGATAGTTAACTATAAGAATGATTTGTAAATAAAGTTTCCTCAGGAATCTAACATTATCAGAGAGTGAACTGTGTGACTATTCCAGATAACTTGAATCTTAAGAAAAAATGCTATATTTAACCTTTTTATAAACCTTATTTTGACTGAAATATTTTTAAATCACTCATCCAATGTTTGAGTGCAAGGTACTGTGCTGGGTGTGGCAGCTAGGGGGAGAAGTGGATCCAGTACCAGGCCTGGAGTCAGGAAGACTTCTCTTTCTGAGTTCAAATCTGGCCTCAGACACTTACTAACTGTGTGACCCTGGGCAAATCACCTAACCCTGTTTGCCTCAGTTTTCTCATCTGTAAAATGAATTGGAGAAGGAAATGGCAAAATGCTCTAGCATCTTTTCTAAGAAAACCCCAAATGGGGTCACTAAGAGTCAGACACAATTGAAAAACAACTCAACGGACAACACCGTGCTAGGTATTGTAAATATACAATACTCCATCTTTTTAAAGTAGTAGATACCACGTTACTATTTTTTCTCATGATTTAGGGTAATTACCATCAACACCAATGATTGAATTAAGCTGTGATTTTTTTTTTAATGGCCTAGGGACTTACTGAGGGTGAATTCCCTTGCATTAAATGACCCTAGGCTATTGTGTTTTTAAAGAACAACAATGTTCTTATTCCAGATTTAGTTTTTTTTTTTCTGTCTCCTTCATAGTCAGGCTGTCAGTGATCAATTTTTGCTGTTGTCGCTGTGCTTGGCTTGAATATCTATTTCCTTGTCCTTAATCTCCCTTAATTCTCTCTCTTTTTTCTTCTTTTTACTAACTTACTTTTAAAAAAACAATCTGCTGTGGGAAAAGAAATTAGATAACAATTTTAGATACAATTATGTATAAAATAAGAGTAAATAGGTGCTAGGGGAGGGCCTGAGGAACTCTCTTAAAAGGCAGTAAACTTTAGTATTAGAGAGTTGGGACATTTGTTGTAACTGCCTGGGAACCTTTTTTTTTTTTACTCATTTTTTGGTCCTTGGCTTTGTTTAGGATAATTGAAACTGCCATGTAAGGGCCTTCTAGATGACTGAAGTATTATTACACCTAGAAAAGTGCCTTTAAAGGAGGCAGTATGGGATGAAAGAAGGAGTACCGAACTTCAAATCAGGAGAAGCCTGGGTTCAGATCCAGCCCTTCATACTTACTAGTTATATGAGCGTGTATACATCTCTCGCATAGGTGGCCTCTTAGATTCCTTCCAGTTCTAAATCTATGATCCCATGATTTTTCACGCGCATAGTAGGTATTAAAACAACAATAGTAGGTTTTCTGGAGCCCACAGAATATTAGTTCTACATGAAATATTAGATGTTATTGGCTTGTCTCTATTGCATAAATTCTCCCCAACTATTCAGTTTGTTATTTTATTCATTTGGGTAATGATGGACATGGTCCAAGTCATTTTAGCTTTTAAAAAAGTAATATATGATGTAGGATCATTGTATTGGCTGTTTTTGTTCAATTATTTTTGGAGGAAGAAAGGGAAGGTAGGTAGGTGATAGTGGGAAGCTATATCCCAGAATGACTTTGGTGTGAAAAACAAAAGGCATCAATGAAACAGATTTTAAAAATAAAAACCGCATGCATCTAAAATTCTTCCAACTTTCAGCTATAGTAATCTTTCATAGAGGGGTCCTTCTATTAGTTCTCAATTTTAAAAGGCCCCCAACATTCAATTGTCAGTGTAATGCATTTATGGTCCTACAAATGTATGTGAGCTGGGTAATGCAGCATCCCTGTCCACCTTTGTTCCCTGTCACCTCTGTTATGATTTACAATGAGGATGATTTTCTCCACCAAATTGGTTATCCAATTTATTACTGAATCATTAGTGCTTTTCTAATGAAGCCTTTGCTTTCTTGAGTTTCTAGTTTGTAAATACAGAACAGAGATTTATGAGGCCTTTTAGGCCTATGGAGCAACTCAGCCTACTGATTGCTCCTTTCAAAATGCAATCAGTTCTTCAAATTTGTGCTTCATGTATTAAAACCACTTGTCTGCACATAAAGAGATACTAGTTTTAGTAGTTATTCAGTAGTTTGTATTACTAAATATTTGTATTTAATTTTGATCTCTCTCCACACCCCCCCCACCTTTGTATTTTCCCCCTTGTTTATAATTAGCAAGGTAACCCTATGATTCCTTGAGGACACCTGGTGCTTGTGAGCATTTGAGGGCTCTCTAAGAACAAGGGAGGAATGAAGGGTCTCAATATGATTTTCCAAGATGTGTTTAATTGAGTCTAACAGGGGTTGCTAAGTCTTGACCACAGTACACTCCCCATTTCCAAAGTATTCAGCTGTAGACACCTAACCTTACTACTCAAAACCTGTTTGGAATGCCTCTTTTGGAAGTATATTTAGAATATTTCTGACATTTGTGAAAAAAGTTTCCCCCCAAATTTACTGGACATATTAGTCCTCTCTCTCTGTCTCTCTGCCTCTGTCTCCGTCTCTCTGTCTCTGTGTCTGTCTGTCTGTCTCTCTCTCTATCTCTCTCGAAGCAGGCACTAAGCCCAGTGCCAAGATGAGAGGTCAGCTTTGCTTTTATTTGTCTCTCCTGTCCCTCATGCAAAATTCAGCCCATTTCAATTCGTTTCCCTCAGAGAGTTGGGTTGCTGTGAGGAAATTACTTTGAAAACCATGAGGTCCTAAATAAACACATTGTTTTCATTACTATTAATAACGAGGTTATCTAATTCGACAAGTATTTATTGAGTTCTTATCAGTTCCATGTTCACCTAACAGTGTGAACAGTGAAGTTTTAAAAATTATACTGGAGTTTGATTGATTAGTTTTGAAAAATTATTTGGGTAATGTGCTCCTCAAAGTTGTTGTTGCTGTTTGTTTTCTCACTGCTGATCTTTCTGGCTGAATTATCCAATAATGAAGTCAGTGATCATCTCAGGACAGTTCTTTGGGCCACAAGGGCTAGGAAGCAATTTCCTTTATTCCAGGTCTAAATGGCTCCATTAGCTGACTTTTCAGGTATGTTAGTCACATGACAAGGCAAGATGATTTGTATGGGTTATTTCTGAAGGCCACCCTTTAGCCAAAGTTAATGCCAGCTAAGTGAGTGATTGGACTTTTCACTCAAAGACGTTTCCAAAGTCTCTTTACACAGCGACCTAAAATATACTCCACAGGGAACCAATTACTACAGAACAGGTTCAGGGAAATAATTCTTTTTCCTTTTTTCAATCCTATTTCTTTCAAGAGGAGAGATAACATCATCCAAAGTGTCTTCAGAGAAGAATTAAGGTATGTGAACATTTCCTGTCTCCAGTTGTGTGTTGCTTTTGGCTTATAATTTGCAGCCTCTGTCTTGAGTCCCTGCTAATGAACAAGGGTCTTCAACAGGGAGCTCAGCTTCAGTAAGAGTTATTTACTATTTTTAATATCAATGAATCATACCCTAACCATAACTTTGTAGGGTGGGGGAGGGGAAGAGGAATCACTGAGTTCAATTCTTTCTTGGAGACCAGGATGTCCAGAGTGAGGACAAGAGCCTCTTCCCACCTTTCTCTGCTGTCTGCAGGTTAGCCAAGTTGGTATCTTGATTCATGGGCAAGTATTCCATTTGCAGATACACTCAGGCTGTGCAGAAGCAGGAAATTGCTTCTGTTATTCTTCTAGGAAGCGGGGAAACTAAGCACTCTCAGGGGTAAGTGGTGGTGGCTGCTATGTGGTCATCCAGATCACCATTTCCATCTTTCAACAGTTGGGCAAAATAAATTAGCAAGTCTTATGGTCATGCATGTTGATGAGTATATGTGTATGTATTTATTTAACATACATTTTTGACAATAGGTGGCACCTGGGCCTGAAGTTAGGAAGATTTATCTTTTTGAGTTCAAATCTGTCTTCAGACACTTAGTAGTTATGTGATCCTGGGCAAGTCACTTAACCCTCTTTGCCTCAGTTTCCTCATCTGTAAAATGAGATGAAGAAGGAAATAGCAAACCATTCCGGTATCTTTGTCAAGAAAAACCCAAATGAGGTCATGAACAGTTGGATACTATAGAAAAACAACTGAAAAACTACACAACATTGACAATATTCTATGTACAAGGTGCCATGGTAGATGCTACAGGGACTCCAAAAATGCATAGGACTTGGTCCTTGTCTTCAGGGAGTTCATACTCTAACATTATCCAGGAGCAAAAATATATGCCCATACAAGTACAATGCAAGATAGGATTGTGGAAGTACCTCTGAGATTAACATGTCTGTTTTCTATGAGTTATCTTACCAGGCAGAGTAAGCCCATTTGCTGAAAGGAGCCATGCAGGAGCCTGTAATGAGCCAAAGTCTTGCTCACTCCCAGACTCCTTTGCAGGTGTTCACTAGCTGGCCTTGCTGAGTTGTGCCCCCCAAAACTGGCCCAAACCAGTCTTGAGGTCAACCATTCCTGAAAAATATCCTGCTTCTATGTCCACCTGTTCCCGAGAAAGATTGTCAATTCTTTTTCCTACTCACTCTTTGAACCTCCTCTTTGTGGTTTTCAAGCATAAATCTCCCCTGCCTCTCCTGAGCTATGGGCTCCTTTGTACCTTGTGCTGAGGGTCTCGGCACTAGTGTCTGATTTTCCTCCTAATAAAACTTTTCTGCTTTCCACTCAACTTGGACTCCTCTGCATTTTGAAGGGTGGGCTTCACCTGGTTGACAGGACAATTAAGATAACATATATGAAGTTATTTGCACATTTTAGAACAAATATAAATGTGAGCTATCATCATCATCATCATCATCATCATTTGAATGCCACAGAAGAATGAACAACGGAGTGCTTATGGGAGTTCAGAGAGTAAGAAGATCATTTCTAACTGGAGTGAGCAGGGAAGGCAGCAGTAGCATTTGAACTGGACTTCGAATGATGGTTAGGCAGAGAAAGGTGAGGTAGGGAAGTATTATTAGAAGAAGATAAAATGGCATGAGCAATGTTGTGGAAGTGCGCACACACACACACACACACACACACACACACAGAGAAAATGATGAATAGAGAGTAGTTTATACATAAGGGAGCTGTCAAAAATAAGGCTGGGAAGGTGGGTTGAAGAGAGATTTAAGAAGCTTTAAATGGCATGATGAAGAATTTTTACTTTTTGTAGGTAATGGAGAGCCATTGAAGATTTCTTTTGGCAGGGGACTGATATTACTAGAGCCACATTTTAGTGAGATCAATCTAACCACATTTTATAAAATGGCTTGCATAAGAGGAAAGAGAGACAGACTGGAGAAGGGCAAAGTTAAGAAGCTATTGTGAAAGCTTTTGTTCAGTTGTGTCTGACTCTTTGTGACCCCATTTGGAGTTTTCTTGGCAAAGATACTAGAGCGGTTTGCCAAGCTCATTTTACAGATGAGGAAACTGAGACAAACAGGGTTAAGTGACTTGCCAGGGTCACACAGCTAGTAAATGTCTGAGGTCTGATTTGAGGTTCTCCTGACTCCAGGGCTGGCATTCTATTCACTGAGCCACCTAGCTGTACCATTGTGAAAGTAGCAGATGAGAATAATAATGAAAATCTGAACTGGAATAATAAAAATGGGAAGAGAAAGAAAGTGAGTAATGTATTTGAGAACCAAGTTGGATAGCATCAATTGAATTTGGCAACTGATTTGATGTCTTTTTTCATCCTTCTGATCTTTTCTCACTTATACCATAAAATTACACATCCTTTCACACTTAATCTCCCGACTTCTAAAAAAATTTTAATTGGTATCATTGGAAGACAATAAACAACAGGTGACCTTGACAATAAACCTGCAGGTCTTCATGCTCTTCTCTGATACTAACAGTAGCCATTCTAGGTGTCAAGGACAGCAAACCTATCCTATTTTTCAACAGTACTTTCTTGGACCTTTGATTTCATTGATGTGAGCAGTCATCCTTCCATTTGTAAAGATCATAATCACTCAGGGGTATTGTGAGGTAAAGCCTGGAAACCTTAAAGTGCTATATCAACGTCAGTTATCATAACCATCGTCACCATCTTCTTCATCACCATCATTATCATCCTACAGTCACTGGGCCTCCAGTCTGGTAATGGCTTCATTCTCCGGGCCTTGTCCTGCACTCCTCCTGAGCTCAAGCAGTGTTTATGGAGCAATACAGGGGTGCACTGGTAAACGTTTAACAATTGGATTCTCTCTCCAAAAAACTATTATGTACCAACACACTTTTAAAGTTTAATCTGCATTATTAACACTTTATTAAGTCTAGGCAATTAACAAAACAGTAAATCAGGTCCTGATTTGAAGTGATTGCTGATTTCTGAAGTGTAAATACATACATTGAAAATTTAACAATTGTTTCTCACAAGCTGGCTCCAGCACACTTCTACCTTGTCATCCTGTTTGATTTTTACCTACATTCTCCCAATGTGCTAGAGGCCTTTTCCTACTAAGTCTTTTTTTTTTTAACGTTCTGGGGAGAGAGCCCCAGTGCAGTGCTTGGGCTATCAATCCAGGATCCTCATGTCCTTGGGCTGGGTGACAGACCTGCCTCCCTTTCCTATTCCACATTGTATTGGTAATAGATAACCCTTCTGCCCCTTACTGTATTAGAGGTCATGGTTTGGACCATTCAGCAGTTTATTTGTACCCACTAGGAGTCACTCCACTGAACTTTGGATTGCCCCCAATTTTAATTTTCTGGAAATTGTGATGTTACAAGATCCAACACTGCAGAATATCATGGGAAAACTACTGGTGTCAAAAAGACTTAGGTGGGTTTTGTTTGTTTGCTAGGTCATCTTGGGATCATTGAAAGCACTGTACAATTTTCCAAATGAAATCTAGTCTGTATTCTTCTACCTATTAAATTTAGCACCCAACTCATTGTTTCTCTGCAGTATTTCTCCCCAAAATTTGTACTGTTGTATTAATTCAACACATTGGTCTTCCAATTACATTATAATCTCAACAATAAGAATTTTTTGTCCATTTAAGTTTTAGCACAGTGAATGGCACATAGTAGGCACTTAACAAATGTTCCCTCTCTTGTTTTCTTCCTTCCTTCTTTTTTTCCTTCTGTTCTTCTTCCCTCCCTCCCTCCTTCCTTCCCTTCTTCTTTCTTCCCTCCCCCTCCTTCCTTCCTTTTTCTTTCCTTCCTTTTTCCTTCCTTCCTTTTTCCTTCCTTCCTTTTTCCTTCCTTTCTTCTTTCCCTCTTTCCTCCCTTCCTTAATAGCCAGTATTTATGTAGTGCTTTAAGGTTTGCAAAGCACTTTATAAATAATTCATTTAATCCTCACAATAGTCTGGAAGATAGGTACTGTTATTATTCACATTTCTATGTGAGAAAACTGAGGCAGAGGTTAAGTGACTTGCCCAGGATCATATTACTAGTTAGTATCTGAGGCAGGATTTAAACTCAGATCTTCTTGATTCTAAATCCATCCAGCTCTCCAGTTCTCTATCTACTGTGCCATGTAACTGCCTCATTACATACAATTCATAAAATATTGTGAGGATTATTAAACTGTTCTCTCTCTCTCTCTCTCTCTCTCTCTCTCTCTCTCTCTCTCTCTCTCTCTCTCTCTCTCTCTCTCTCTCTCTCTCTCTCTCTCTCTCTCTCTCTCTCTCTTTCTCTCTCTCCTCTCTCCTCTCTTCATCTCTCTGTCTCTCCCTCTCTCCCTCTGTCTCTGTCTCTCTGTCTATGTCTGTCTGTCTGTCTGTCTGTCTGTCTGTCTCTCTCTCTCTCTCTCTCCCCTCCTCTCTCTCTGTTTGTCTCTTTCTCTCTCTCTCTCTTAAGAGGGAGACACATAATATTCTATGATCTCCATCTGTACACTATCATTCACACATTGGAGCATCCAGAGAACCTTACTATATATATAGAGAACACCGCTTAAATTTGTACTTTGCAAAAGACATCTTCCACGACAGAGGCAAAAACCTTTGTCAAGGATATATCTTCCTACTTTACGCCTCTCTTCACACTTATTATCAGAGGGCTATTGAATAGTAAACTTTGTGGTTACACTTACCAAGAAATCCTATACAATCTTAACATACGCATGAGAGACTCTTTTTGAGGAGAGTTCGTTGATAGAACATTTTGTTATAGTAGGTCAAATCCTTTATTTTTTTTGGTAATCAACGAATAATGAACACAGTGATATCTTGCATTTTCCGTCTCTTTCCATTAATTTTGTGACCATAAAGATGGAGTCTAATATGGAAAATCATTTGAGAAACCTTACCACTTCTCTTCTCATATTTTCATCAAAAAACCCCTTACTATACATTTAGATTATTCTCATGAAGACTTCTAAAGGATGAAAAAGTAGAAAAATGGCTCAGAAGTTACTGATGTCCTCTTAATCTTTTTGGGAGGGAGCAGAGGGGGGATAATAATGCCATTCATGGCATTACTTTCCCATTCTTTTTGGTTTCTTCCCCTCTCTGAGATATATTAGAAAATGATTCTTTAATGTTTTCAAAATTGTGTCACCTCCAACTTGACTATCTTTGCCTTCTTCATTTCTCAATTTTAAACATTAATAGCTCATTTGACTTGGTCAAGTTGAAGCTATTACAATTATTTGCACTGTCTTCTCAACTTCATCTTTCCTTCTAATTTGATTTTGTTCTTTGTTCTGACAAGTCAGTGGTCTGACTGCATAGGCAGCTGATTTTTGATATGATTCCTACATCAGGAAACTCCTTTGCTGGTTTAATTTGGGCATGATCATTGCTTCCATGTTGAGCACCTTCCAACACTATTCTGGAAGAATGAATTCATGATGTAGAGATACGAGCCTTCTAAGTACTTATAAACCACTGGTCTCTCTCATTTTTTCCAAACCTGCTCCATATTTCCCAATATGTTTTTCATTTTTCCTCTCACCCGCCTCACCTTGTGCCCACCTTTGATTGCTGTTGCCAAGTATCAAAGTGTATGGCAATTTGGTTTTAAAATGACCACATATTTTACAAAATATTTCTTAATCCCCTTGGGTATACAAAATAAAAAACTCTTCGGCTTCACTATTTGCTTCTCCAAGGAGAAACTATAAGCCAACCTTTCATTTAGTTGCAACTTCCTTTTGTCTTCTGGGTTCACAGAACCAATTCACCCACATTTACCTTCTTTTTAAAATTTTTTTGTATTTGCTGGACCTTAAGATCTGAGTTACAGAAGGAAGAGGGTGTTTACAGCTGGTGTATATCTAAATGGTACCAATTAGGTCATGAAAAAATGGGCAGCTAAAAATAAGGAGAAATACTATTAGTGCATATTGAGATCTTTGTAGTTTATAAAGGAATTGTAAAAGTTAATTGGTGTGTGTAAGGACTGAGGTGCAGAAGGATTTAGGTCAGGAGGAAGCCTTTTGGGACCTAGTATAACCAAAGGTGCCATATATCACCCCAATTGTTTTGTCTGCAGTGGAGAGGTGTGTAAGAAGTGAAAATGTGTTTAAGATGGTATACTTTGTAGGGATAATCATCATAATTTACATTATATAATAAATTACATGATAATTTATAGTTACAAATAATTTTAAATGCTTTTTTTCTGATTATAATCTCATACGTTTCCTTCTTTACCTCTACTATTTTCACCCAAATGCCTTTCCCTTGACTTTACCATACTCTTAGTCATTATCCTAAATCTCTCTTCTCTTTTGGCACCAAACTCTGAGAAATAATTGCCAACATTTGCAGCTTCCACTTTCTCACCACCAACTCAACTCCTTCAAATTTGCCTTATGGGCCCCACCACTTAACTTAAAATGCTCTCTCCAGGGTAACAACAATCTCTTGACTGCTTGATCTGATGGTATTTTCACAATTTTCATCCTCCTTGATCTCTCTACAGTTTTTGATACTGTTGAACTTGCCCCTAGATACCCATATCCTTTTGTTGTTCAGTCATTTTAGTCATGTCTGCCTCTTCATAACCCCATTCAGGACTTTCTTGACAAAGATACTAGAGCAATTTGCTATTCCCTTCTCCAGCTCATTTTATAGAGGAGGAAACTGAGGCAAACAGGGTTAAGTGATTTGCCCAAGGTCACACAGCTAGTAAGCATCTGAGGCCAGATTTTAACTCAGGTTTTCCTGACTCCTATTCACTGCACCACCTACCTGCCTACTCAATATCCTTTGGGTTCTATCAAACTGTTCTTTCATGGTTTTTCTCCAACATGTCTGACCACTCTTAGATTGCCTCTCATCCCCTGTCTCTTTAACATGGTTGTTCTCTAGGACTTTGTCCTAGGATCCTTCTCTCTAAATCTTCTCTTCTTCTGTAGGTTCAAGTATCAAATCTCCAATGTTACCAATGATCCCTTAATTGCAAATATACTTACATCAAGAGCAACAGATTGTTTGGCCCAGGACTTCTTTACTTGATCATACATTATCGTGTTATTGATCCCAAGGCCACAAAATATGACAAAGGCCTAAGAAAGAGAAAGGTCACAGTTTAAAACAAAGATAGGCAGCCTTCAGGAGCAAGTATGAATTTATTTTTTTATTGGTTTAGAACCACAAGTTCAGAGTAAGGAACTCTCAGTGAAGAAATCTCTTTCACCAATGGACATATCTAAATGTTCTGCAATTTTAAGTCTTAAAGAGTTGCCTAGGGGCACTGAGAAGTTAAGTAATTTGCCCAAGGAGACACTGGGAGGGAGTAAAGGAGGGAATTAAAGTAGCTCAAAAGAAATTCAAATTTAGATGCACAAATTTAGAGAATCCATCCCAAATGTTCACATGGACTATTTGTGCCTGACCTATGGCAGAGCATTTCGAGCTTGTCATTGGTCTGATCAGCCACAGTCAGACATATTGTACCTTGACTCTAACAGGGATGTCATTTTGGTCCTCTTAGAAAACGAAGGACAGCAACCAACTAACCAGCTATGTGCTGGGTGCTCTATAAATATCTCATTTGATCCCCCCAACAACCCTTTGACTTAGGTGCTGCTATGATCCTCATTTTATAAATGAGGAAACGGAGGCAAAGAGAGTTTAAGTGACTTGCCCAGGGTCACACAGATCGTAAATGTCTGAGGTCTGTCATTATGGAGTTTGTGTGGTCATGGGTGAACCATGACCCTACCAATGTGATGTGTCTTCAACTACTTCCTACAGTCTATGGGAAGAATAACCTTCAGATAACTATAAAGTATTTTGCAAATAAAAAGCTTGGAAAATATAAATGTTTAAATCTCATTTTTAATTCTAGGATGTGAGAAGTTAGAAACTGCTGGTCATAGCAAAGAGCCAAGCCTGGAAGGGTTCAGCAAGTGCCAGCGGCCAACAGCAGTGAGAGGTAGCCAGCAGGGCAAGCACAGAGAGAATAGAAATCAGCAACAGCACAGAAAAAGCTTTAGACAAGTGTTTTCTCACTTAATCCTCACAACAATCCCATGAGATAGGTGCATGTATTATCTGTTTTATACAGATGAGGAAACTGAAGTAGACAAAGGTTAAATGATTTATCCAAGGTCATACAGATAGTGTCTAAGGATGGATTCAAATTCAGGTCTTCATGTCTCCAAGTCCAGCACTCTACCCACTGCATATCCACCCATACTCCCATACTCATGTTCTCTCTCTCTCTGTCTCTCTGTCTCTCTCTCTTTCTCCCTGTCTGTCTCTGTCTGTCTGTCTATGTGTCTCTGTCTCTCTCTCTGTCTGTCTGTCTGTCTCTCTCCAATAAGAGTGCATTCCAGCATGAGGGCAATCTGAAATACAGGGTTAAGAGGAGAGATGGCAAAGTGATAGAATGTAAACTCCCTAAAGGAATGGATGGCTTTTCCATTTGTTTCTGTCTCTCTGTGGCAGCGCAGTGTCTTTTTACATAGTAAAAACTTATTAAATGCTTTTTGGATTATAATGGATTGCATTAAATAGGAAGTAGGAGTGCACACCATTGTTAAATAAACTAGATTATGGAATCATGATCACACCATACACCACTGCTCCTGGTGTTTTTCTGCAGTTGTTCTGAGACAGCAGATAATCTCAATAGACCTGGATTATATTTGAGGGGGTCACTATGAGAAACTAGCCATACCTGGCAGAGACGGAATATAGAGGGATGCACTAAATCCACATGCACTAATTTCAGCATCAATAAAGCTCTGACCCTACAGGCTTCAGTCTTTGAAAGAACTTTGTTATGAGTACAATTATGTTTGACTCACACGCCCCCCCAAGTTTACAAAGCTCTTTCTGTACCTCGAAAAGTCGTTGATCAGCATCATCAAAAGGTTTCCCATCAAGTCTGTTTAAGACTTGAGCAACTCCTGTTGAAAGAGTTCACACCATATTGTTAATATCAAACACAGAAAGCCAAGTGTTGCCAAAATAGATAGCAGGGATGTAGCCCATGTCTATTCTGAGACACTGGAACATACATGACTGCTTCATTTAAATTCTACCCAAGTGGGCTCCCTATCAGAAAGAAGGGACTTAGAGAGGCAAATGGGCCCACTGAGGCTTCTGGAGCAATGGTTTTCAGACTGAGCTTCACTGAAGCCTAAGGAGACATAAAATATCCTTAGGGCTCCCTGAACACATGCCATCAGGATCTATAAGCACGAGAATGCCATTACAGCACGGTTAGTTTTGGGGTAAATATACTCAAGAGCAAAGCATGTCTCTAAAGCGTAAAGACCTACAACAAAAGTCTGGTATACTGCTGTCAACCTAGGAGACAGGAGTTATCCCAGGGATATGCTGGAGCCAGCTCTAACATGCTTACATTTTTGGTGTGAGCATTTAAACCTTAAATTTAAACATTAAAAGTTATGGCATTCACTATAAATCAGGGCTTGATTTATTGTTTTATTGATTGTCTAGACTTAAGAAAATATTAATAATGTAGAATTAAACTTAAATTTGTGTATATCTATTTCTTTTCCCAAGTGAGCCCAAGTGAGTTAAACATTTACCAGAACACCTCCATGTTGCCTTATAAACAAAGTTTGAGCTTAGGAGTGTAGTACAAGGCCCAGAGAATGAAGTCATTATAAGACTGTAGGCCTGGTGACTGGAGGCTAATAAAAATGATGAAGATGATGATGATGATGATGATAACTGGTATTTATGTATCACATTAAGATTTGCAAAGTACTTTATACCCAATTTCTCATTTGTACCTCGCACTACTCTGAGTTAGTCCCAATCTCCAATGCTGTTATTGTAAAGCAATCTTGCAGTCCCCTCCCATTTGATTTAGATTTATGTCTGTTCCCTTACCTAAAAGTTAATACCCCAGTTAACTCCCCCAATACCATACCCAGTGCTCCAGGACATGAGAAACAAGACAGAAGTATGCCATAAATCTACAAGCAAGGAAACCACAGAATACCGGCCCCCATACAAAACTAAGGCAGAGGTCAGTAGATAAATGAGCCTCTACTCCTGGTGATCCACAAGAATGAATTTATCTGCCATAGTACTGAACTTACAATCAGGAAGTGACTTCTTGTTGTTTGATTTTTGTGACCTATTTGGGGTTTTCTTGGCAAGGATACTGGAGTGGTTTGCCCTTTCCTTATCCAGCTCATTTTACAGATGAGATTACACAGTTAAGTGATTTGCCGAGGGTCACACAGCTAGTAAGTATCTGAGGCCAGATTTGAACTCAGAAAGATAAGTCTTCCCAACTCCAGTCCTGGTACTCTATACATTGTGCCACTTAGCTGCCTTGCAGAAAGTGACTTATACCTTTAGAAATGTTAAGTTCGTGGAATATTGCTAGGAATGGGTGGGTTAAATGAAGAACTTCATGCATCTCACATTTAAATGAACTACAGCCCCAATTTAGAAATAATTACAGATATATTATTGATTTAAAATGATGTGATTTCACAACACAGGAAAAAAATATTTGGTTGTTTGTCTTGGTTCAGTTTGCTAGAGTTTTAGCCATCATTCTGTTACCCGTCAGCATAATTAGCTGTCTGAAATGGTCTTGCTCAGTGTTTTGTATTAAGAGCTGTACTTCCTAACTCTTACACTTTCCTGTTGCCTTGACATTCATCTTTTCCCATGGGATTGATGCACTCATAGTATGGAAAGACACTTGATTCTGTTGAGTAATTGAATGAGAAAAAAAAATCATTTCCAAATTTAGGTCTAAGCACTAATTGGCAGAATATGGAATTCCAACGCCAAACACCAGTCATTAAGCTCCCCTGGAGCTTAATGAAGAAATCTTATGGAAATTTCCAAGAGGAAAACAGCTACCCAGGGAAAGAGAGCTATACGGTTAGAAATTAGGGATTTTTAAAAAAAGACAATCCCTATTACTCCCAGAGAAAAAGCTCTCCGTTTTAGTCCTAGTTTGAAGAATCTTAGTGGTTTTTTGCTCAGTTTTGGCCCCTGTACCATCACTAGACTTCCCACACTTGGTGATTTCTCAGATGAGATTTCCAGAGGCACGTCTGGCTGGCCAGGAAGATTAGGAGTACATCTGAAAGTAGAGATTAGTAGCAGACTGCTACTGTGCACTTTTTCTTTAGGAAAATGCAGCCGATCTCACATCTTTTTGGCAAAAGCCTAAATACCTGCTGGTGTAGCACTAATTTGGCATGTCTTTTATTTCTCTGCATTTTAAATATATGAAGAATTTCTGCCTTGCACTCAATAAACATTTGCTGATGAATGAATGGACAAATACTTAATTTCCTCAGAAGGAGGCATGAATTCCTTACATGGAGTCTGAATGAAAATGCGAGATGGGATAAGACTCAAACTGGTGAATTCTGGAGCTCAAAAAAGGGAAGGAATAATAATACCAACCAACTTTAAGGGAAGAATATTTGATTCCAGAACAATATTATCTTACCAATTATTTGGTGATTGCTGTTCCAAATAGGGACACAGAGGACAGACCTTATATGAAAACCAGATATCTGGTCAGCCTAGGATAAAAAACATTTTAAAGTGTTAAAATATATATTAACCATTCATACTGACTTATAATCCCATCAATTTTCAGTAAAAAATCTTTTGAGCAGGCTTAAAATAAATACTACATTTAAATCAATTTTTTTTAAAAAAAAATACACGTACACTCAACTATCTATTTTCAACTTTTCCTTTCAGAAGATTTTAAGGCTGAATTTTATGTGCCACCTCCTCCGGCAGTTGTTCATGTTATTCCTCTCCTCAAATTGCATTATATTTGCATAACAAACATATGTCTATATATGCATATGTGTATGTATATTTATATGTGTATGCATGTATTAAAATATAAATAAATTATATATAAATACATGTATAAAATATAAATAGTTTTCTATATACATGTAAACACACACACACACACACACACACACACACACGACTTACTTGCCAAGCAGAGAGACATGGTTTGCAAAGGACAACAGAGTTTTGAAGATAAATTCATTACAAATGATTAACACCACAAAAATGAAAGTGATTATACTTTTATGGCCAGGAAATTGTTACCGATGTAAGAGTCATCTCTGAATCATCTGTCTCTGTATAAATATTTGTAAGGTCATTGACCTTGTTACACATGAGTAGACCAAACTTGAAAGTCCTATAAAAGTATTGGTTATTGTTACTAACAGGTTGGACAATAAAACTAGAGGTGCTACAGATGTTACCCTTCTCCTGAAGGTCATTCACATGACCAAGAACCCTCTGGCATCTTTGCCCCGCTAACTCTCTACCTATTTTATAATTTTGCTCCAAGCTAGCTGCACTAGCAGCTAGGTGGCTCAGTGGATACACTGCCAGATCTGGAGTCAGGAAGACTTGTGTTCCTGAGTTCAAATCCGACCTCAGACACTTACTAGTTGTGTGAGCCTGGGCAAATCACTTAGCCTTTTTTGCCTCAGTTCCCTCATCTGTAAAATGAACTGCAGAAGGAAATGGTAAACTACTCCAGTATCTTTGCCAAGAAAACCCCAAATGGGGTCATGAAGATTTGGATGCTACTGAAAACAACTCAACAACAAAGCCCAGGCTAGTAGCATTTACAAACATAGGACTCCTGAGTCACTTTTGTCATCACTGATAAATGAAGGTGCCTGAAGAGTCTGGTATAAGGATGGGGGGGTGGGTAGGAACTAAATCTGTGATTTCATTGACATAGGGAACTCCCAGATGGGTCAACTCTCCTCTGCCAGTGCAGGCTAACACTTTCTCTATAACTTAGTCTTCCAGAGGTGTTTGAAGCACAAAGAGGTTAAATGACTTTCCCAGGGTCATATAGACAGTATGTGTTAGAAGCAGGGCTTGAACCCAGGTCTTTCTGTGTTAGAGGCTAGCTGTCTATCTACTATGCCATGCAATAGTATCGTAAAAGTTCACCCATCTAAAACTCTTCTATTTTTCAACATCACCAAAATGGAAGATGGATTAAAATCAGGATGAAAAAAATGAGCAACCAACTACTTGTGCACTAATTAAAGCTCATAGGAGAGTATTTTAGGCAATTCAGAGCTTATTTATATATACTTTATACATAATTCTAATAAGATCCTTTGGCAGCTAGATGGCTCAGCAGATAGAGTGCTGGGCCTGGAGTCAGGAAGACCTGAGTTCAACTTTAACCTCAGACGCTTACTAGCTGTGTGACCCTGAGAAAGTCTTTTAACCTTTGCCTCTGTTTCCTCATTTGTAAAATGGGGATAATAATAGCACCTACCTTTCAGAGTTATTGTAACCATATAATGTTTGTCAAAAGTTCTTAGCGCAGTGCCTGGAACGTGGTTGACATAAATGTTACCTAGTGTTATTCTGTTAGCTATAAGGTGGATTACCTAGTTTCTTAGCTCACAATGGATGAGAATCAAGACATTTAACAGGTGACATTTATCTTGCTCTTTAGGGTTACTAATTGCCTTGCATTTGCTATCTCAATTTGGTTTTTATGACACCCCTATGGAGGTATACTGAGACTTAAAAGGCTATGATTATACAAGTATTCTTCCCCCTGTATCATATGGCAGGCACATAGACAACAGCCAGAAGTGAGTCTTCATAGATCAATAGCAAAGGAGGAGAAAAGGGCCTAAGGAGAAAGTACAGGAATTAAAAGTGATAGTGATCCAACACCAGGTTGTGTAGTTACAAACAGTCCCACAAAATCCAATAGTTCTCTAAAGCCACCAAAGTACAATAACTGGTGTTCATGACAGCAATTCTAACTCATCAAGAAAAGGTTAAAAATAAGCTAAATATATGCTGATTAAGAAGCAGAGAAAGGTCTAGTATTCTAAAAGGAAGTTTTGTGCTTAAAGAGTTAAATTATCAGCTATCTGAAAAAAATTAGGTTAAATCCTACACTCTAAAAAACCTGAACGCAGACAAGATTTTACTTCACAATATTCAAAAAGAGAAATTAGATATTAAAAAGCCTTAATTTTTTGGTGAAAGAATCCCACATGTCTGAAATGACAGAATATAAGCTCCTTGAAGGCAACAACTGTTTCTTATCTTGGCATTGCTATATGCTAAATAAATACTCATTGACCAAAATTAGCCATATTCTGAGCAGCATTGCCTTAACTCCTGATTCTAAGATAAAATATAATTAAAATTTCAAGCATCTGCCACAGGATAGGGGATGTATGCGGGGCAGTCAATCAGTCCGCAGGCATCTATTAACCCCTACTATGTGCCAGGCACTGTGCTAAGTGCTGTGAATACAAAGAAAGGTAAAAGACAGTCTCTTTTCTCAAGGAGTTCACAGTCTAAGGGACAGGGAATCGTGAATAATGAGACCTCCCTGTAGCCCCCAAAATCAAACCAAATAAATAATCATAAACCTTGCTTCTGGGCAAAGCTAATTCTATTATTAGTTGCTGGATTTTTTTTTCTTTCCTCTGTCCTCTTCCTTGGATCTTTTCTCTTTAAAGCATTAATGTAGAAGTCCAGTGTGTCCAGTTGTCTGTTCCTTTTATTTGATTGAGGAGGGTTGGGACAACCCCAAATCTGTATCTGACTACTTTGGAAATTTTTTCCACCATGATGCAAATGGAACAAAATTAAGCAAAAGGAATGTGCTACCTTGGAGAGTCATTCAGTGATGTTTGTTTGGGATTTCTGGATCCCTTTTGAGATGCTGTTTTATATCTTACACCAAAGGAAGGCCAAAGGATTTTAAAACATAGTGTCCTAGAGGGCCACTCATTTCCAGGAGTTCAATCAATGAGCTTCATGACAGTTATAAGAAAGACTAAACGATTATCATATCTTGAAGGTTGTCATACATAGACCTTAGCTTTCAAGAATTCCCCAAACTTGCCCAAAGCAAATGACATCTGCAAACTGCAACACATACACTTGTTTTGTGATACCATAAAGGGGGAGAGCCACGTCTGGCAATTTTGGTGCCCAAGGTAAGCAGTATGAAATGTCCTTAAATAAAATTTGTAATTCATAATGTCAAAGCAACACCATCAATAATCAAGACAAAGTTTGGTTGATTGAAAATTTAGTTCATAGGTAGCTCCATGAGAGGAGTTAGTGCTACTATGGAGGTGCTGAATTCACTTCTTCCTTACTGCTGAAATAGTGCTAAATTTTTACACTCTTTAAACTTCAATCCCTTAGGACAAACCCTTGATTTATCTTCTTTGGTTAAGACCTAGGCCTGTAGGTGGCACAGTGAATAGAATGCCAGGCCTAGAGCCAGGAAGACTCATCTTCCGGAGTTCAAATCCGGTCTCAGACTCATACTAGCTGTGTGACCCTGGGTAAGTCATTCAATCCCGTTTGCCTCAGTTTCTTCATCTGCAAAATGAGCTGGAGAAGGAAATGGAAAACCACTCCAATATCTTTGCCAAATGGGGTCACACAGAGTCAGACACGATTGAAACAACTGAACAATAAAATTAAGGCCTAGTCTATAGCAAACAATCAGTTGGAATAAAATTGAAGATGGCTAGCAACATAAATCTTCTAGATCTAGGGTTCTTGTGTCTTGGATCCCTTTGACAGCTTGGTGAAGGTTATATAATTTTTCTCAGAATAATGAAAAGAGATGCTATTGTTATTGTTTTATTATTGGCATCAATAATAAATTTCAGCTAGAGGTTAGTGAAGACAAAGACGTATTTTTTTCCTATCCAAGTTCATGGAGTGCTTGAAATCTATCCACTGACACTATGGGAGTCTGTGAACTCCAGGTTAAGACCCCCTGTTCTAGACAAAGGCAATAATGGACAATCCTGACATAGAAAAAAGAGGATGAAATAATTCATATTATAACATGGTGGAAGGAGCTTGGTATTTGGAGGCAGAAGACCCTCATTGAATCAGGCTTCTTCCACTCAGCAGTAAGGCGATTTTACACAAATCATTTTGCCTCTCAATTTCTTTATTTATAAAATAAAGATAATGGATAATAATTATCATATCTACTCAATGTGTTGCTAAGAGGATCAGAGATGATAATATATGTAAAGTTCTTTTAAAGCACTCTATAAATGTTAGATATTATTAGCATTGGCATACACATAGGTGCATTGCATATATTTAAAAGGCCTTAAATTTTTATGTGATCAAATGAGATAACACATATGAAATGTTTTTCAAACTTTACAGTACTATATAAATGCTAGCTATCAATATCATTGTTATTATCTCCAATTTTAGCCTCTATTTCTTTCCTATTCATGGTAACATATCATCTCCAGAATTCATACATGAATAAAGGAGTCACAGTCCTTGTCCTCGAGAGATGCGCCTTCTCAAGGGAAAACACTAAAATGAAACACAAATTCAATCAAGTGCCTATATTCAGCATCTATACTTTAGTCAATCTGAAATGCACGGCTTCATTTGGATAGATACTTTCACTGCTGACTCAGATGGCAAGCCCTTCCTTCTGCTTCTTAGTAGATGGGCTCATTGGTTGTTGAGGCCAAAAACATTCAACCCCTGCTAGCCAAGCTTCTGGCGAAAAGCCTCCACACACTTAATCAAGTCAATCTTTAATTGATAGACACACACTATTGACAGCATAGAACTTGCCAGAGCCAGGGGTCTATGGGTATAGTCTGCCAGGACTTGGAGTCACCCTCACACCATATCAGAACAGGACTTTTATGGAGGCTGGGCCACCACAAATATTTTCTAATGAACTATGTTTTCATAAGTACTTTTTTCATCCAGACCTGGTAGTTTTTCTGTCCAAAATAGGAAGTCAAAATGTAAGACCTTTTAAAAAGGAACTAGCATGTTCTCCATAGTTTTTCAGGTACTTTGGCAGAAGCTTGGGAGATCTCATACAAAGGCAAAGGCGCAGTGACTTTGTATTTCCAGCACCAAGGACAGTGCTTGGCACACAGCAGTCGATGTTTATAGAACTGAATTGAAGCAACAACAAAGACTGTGACTGAGAGGAAGAAAAGTGGTTGTGTTCTGAAGTTGTTGGTGTCTGATAGTCTCCACTGGACAGACCTTTCTGTGAGGGCCAGAACTTTCTTAGGTTGGCTGCTCTATTTCCTTAAATTTTCTGATACATGGGGGACCCAATTGTACATAAGCTCCCCAAGGTCAGGGACAGTAGCCTCCCTACCTTGCTAAATGAAGAAGGCAAGAGTAAATCTCAAAACCCCTGAGTCCCCCTATTATAGTAAGACAAGCAGTAATAATAATGATGATAGATAGATAGATGGCATTTATGCAGAAATTTAAATTTGTAAAGTGCTTTACATATGTTATCTCATTTGATCCTCATAACATCCCCACAAAGTAGGTACTATTACTACCCCCATTTGTTAGATGAGCAAACTGAGGCAGACAGAGGCTGAGTAACTTTCCCAGGGTCACACAGTTAGTGTCTAAGGCTAGATCTGAACTCAGGTCTACCTGACACTAGGTCCAGCATTTTGCCCACTGCAACACCAAGCAGCCTCCAGTAATAAGCAAAAACCATTTTTCCTGACAGCTGAGAGTCTGAATATTAACTAGCCACCAATTCTACAGAAGTCTTCCCTCACTTCCCACTCCCCACCTATTAGCATGAATCAACTTTGGTCCCTAGGTCCAGGCTCCTTGCTCCCTTCTCCCAGTGCTTGGTCCTGCTGGACCCATCAAGCATCTCTGGGATTCCAGCATACAGATACTTCCAGCATATATGACCAATCTCCGCCATGACTGTCCTTCATTTTGTAATAAGTGTGTCCTTGCAATAAAGTTGACTTGCTTTCCTGTCCTTTTGTGTGCTTTGTTTTTCCTTGAACTAGATTTTGGTATTATGAACTTTCCTACACCCATATCATGACATTATCCCACTTTTATATTTGTATCCTTGGTCCTGAGGCTAGTGCATCACACATATCAGGCATTAACGAGAGTCAAAAGGAGATAAATGAAAACGATTGTCCTGCTACAGGACCAATTTGGTAGTAGATGCCGTAAGTATGGTTCCAGGATTTTCTTCATCAGCATTCTGCCAGCTCTGCCAGCTGGAGTGGCAGAGAAGGATGCTGGAAATTATCCATTGTTAGGGGTTGATAGTATAGGAGAGAGAGAGATTAACTGTCTATTGTTCTTGCTAACTAATGAATACTTACACAGGTCAGGGAAGTCAGTTTTATATTACACCCAGTTTACAAGTAGGGAACATAGGAAGGCAAGAAGTTTTCCCAGCAGTGCTGAGACCTAGAATTTTGAAACATCTGAGCAGTAACCCTGAGTATTTAGTCAGAGTGCCTTACGTTTTGCCACTGATAAGCAACAACAGGGTTATGATAGCCAGGAAAAATTATGGGCACATATCCCAGACACAGATGAGGAGAGAAATCAAACATCCCCAGATAAACTTAACACAGTTCCAAAAGGTGACATATATCTCCGGGCGAGCTCTTCCCCTGGAGATTATTTTCAGCCAGACATCTGAAAGACTGGCCTTCTCTAAGAGGATAAAGCAATTTAGTTTTCAGTTGCATTAGCCTTCTGCCTTGAAGGAAAATGGTTATACAGTATTTTAACTTGTGAAGTCATTTGAAGAACTTAACACTGTGTCGCCCGTTTCATCTCATCTTAAAAGGAAACATGGAAGGAAAAGGTGGGCTCGGTCTCTTGGTTAAGGGCTTTGTTTCTGTAGGTCACTTTAGGCCCTGAGTACACTGAGGGTTGACAGCTGTCACTCTGGCAAAATGTGTCGGAAGGATTCCCCAGACATGAGGGAGAAATCTTATGCTGATAGATTGCTTCCCTTCTTCAGTAATGAGCCATTTTTGGCAAGAACCCTTTCCCTTTACTGTCCTGCAACACAGCAATTAAACACAAATCTTTCACTATGAAAAACTCTCTCACAACCAAGTATATGTCCTCAAATGCTTTTTGTCTTAAATCAGAGAGCAACATACACAAATAAGTATAAACTAATCTTATGATAGAACTATGGTCCAATGTTAGCTGTATGGCAGCTTGAAGGTGCATGTACAAGATATCCCATCCCAACATTCCAATCCACTGAGCTCTTCTCATATGCAAAGACTAGGCTAGGTACTGGGGATACAAAGACAAAGTTCTCTCTACTCTCGTGGAGCGTACATTCTACTGGAAGGACATCATACACATCTGGATAAATAAATACTGTATATTTGTGGGGGTGGAGAGAAAGTGCTAACCACTTAGGGGCTCCCCAGAGACCTCCAATAAGAAGTAAAACTTTGGAGGAACAGCAAGAAATGGATGGAGGTGATAAGGGAGGATGCTTCAGGCATAGGGGACAGCCTTTGCAAAGGCGTAGCTTTATTCTATTTCTAGAAAAGATGCAGTTTTCCTAATTTTTAACCCACTCTTTGCTGTCTGCAAGCACCATTTCTTCTAACCAACCCAGCAAATGTAATCTTTCTGACCAATTTACAAAAAATAATTGTCACCCTTTGTGCTCGAGAGTTCTTACCTTTATTTTTATAGCTAAGGCAGGTAGCACCCCTTATTGTCATGGACTGTAAGTTTGAAACAAATGTAAAATGGCTGTCATTAATCAGTCCATGACATATTAAAAGCAGATCTTTAGACCCAGCAAGGAGATGGCATACTTAAATTCTTCATATCTTGTTATCCAAAAGTAGTTCCAAGGCATGAACTGCACCTGCTCTAATGCATCTTTTGTCAAAAAGCAGTAGCCAGGTTATTTGATACCTCACTTGTATTTATCTTGAAACCGATACTGATGTATATGCTCCTTAGCTCGCTCTGGAATGATGCTTCTCATATACCCATCTATCCTGTGGGCTACTAGAGGAGAAGGGAGAGAGAGTGAAGAGAAGGAGAGGAGGGGAGAAGGATTAACATTTTTCCTCTTTGATACTTCATCTAATATATTTACTAGATAACCAAGAAATGCCAATCAAAGATTTCCTAGTTTTTGAGAGTTAGCTCTCCAGCTTGTCTAGAAAAGCTTATTAAGGCTTTTGGGGGATGACTGGGAGAATTTCTTGGTAAAATAATCACTACACAAACACATAATTTACCTATACTTTTTCTTAAAACCCAGGATGTAAGAAAAATTACAAAAGTCAAATGACAAAAACATGCTTATTCAATCTGTCATAACACCCCAGTACAAGACCTCATTTCAATTTCAAGACGGCTTTCCATGTTGAGGTCATAGGGTCAAGCTGTAGTTGGGGTGCAGTGAATCTTTGCAGTGCATCTATTTGTAATGGTAATTACAGCAGGACTTTTTTTTTTTGTTTTTACTGTTTTCTCTTTTAGAATGCTAAAGTAATCAAATGCCTTTGATTAAGTCTTACTAGGTGCAAAGCCCCAGGCCCACATCCTTTTTCTGATTAGGTGTGAAGCCTTCGGGCCCTAAGAAGGGTATATAAAATCAGAAGTTAGCATTTTGTTTGGGGCTCTCACTCATTGGAAGAGTATAGTGTGATTTGACTAGATGAGACTCTGGGCAGCTGTTAAGATCCCCCAAGCTCTGAAAAAACTCAGATGTTGGTACTTCTCTGGTAACTACGTATTGCTATGGATAGACAGGTTTGTGTTACTTACTCTGTCTATATAATGTATGTTTGTAATTTCTGTTTGTGTTTCTGTGAAGTTCAGGGTGCTGGCTTTTCCCCCCGAACTAAGTGAATGATATATGTACGTTTGATTAAAGCGAGATTGTTAACCCCTTAAAGTTGCTTTCCTTAGAAAAGCATATCAAAGAACCTGTGCTGGCAGCCCTCCTGTGTGGGGGGTGTTATTGGTCTTACACCACCACAACAGCTGCTAGCAAGATTGTTGTTACACTATTCTGGGAAAGGGTCTGCTCCAGGAGCTTCAGAGGATCCAGGATACATAAGAAACAGTCCCTTAACCTCAGTGAAATTATATCAAACTTGCCGATGCAGGTGCATCCTAACTGCCAGGAAAAGGGAGGCTACTTAAGCTTGGGGTTTCTGAGTTGTAATGGACTCTGCCTACCACATGTCTGCACTAAGTTGGGCATTTGTATGGTGAACCGCTGGTTGCAAGGGCCACCAGTTTACCTAAGGAGGAGTGAACAGGACAATGCTAGGAACGAAACAGATCAAATTGCTCATAATCATCGATAGTGAGATGGGATATTAGTACCCTCTATGTTTCCAGCCTGGGAGAGATAGACCCATCTTAAGGGGAGAAAAATCAAACTTGAAGCCAATTGTATCAGAATTAATAAAACATTGGGAAGACTCATAAAGATTATGTCTAGTAGATATCATTAATTATGTCATTTGTACCTAGATAATCCTCTTTAAAGATCTTATGAGTCTGAATTTTTAAATATATAGTAGTTCCCAGCACAGAGAAGCCATTTAATAAATGCTTGTTACGAAATTCAATTATATATATAAACATATAAAGATCTTTAAATGTTCCTGTACAACACTTAGTGCACTGTCACGACCATAGGTGCTTAATAAGTGGTTATTGATTGACTGTGGTATTAATTAATGTCCTATCATACACATACGGATAGCATTGATAATGTGGTAGTCAGCCTTAGAATGGAAGCTTCTAAAGAACAGGGATCACATGGTGAAGCAGAATTAGACAAAGTGCTACACTTTAGGAGTCAGAAAAACCTGGGTTTGTGTCCTGCCTTAGAACTGTGTAATCCTGGGGAAGACATTTAACCTCTCTGAAATTCAATTTCACTATCCATAAAGTTGGGATAATAATAGTACCCAGATCCTAGGGTTATTGTGAGGACCAAATGATAAATGTATGTAAATTGCTTCCCAAACCTTAAAGGGCTATTTTGATGACAGCCGTTATGGTATTTGTATTGAGGGGAAGCATTTGTTGTTAATGGTCAGAGGGCTGGCCTTGGAAAAAGAAAGAGCTAGGCTCAAGTTCTGCTTTTGAAACATACTAGAGGTGTGACTCTGGGCAAGTCACTCAACTCTTACATGCCTTAGACAGCTCTCTAATATTGTAAGTTGGTGATCAGCAAAATCCATGATTGCATTGGAAGTTTTCACACCAGGAGTACCTAATATGGGAAAAAATCATTTATACACACGTATATATACACACATATATACACACGTATGCATATATACATATATACACATATTTACACATACAAATGCATATATACATGCATGTGTATTGTTTGTGTATTATACACATTGTACTATGTATGCATGTGTATATATGCATGTGTGTGTACACACATATACCTACATAGGACCCTCTGCCCACACAGCTGGAGAACCCAGTTGGAGATAGAGGCTAGAGACCAGGAGCACAGAATGATCACCAGGGAATAACAACATTGTGAGTCTGGGCCAGTTACTTATGGTGAATGCTCACTAATTGGAAGCCCAGGGGCGCAGAGCAGAACTGAAGGGCCAGGTTAGAGATGGCAGCCAGAATACAGGAACATGACATAAAGATGGCTGGGAAACATATGTCAAGGCAAGGAAGTCACACATTTTAGGCACCGGAGACAGACAGTACATGAAGCAGCAAATAGGTCAATATGACTGGATCGTAGGGCATGGAGGGGAATAATATATTTTCAAAAAGTCAGTGAAGGCTTGAACCAATGGCAGGGAGATTAAACACAACCCCAATTCCCATAAGAGTTACTGGAGAGTCCCAGGGAAAGGAGTGAAATTGAACATAACATGTCACACACAACATATGTGACATACACAGTATGACAATCTGTGACATATAGGTATCACATGGCATATCATGTAACATGGCATGATGCACCATAATATATAACAACATATCACATGTGCATGTCATGACATATACATAGCATGTCATGTGTGTGTCATATAGATTGACACAGCATATGTAACACCAAAATGGTGTGCTATATGATATGACATGGCATATAACATGGCACAATGTATAACAACATATCCTATATGCATGACATGACATATAGGTATGACAGCATGTCGTGTGCGCATTTGTAGCAACAATTCAGCTAGCCGCTGTTGTGGGGACGAAAGACCAACACAAGCCCAACAACAAGAACGCTGCCAGCATAGGTTCTTTTGATCTGCTTTACTAAGGAAAGCAACGTTAAGGGGTTAACAATCTTACTTTAATCCAACATATACATATATCATTTACTTAGTTCAAGGGAAAAAGCCAGCACCCTGAACTTCAGAGCATATACGAACAAATTACAAACATACATTCACAAACAGACCAAATACAATTCATAGTTACCAAGGAACCATCAACATCTGAGTTCAGCCAGGAGGCCCTTAGAGCGACTGCCCAGAGTCCCGCACCTCCAGGAGTGAGAGTCTCCAAGAGAATGCCAACCTCTGGGTTTATATATCTTGTTCAGGGTCAAAGGTGAGTCACACATGCAACTCACCCATGTGACCTAAAAGTGTCTCAAAACTGCTACTTAAGATTTTAGGCCCACGTGGTCTAAAAGCCTCTGATGTCACAAACATGTCACTCAAACCCATGTAAACTAGGCATTCCCCTGAGGCAAGGAGGTCATTAAGGACTCCTAATTTAATCAAGGAAACAAAAGCCAAACTCTTCAAGGGCACTTGATTGAATAAGTGCTAAAAGCCCATCTTGATTGCCAATACAGCATTCCATAATATGACATATGCACATTTGCATGGCATATGGCAGCATATCATATGGGCATGTTATGACATGGCATTACATATGTATAACAAGACATATAAGTATAACAGCATATTATATACGCATATTATGACACATGCATGTCATGACATGTGCATGCCATGTAGCGGCATATCATGTTGTATGATATGACATTACATATGCATGGCATGATACATAAGCATAACACAGCATAATGTAGAGTTACTGTTTATATGTGTATATATGTGTGTGTGTATGTATATGTAAACATATATATATATATAAATTCCTCAAGATCAGGGATGAGTTCAGTTTTGTCTTGAGCACTTAATAAATGCTTTTTCATTTATTCATTCATTCACTCACTCACTCACTCATTCATTCATTCAGACTGCTGTGTTCTTCAGATCCCCAGAGCTGCCCGTGCTTTCTCTTCCCAAACCACCTTGGATTCTTCTTGTGTATATCATGTGTATATTTATATATGTACATGTTGTCTCCTCCACTAGAATATAAGCTGGTTCATTTTTGTCCTTATATCTCCTGGCACCTACCACAGTGCTTGGTGTAGGTGTTACATAAATGTTTATTGATTGATTAAAATTCAAATTTTCTGAGTTTAAAACTACACTATTCCCCAGTTAAGCACAAATAACATTAGACCAGAAAAGATGGCAGCAACCTTACCAGGAAATAGGGCAGAATTTGGAAAATATATCTGTCTTTCAGGCACCAATGCAAATGTTAGAGCTCTAAACTTAAAAAGATGTCAAAGCAAAAGGATAAAATCCCAGCAATGCCATTCTTCTGTATGTATTAGCTTTTGTTATTACACATGGTGCACACAGCAATATGACAATGTGAATTGAGACGGAAATGAAAGAACATCTCTTACTTCGGCATCCAAGCGAGGATCCTGATAAGCATCAGTAATGTTCACTGGAAGGCCGGTGGAAGCTACCAGCTCAGCAATGCTATTATTGATGAGCCAGTCTGAATAGGAAGATTTCTCCATGCTGTCTTTGAAACTGTCAGAAGGGTTTGGCAAGGAGAAAAAAAAAAGAATTCAATCAATCCTGCTTTAAAGTGGACTGTATACTACATAGACACATTCCATAACAGTCTTATCTATAACAATTAAGAAGGAATGAGTGATGTTAGTAACAAAGCATTAGCCAATACCCCAGAAAGAGGCTTTTTTAAAGACTGTGTGTGCTTATTTTCACAGACTAGAACTAGCAGAGACTCCTTCGGGGCCACTTCGATTGGTACAGAAGTTTTGAACTGCTCTGTTTTCAACCTGACCAGTTCTCTCCTCAAGCAACCTCCCAGAATCCTGCTCCCTGGAGATCACTATATTCACACTAGATTTAATGCAGACACCTAAATGGTTTAGCCCCCTGCAGACTCCTAAACTCAAGAGATTTGATAGCCTCAGACTCCTCAGGAGAAGTGATTGCAGACACGCACTACCACACCCAGCACCTGCCAGGATGTTGGAAAACTCTCCCACACTGCTTGTCATTTGCACCTTCAGCACAAACTAGATGTCTGTTGACTGTGTTTATAGGAGACCAAAACATTCAGATGAAATGTAAAAAATTCAGATAATCATTTGGATTGATAATAATTTTTTCCTCTTCTTCCTCTTTTTTTCCTTAATTTTTTTTTTGTTGTTATATGGGATGGATTTCTGAGATGAGGGAGGGAAGATGTATGGAAGGAATTTAGACAATCTAAAAATATCAACAAAATCTATTTTAAAGAACTAAAATTAAAAAACATTAAAATCAGTACATCAACAAAGTGTCTTAACTCCTCCCTCTTCCTTGCTCCATTTAATTAACCAAATTGAATGAATGCTTTTGTCTTAGTCGTATGTACTAAAGACCTGGGAAAAACAGTGAAACGGCTATTTTTCAAAAGTCCAAATACTGCGGAATGAACACATCTGAACTAATCAGTTTATGACTGTTACTGTGAATGAGAAATGAAGGAGCTGAAATTTCACTAGCGTGAAAACTTACCAATTAGTATTACCATTCATCTGTGACTAGTAGGTAAATTCTATCTGAGTTGCCACATCGAGATTAAAGGGTTTGGCCATGTCACAAAGTTGGTATTACAGGTAGGATATGAACCCTGCTCCTCCTGATGCCAAGTCTAGTCCTCTATCCATTGTGCCTCACTGTCTCTATATTTTGGTTATATTTCTATGAATCTTTTTAGTCTCAAAATAACTTTTCTCAATATAGTCATATTTCCTAGTTAGAAAATCTCACTTATTAGGTTGCTTCAACTCAACCAAAATTTATAAATAATGATTCCTTGCCTCTAGGGCCTCACAATCTAGTTTGGAAAGATGAGTAAAAAATATACAAAAAATTGAACGGAACAGGAAAACGTGATAATAGTTCATGATAGTAGAAGAGATGACACATTAATAATAATAACAGTAATAACTGCTTTTATATAGTGCTTTAAAAGACATAGAATAACGTATATGCATTATATTACCTACATTGTCTCACTTGGTATTATCTCATTATCTCATAATGATTCATGAACCAAAGACAAGGGATAAGTAAGTTTTAAGGAGTGATAGAAGAGTGAGGAAGAGATTGCTTTAGGCTGGAGTAGTCAGGGAAAGTTTCACAAAGGAAATAGGATTTCAGCTGTATCTATGGAGATGTTGTTTTATTTTATTTTTAATTTATAGAATAAAACAAGATTTTCCATAACATAGTATGATAAAAAAGATAATTGCACATGAAACTGCAAATCTAATATGTACAACTTACTATTCCTTTTAAATATATAATGAAGTTATCATGTAAATTTCTTTTTTCTCTTCCCTCCCCCATTCTCAGAGATGGCTACCATTAGGCAGAAATATGTATATGTGTATATATACATATATACATATATATACATATATACATATATATATATATACACGTATATGTTTACACACATATATATGTAAAATCATTCCATACATTCTTCTATTCACCAGTTCTTTCTGTGGATGTAGATGGAGTCTTCAAAGGTCCTTTGTAGCTAACTGGAGTATTTATAACAGTCAAATGGGTATATTGTTAAACGAGAAAGTATACAAAAGAGTACATCCAGGATGGTGAAGAGCCTTGAGTCCATGGGAGATAGTTAAAGTAACTGGATATACATGTTTAACTTAGAGAAGGGAAGACTGGAGTTGGGAGGGGCATGACAGGGGGGAGGTAGAGAGGGTGATATGATAGTCATCTTCAAGTAGTTGATGGGTCATCATATGGAGGAGGGAATAGGATTGCTCTATTTGGTCCCAGAGGACAGAACTAGGAGCAATTGGCAGAAGATGAAAAGAAGCTAGGACTAATTTCAAGAAAAGGCTTCCTAACCATTAGGCCTATCCAAAATTTGAAAAACACATGAAGGAAGATGACATCTGCATCCAGGGAAAGAACTGATAAATAGAAGTATGTATAGAATGATTTTACATACACACACACACTTATTTGTGTGTGTGTGTGTGTGTGTATGTGTGTGTGTAGCCATCTCTAGGGTAGGGGGGAGAAAAAAAGGAAAAAATTTACATATTCCTTTATTATATATTAAAAAGGAATAGTAAGTTGTAGATAATAGATTTGCAGTTTCATGTGTAGTTATCTCTTTTTATTATACTGTTATGGGAATGATTGTTTTATTCCATATGTTAAAAATAAAATAAAAACTTTTAAAAATTAAATTAAAAGTGTATAGTAAAATAAAAAAATTTTGAATGGACTGCCTCAGAAGGTGGTGGGATCACTCTCCTTCAGCATTTTTAAGCAGAGGCTGGACAATCACTTCTCAGGCATGTTATAGTGAGAATTCCTTTTATGTATGAGTTGGACTAGATCACCACAGAAGTCCTTTCCAACTCTCAAAGTCTATGATAATATTTAGCCAGACAAAGTGTTAATATTTTGGTTGGACTTTCTGTGATTGGCTCTCTATGATTTAATTTATCTGTCTGTGGACCTGATCTGGTCAATTCCACAGTATCTAATGTAGTTTCACAGGCACATAAATTAACAGTCAGGAAGAGTAAGTGCTCAGAGAAGATCAGGAGAGCTGCCTAATCACTCTGGGGGACTATGTTGCATTCTGACCCTCTTCATCTGTTTTATACTTCCAAATATTACTCAATTCCACTATTAAGGCAAATCTACCCAACTTTGAACTCAAATCTTTCAGAGTAATTCCTTTTATCTTCAAGAAAAGTTAATTTTGTACTTATTGCTTTCAATTCAATTCTGGGTATATGTCTCATAACTTACAAAGTAAATTATCTGGAGAGTAGCAAAATCCCCAAACCCCCTCTTTTCCCTCTCCCCCTCCCTCCTATCTCCTCTTCCCCTCCCTCCTTTCTTCCCTCCTTTCCTCCTTCCTTCCTTCTGTCCTACCTTTATTCTTTCTCCATCTCTCTCTGTCTCCCTCTCTCTGTCTCTCCTCTCTCTGTCTCTGTCTTTCTCCATCCTCACCAAAGGAGCTAAAATGAATTGTAACTCTTCTAATTGTTATTAAGCTCATATGACAAGACTGAAACACTCTAAATATGAATGTATTTTCAGTATTTAACAATGCATGACCTTAATCACAAACTAGATTCAGAAGAACTCTGGTCAAATCCCACGTTCAACATTTACTACCTATGTGAACTCATACAAATCAAAATAAAAACCATGCACTTCTGTTTTCTCTTAACCCTTTTGATCTTTCCTTCCTTCCTTCCTTCCTTCTTTCCTTCCTTCCTTCCTTCCTTCCTTCCTTCCTTCCTTCCTTCCTTCCTTCCTTCCTTCCTTCCTTCCTCCCTTCCTCTCTTCCCTCCCTCCTTCCTTCCAAAAAAACCCCACTTTTATAAGGGATAGTTCTGAAAGGGGGTAGAGTAAGGAAGATGGGGAAATCTAGGTGATATTAAAAAAGACAATAAAAATGTATTAACTTTTTTGAAATGCCTGAGCCTAGGTTTCCTCAAGTATAAAAAGAGAAGCTTGGCTATACATCTGATGTTCCAGTTCCAGATTATGATCCTGTGGTCTCCAGAATATTTAAAGCACCTCAAAAGAGACTGTAAGATATAATAGCAAAGGGATTGTATTTGGAATTAGAGAACTTGGTTCTGAATACCAATTCTATCACTTATTATTTGGGTCACTTTGGAAAAAAATTACTTAACCACTCTGGGCTTTTCTCATCTCTAAAACAAAGAAGTTGGTCTGATCAGGGACTTTTCACTTTTTATGTGTCATGAACTCCTTTGGCAGTCTGGTGAAGCCTATAGACTCCTTTTTCAGAATGAGAATTCTAATGCATAAAATATGTAGAATTACAAAGGAAAATAATTAAATATAGAAATCAAAAACTTTTTTAAAAGTTCATGGACCATTTGTTAAAAAACCTTCAGAGTAGAATCTTCAAGGTTTTTTTCCAGTTCTAAATTCTTTCCTTCTATCAAATATATAACTCATACAGAGGGCTAATTCTATCACAAGCTTCTAACATGACATTTATGGACAGAAACCGTTATGGAGCATAGAACTCCACTAAAGTCCTTTAGTGATCAGAAGGCATACCAGAAGAGCTAAGACTTGCTCTTGTGACAAATTCCAAATTTCACCGGACAAGGAGAGCTTTACTTTCTTTTTTTTTAAAAAAAATATTTATTTAATATTTTTAGTTTTCAGCATTAATTTTCACAAGAGTTTTAATTACAAATTTTCTCCCCATTTCTACCCTCCCCCAGCCCAAGATAGCATATATTCTGATTGCCCCATTCCCCAGTCAGCCCTCCCTTCTGTCACCCCACTCTCACCCATCCCCTTTTCACTTACTTTCTTGTAGGGCAAGATAGATTTTTATGCCCCATTGCCTGTATATCTTATTTCCTAGTTGCATGCAAAAAACTTTTTTTTGAACATCTTCTTTTAAAACTCTTGAGTTCCAAATTCTCTCCCCTTTTCCCTCCCCACCCACCCTCCCTAAGAAGGCAAGCAATTCAACATAGGCCACACATATCTCATTATGCAATACTCTTCCACAATACTCATGTTGTGAAAGACTAACTATATTTTGCTCCTTCCTATCCTATCCCCCTTTACCCAGTTTTCTACCTTGACCCTGTCCCTTTTCAGAAGTGTTTGCTTTTGATTACCTCCTCCCCCTATCTGCCCTCCCTTCTATCATCCCCCCCCTTTTTTATCTCCTTCCTCCTTCTTTCCTGTGGGGTAAGATGCCCAATTGAGCTTGTATGGTATTCCCTCCTCAGGTCAAATCCGATGAGAGCAAGATTCACTCATTCCCCGTCACTTGCCCCCTCTTCCCTCCCAACAGAACTGCTATTTCTTGCCACTTTTATGTGAGATAATTTACCCCATTCTATCTCTCCCTTTCTCCCTCTCTCAATATATTCCTCTCTCATCCCTTAATTTGATTTTACTTTTTAAGATATCATCCCTTCATATTCAACTCACCCTGTGCCCTCTGTTTATATATATATATATATGTATGTATATGCATATGTATATTCCTTTCAGCTACCCTAATACTGAGGTCTCATGAATTATACACATCATCTTTCCATGTAGGAATGTAAACAAAACAGTTCAACTTTAGTAAGTCCCTTATGATTTCTCCTTCTTGATTACCTTTTCATGCTTCTCTTGATTCTTGTGTTTGAATTTTCTATTCAGCTCTGGTCTTTTCACTGAGAAAGCTTGAAAGTCCTCTATTCTATTGAAAATCCATATTTTGCCTTGGAGCATGATACTCAGCTTTGCTGGGTAGATGATTCTTGGTTTTACTTCTAGCTTCATTGACCTCCAGAATATCATATTCTAAGCCCTTTGATCCCTTAATGTAGAAGCTGCTAGATCTTGGATTATTCTGATTGTGTTTCCACAATACTCAAATTGCTTCTTTCTGGCTGCTTGCTATATTTTCTCCTTGATCTGGGAACTCTGGAATTTGGCCACAATATTCCTAGGAGTTTTCTTTTTGGGGTCTTTTTCAGGAGGCAATCTGTGGATTCTTTCAATTTCTATTTTACCCTCTGGCTCTAGAATATCAGGGCAGCTCTCCTTGATAATTTCTTGAAACATGACATCTAGGCTCTTTTTTTGATCATGGCTTTCAGGTAGTCCAATAATTTTTAAATTATCTCTCCTGGATCTATTTTCCAGGTCAGTGGTTTTTCCAATGAGATATTTCACATTGTCTTCCATTTTTTCATTCCTTTGGTTCTGTTTTATGATATCTTGATTCCTCCTAAAGTCACTAGCTTCCACTTGCTCCAATCTAATTTTCAAGGTAGTATTTTCTTCAGTGGTCTTTTGGACCTCCTTTTCCATTTGGCTAATTCTGCCTTTCAAGGCATTCTTCTCCTCATTGGCTTTTTGGAGCTCTTTTGTCATTTGAGTTAGTCTATTTTTTAAGGTGTTGTTTTCTTCAGTATTTTTTTTGGGTCTCCTTTAGCAAGTCATTGACTTGTTTTTCATGGTTTTCTTGCATCCTTCTCATTTCTCTTCCCAATTTTTCCTCTCCTTCCCTTACTTGTTCTTCCAAATCCTTTTCGAGCTCTTCCATGGCCTGAGACCAGTTCATGTTTTTCTTGGAGGCTTTTGTTGTAGGCTCTTTGACTTTGTTGACTTCTTCTGGCTGTATGTTTTCGTCTTCTTTGTCACCAAAGAAAGATTCCAATGTCTGAGTCTGAATCTGAGTCCGTTTTTGCTGTCCGGCCATGTTCCCAGCCAACTGCTTGACCCTTGAATTTTTTGTCGGATTATGACTGCTTGTAGTGTAGAGAGTACTTTGTTCCAAGGCTGGGGGGATGTGCCGTTGTTTTTAGAGCTATTTATCACAGCAAGCTCTGCCACACCAGTGCTCCTTCTCCCCCAAGAACTGCCAACTCAGACCGGACTCAGATCTTAAGCAGGCTCTGCATTCCTGCTCTGATCTGCCACTTAATTCCTCCCACCAGGTGGGCCTGGGGCAGGAAGCAACTGCAGCTGTAGTTCTGTAGCTGCACCACCTCTGCTGCCCCCATGGCATTGGCCAAACCGAAACTCCTTTCACTCTGTCCCCTGAAGCTTTTCCCACTAACTTTCTCTGTTGTCTTTGGTGTTTGTGGGTTGAGAAGTCCGGTAACTGTCACAGCTCACTGATTCAGGGAACTAGGGCCTGTTCTGCCCAGCTCCCAGTCTGGTTGGTTCAGGTGCAGCCCATGCTGGGCTCTGCTCCGCTCCATTCCCAGTTTTAGACGTTACCCAGTGCCCATCCAGCCTGTCCTGTGCTGGAGCCCTGCTTCCCTCTGCTATTTCATGGGTTCTGCAGTGCTAGAATTTGTTCAAAGCCATTTTTATTGGTGTTTGGAGGGTCCTGGGGGAGAGCCCTAGGCAAGTCCTTGCTTTCCAGCCACCATCTTCAACTTGCTGGAGAGCTTTACTTTCTGACTTTGTGTCATGCCTATAACTGTTATCTAGACAAGTCACTTAACCTTTCAGCACCTTGAAGAAACTTTCTAAAACTAATTCACAGAAGACGTTCTCCATTTGTGTTGCTACAGTAATTCCCTAAATAAAAAAAACCCAACAACCCAAAAACTATGTTAGAGTCATAAAAGAACAAAGAATTCATGTTTATATTTTTGGACCTAACTGAAATCACCATAAGGAGAGTTATTATAATTTGAAAACTGCATCAAAGGCTGACAGTGAGAATGAAGAAGATTCTAGAATACTCTAAATTAGTGTAGTGATGGTGAAATATAGTGTTTGTAGGGGGATGCAGTATCTGTCAATAGAAAGGAAATTAGTGGCAAAATCTGCTTGAGCTTTTCTGATACCCCAGAGGCAGAAAGAAATTTCTCATCATTCTTAGCCCAATGAAATATTCTGTATTTTATGTTATTTTTTACTTACTAGTGAAAGGTCACCAGGGTGTTGAAAATCAATCCTTTCCCAACTACTCATGATCCAATAAAGTTTTCCTATGCCATTTCAAAGTGAAGTCACAATCCACAAATTGATAGTACAATAGCAGTTTTTACTCAATAATCTCTCCCAATGCTGATCTACAGAGGTGAAATTAAAAGAAAAGGGCCACCACATTATGTGTCTCTAACCAGTTCTCTGCTTCCTAGAATGCACTTTAAGAACAGTGCTGTAACACTTCCATAGATCTGTGACCTAATTGATTTTTTGGGGGGTGGGTGATATACTTTGTATTTGCTTATATATGCAAGCTATCTCCCTACTACTTGCACATCAGTAGAATTGAATCTCTTTGGGGTCAAGGACAATTTTGCTTTTGTCTTTCTGACCCCAGTGGACCTTGCACATACAGATCAGGATAGGGACTGGCCCTGTGATTTTGTGGATATAGGAAATTCCTGATGAAGAAACCCCTGCTACTAGCCGCAGGTCAGCACCTTTCTTGTAACTTAGAATCTTAAAGAGTTCCTAGTGCTAAGTTAGTCAGCAAGCATTTATTAAGAGTTTACTATATGCTAAGTGCCTGGGATACAAAGAAAGGCAAAAACAGTCACTGCCCTCAAGGAGTTCATAGTCTAGTAGGGGACACAATATGGAACAACTATGTACATATAAGATCTACATAGTGAAAATGAGAAGCAGCTACGGTGGATAGAATGTTGGCCCTGGAGTGAGGAGGTCCTGAGTTCAAATGTGACCCTCAGACTAGGTGTGTTATCCTGTGCCAGTCACTTAATCCTGTTTGCCTCAGTTTCCCCATCTATAAAATGAGCTGGAGGTGGAAATGGCAAACCACTCCAGTATCTGCCAAGAAAACCCCAGATGGGGTCACAGAGAGTCAGATGTGACTGCAATGACTCAACAAAAACAGCAACAACTCAGAGAGAAGCTACTAGCATTAAGAGGGGCTAGGATAGCCTTCTTGATGAAGGTGGGGATTTTAGCTGAGACTTGAAGGAAGTCAGGGAAACCAGGAGTTGGAGATGGAGATGGAGATGGAGAAGGAGAGAATTCCAGGCATGGGGAATAGCCAGTGAAAATTCAGAGCTCATAGACATGAGGAACAGTAGGGAGACCAATATCACTGGATCATAGTAAATCTTTGGATTAAAGGCTCAAGGAAATGGAAGTCACACACACACAAACATGTATGTATGTATATGTGTATATATGTATGTGTGTATACACATGTACACACACACATATGTGTGTGTGTGTGTGTGTGTGTGTGTTTGGATAACATAAAGGACTTGGTCTCAGATGATTTGCTACTACCTAAAATGAACTCCAAGTCTAAGAAACCACAATTTTATAGGGTTAAAAATGTAATCTTGGTGGTCACTGGATTTTGGAATCTTTCCCCCAGAAGTAGCATTTACATAAAAGGACTAAAGGTTAGATCCTCATTCATCTGTGACTATATTCCACGTGTGGCATGCCCATGGACTTCAAAGAGAGCTCCATGTACAAATATGTATCAACTTTCATAAGTATGTAATAATATTGTCATATTAAGCTTACAAAATTATTCATGAAATACAGTCACCCATGGGGCTAAAGCCAATCAGTCTATGGTAGACATAGAGGTTGGTGAGTTGTAGAGTAGTGTAGAGAAGGGAGATTTTAAGTCATATAATCCAAAGATACAAACAAAAAACTTTTAGGGAAAAGTCTATTATTTTTTGCAGATTTTGCAACAGCCAATATCGACCCCCCCCCCCAAATGTTTAGTACAGACAGTTGCATGAAAAACCATTTAACTGGCTCTCTTTAGAAATCTCTCTGAAAGAACTGTCATTAAATAATAAAGTACAAAATACATGAAGGAGGCAGTGTGTCATTTATACATCTATGTGTGTTGTTCAATCATTTTCAGTCGTGTCAGATTCTTCGTGACTGTATTTGGGGTGTTGTTGGCAAAGATACTGGAGTGATTTGCCATTTCCTTCTCCAGCTCATTTTACAGATGAGGAAACTGAAGCAAACAGGATTAGGGTTAAACCTGGAGTCACACAACTAATAAATGTCTGAGACCAGATTTTAACTCATGAAGATGAGTCTTCCTGACTCCAAACTTGGCACTCTATTCACTGTGCCGCCTAGCTGCCCTTCATATGTACATAACACCCCCCCACACACACACATATACATACATATATGAGTGTAAAGTATTTATGTGTGTGTATATATGTTACATATATACATGTATATGTATATATTATATATATATGTCTACATATCATTGAATTTTAGAGTTGGAAGGGACCTTAGAAGCCATCTAATCCAACATTAACAAGATAAGGATTCCCCTCCTCAAAATACCCCAACAAATGGTCATCAGGCCTTTGCTTGAAGAATTCCAATGACAGGGAAATCACTTCCTCCTGGAGCAGCCCATTCCACTTTTGAATATGTATGTGCACATGTATATATAAGCAGATGTCCTACCTTCCAGCGTTGTTGTGAGGATTAAATGAGATAATAAATGTAAAGTGCCTAGCATAATGCCTGGCACATAGCAAGCTCTATATAAATGTTATATTTCTGTTCTTTTACTAAAGCTTTAGTTTTCTTCTCTATTCTCATTAGAGGGGAAGGGAAAGGGAACAAGTGTTTATTAAGCACCTACTATGTGCCAGGCTCTGCTAATTGCTTTACAAATATTATCTCATTTGATTCTTACAACAATCCTATGAAGTAGATACTATTATTATCTCACTTACTATTTTACAGTTGAGAAAACTAAGGCAGACAGGGGTTAAGTGATTTGCTCTAGGTTGTACAGCTAGTGTCTGAAGCTGGATTTGAACTCAAGACTTTCTGAGTTCAGGCCCAGGCTCTATCCACTGTGTTATCCAGCTGCCTCAATATTTATTAAGGTATATTAGTATATTAAAAGGGAAGCCTGGAGGTGCTGTGGCTAAAAGTGCCAGGCCCAGAGTCAGGAAGACTCATCTTCCTGAGTTCAAATCCAGGTTCAAGACATTCACTAGCTGTATGATCCTGGGAAGTCACTTAACCTTGTTTGCCTCAGTTTCCTCATCTGCAAAATGAACTGGAGAAGGAAATGGCAAATCACTCCAGTATCTCTGCCAAGAAAACCCCAAATGAGGTCACAAAGAGTTGGACACAACAACAAAATGGCAACTGAATAAGAACTAAATGACAACAAAGCATATTAAAAGCACACAGTAGCCATTTATCATTCTGATAGACTCATGAAGTACATCCAAGATTCTATTCAAGAAACATTTATTAGGTAGTTATTATCTGCTTGGTGCTATGCTAGGTAGGGGAGAGGCAAAAGGAAATAGCTTCTGCCCTCACAGAGCTCATGTTCTCCTGATAGGATGTACCATGTACACAAATAAGCTAATACAAAAGTATATAAAAAAATAAAGTTTGCTGGAAATCTCTAATGAAGTGTCCATGGTTTAAGTAAAAAAAACCAAACTATTGAGTTGAGAACAGAAGTATCAATATAAGCACAGCCTAGGACTAGTGTAATCATGGAGGAGCATTTTCTATTTGATATGAGCTCTCATACCCCACCTTTGTAGAATTATTATTCTTTATATTTGAAGAATATGCTATTTATAGTTATCATTATTTGAGACACTGGAAGGGACAGATCAACATAGAGAATCTCCATAGGATCTGTGACATATAAAAACTTCAAGAGTTAGTTTCTGGGTAATTAATAATTTTATTGATTATGGCTAGTGAATAATAAAAAGATGGTCATTTCTCTCATAAACCAAAAGAGGAATCATGGAACCTCCTCAATGCTTATATGTCCTTGGAAGAATGGGTGTTTCTGACAGCGGCAATCAGCTCTGATTGGCTACTAATTACTAAGAAAATGAATATTATAATGAAAAGTGGATCTATTCTAATGAGGGGTTGAGGGACATGACTTTGATTTTGTCACTTACTCCTAGATCACCCCCACCCTCAGGCAATCGAGACAAAGGGATCTATCCCCACTCCCACTCTTCCAGATTGCCAGAAGAGAATACAACGGGTCAGAATTTACCTAGATTAGATTCTTTTTTCTCTTTAATCAGAACCAAATTTCCTCAATTGGGTGGGGTCTCCAAACAAGATTAGATATCATGTATCCTGAGGAGTTGGACAATCCCATCTATCAGCAATGTCCTTCAGCAGCTGGCTGAATAACCTACAAGAGGCTGATTTCTGAAGGAGGAAATAAAAAAAGGGAAAATTTTAATCTCAATGAATTATTGGTTATTAATATAAGAGAGAAATAAACATTTCTCTCAGACCCAATCCCTGCCACACCGAGATTACAAAGATTGCTCTTTGAGCTCTAGGCAGTACCTGGCTCTGTGGATAACTGCTTTCTAACTGGGGATCAAGCCTGAACTTTTGTTCAAAAAGAGCAGCCTCATTCTTTATTACTGAACGCCAGGTGAGCCTTTCTTCCCCTGGGGCTTCCCTGACAACTCTCACTGGGCCACTTTATTTGAAGTCCTATTTCAATTAGGAGAACAAAAAAAAAAAAAAAAACAAGTCACCACTGCGACACATGGGCTAAGGTCCATGGAGAGAGAAACTAGGTTAACTCAATGACCGGGGCACTAAACTGTCTCCTACAGTTTTCAATCATCATGTAAAGGTCATGAAACAAGTTCTTTGGCAGCAAAGATCTTTATGAAATAATGCAACATTAAAAAGCAGATCTAAAAAAATAGAGTATATCCTAACTATGGTTACAGGAGAAGCATGAATAGAGAAAAAAACACTGATGGAGACTTGGGGAAAGATTAAAATAATATTGATGCTTATGCATTGAAATTAACTTAAATGTAACCAGTTGCTAAGCATACAACTGTTTTTGCTTATTAAAATTTTTTATATGAACAATATTGTTTTTAATCAAACAATACAAAACAAAAGGTAATGGATAGGAATGGATAGAGAACTGGGGCTGGAGTCAGGGAGACAAGCTCAAATCCGGCCTCAGATATTTGCTAGCTGTGTGACTCTGGGCTAGTCACTTAACCCTGTTTGTCTCAGTTTCCTCATCTGTAAAATAAGCTAGATAAGAAATGGAAAAACCACTCCAGTGTCTTTGCCAAGAAAACCCCAAATGGGGTCATGGAGAGTCAGAAATGACTAAAATGACTGAACAGCAATGGAAAGGAATGTCATAAGTGCCAAGTCTTCTTCTGTGCTTGGACTTTGAAAGATAGAGAAATGCCATTCTACTTCTTTTCAAGAAGTCCTGCGGACAGGGAACGGGTAAAGTTATTACTATTGAACCTCTTCCTGAACTAGTGAAGAGCTGGAAACGAAGTGGGTGCTCATGAATTGCAGAAATGCTAAACAAACTATGGGATATGACAGTAATGAAAAAGGATTGTGTAGCAAGAAACATAGGAAGATTTGTATGAACTGCTACAGAGTGAAATAAGCAAAAAGAGAACAAAATTATGTGACTACGATGATGTAAACGAAAATATAAAAAGAAACCAAACTCTGAGTCATTCTAGGGGCCAATAATGAATGGTCCTAGAAAACAGATAATAAACACATCTTCCTTCTCTTGGCATAGAGGAAAGGGAACACGAGGGAAGACTATCAGATGCAGTCTCTGTATCTATTCTTCTTGCTTGAGTCTTTGTTGTTGTTACAACGGAAGGTTTAATTCCAGGATAGTTGGGGTGCACAGAGTGGGAGGAGGCATATCCAGAAATGACAGTAATGTAGAAACAAAAGGCACCAATAAAACATTTTAAAACATAATAAATGTGAGTAAAAGAACTGTGCCTGAAGATAAACTATGCCTTTCTCTTTTTCCTCTCACTTTAAGCATTGTAGTTTGTCCTCATTCTGTCACAAACTTGTTAAGAACTGCTGACCAAACCATAACCTCTTTATGCTTCAGCTCCTCGATCTGGAAAAGAAAGATAATGAGATTCATCACCCACTTTGTAGCTTGTTTATGCATGTCAGAGAATTTTTATTATGGGACGGTGCTTTGAAATTCTCACATGGAAGAAGCAGTCCCAGAAACAAGGACCTGCAGACAAATGATTTGTCCTTTCAGACACGAGAAGGGAAGAATTCTTGACAAAAAGTGAGGGTAACTTTTGTGTTAATGCTACTTTTCCCAGGTCAGGAGAGAAATTCAAGGGTCCTTGAACAAGACCATCTTTCCCAGATTTGAGAGTCGTGCTTGAGATAAAATGTGCTAGCTGGGAGAGCTAGGGAACAGAGTCTCTCCATCTCTCTTTGGGAGTTCTTTGGCCCCCTCCACCTGGTTCTTGATGATGGGAGAAGCAAACTTCCAATTTTCTGCAAACTGTAATGGGTCCAATGTCTTTAAAAATGTCTGTTAACTAAAACCAAATTAAATGAGAGCCACATAAGAGGAAGAGAACAAACTATAAAAACCAGTTTGCAAGAATCCAGCAGTCGCCATAATTCCGTTTAATATCCTGCATCAATTTAAGGGATGGCTGACCTACGTAGGGTGCACTATTATGTAGTAGTTTTTCATGGGCCTTGTTGTTCGCATGAATTTTTACGGCTTTCATTCTCCTCCATGACAGTTTTATTAGACATGCAAGCCCATCAGTTTGCAATAAATAGCAGTAATGGGTGGGGGGGGGGGGCTTGTCTTTCATTTGAGACTTCATGCTCAAAGGCAAGGAAATGAAAAAAGGTAGGAGTTACATCTGTATAAAAGATGAGCATTTGATCTGGGTGTGGAAGGAAGGTTGGATATGGATATTAAAGCCCTGAGTGTGAATTTCATTTCTCTTATTTCCATACTATATGACTTTAGGCAGCTCCCATTCCTTAACCAGGCCTCAGCTTTCTCACCTGTAAATAAAGGGGCTGAGATAGACGATTCTCTAAGGCAAGGGTTCTCAACCTGGAGTCTATGAACTTGTTTTTTTAAAATATTTTTATAACTATATTTCAGTATAATTAGTTTCCTTTGAAATCCTATGATTTTTTTTAATGTGTCTCAAAACATCATTTTGAGAAGGGTTTCATAGTCTTTACCAGACTGCCGAAGGGGTCCATGATACCAAAAAAAGGTATCAAAAAAACCCCTGCTGTAATGTCCCTTTCCAGGTCTAAATCCTAGGACAGGACATATATTGTCAGCTTTAGAAGCTCTTTCTGAATGTGAGAAACCTGTAGTGTCTTCACAAATGTTCCATCAACTTCATTCATATGTTTTACAGTTATTGTCTGGGCACCTAGGTGATACAGTGGATAGATCACTGGGCTTGGAATCAGGAAGACTCATCTTCATGAATTCAAAACCGTCTTAAGACCCTTACTAGCTGTGAGATCCTGAGCAAATCACCTAGCCCTATTTTCCTCAATTTTCTCATCTGTAAAATGAGCTGGACAAGGAAATAGGAAACCACTCCAATATCTCTGCTAAGAAAACCCTAACACGGAGTCACAGAGAGTCAGACATGACTGAATAACTGAACAACAACACAACTATTGTCATAAAATCACATATCCACACAGTGCTCAGTGAAATACATATTGAGATCATACTTCTTGACTCTGAGGACCTTTTATACCACTCCCTTTAGCTTTCTCTATAGGGATTTTTTGGGTGGTTGTTCAACTAGGATTTTCTAGAATGTTCTTAAATTTTTACCCCAAGCATTTTGTTCATTTTGTCCTAAGGTTCAACAGCGTCTTTGATTATAAGAAATATTGTTTTATACTTGGCATGGTAATAGAACAGACATAATACAGTAGACATCACCTTAGAGCATGGGCTTATGGCATTAATGATAGTTGTCTCTTTTAGGCCAATGGGTGAGTTCTTCACAGCCTTGTCAAATCAGAGCAAGCTTTTTCAAGCTCTTGAATGTTTTATATGAGGAGTAAAAGAGTAGCTTAGTATTTATAAGGTGGAAAGATGGCACATGCCTAAGGAATTGCAGGGGAGAAGGCAAAGGACCTTTCTTCCTTCTTTGTTTTACTTTCATAAAGTGCTTTAAAAACATTTCCAAAATGATTTACATAGTTTGTCTGACTTGAACCTCACAACAACCCTGGGTGGGAGGTCCTACAGGTATTATTAGACTCTAGTTATGGATAAGGAAGTTGGGGTTCAGAGAGGTTTAAATGAGTTCTCCAGGTGGTCATAGAGCTAGCTGGTTTCAGAGGCAGAATTTGAATGAGGTCTTCCTGATTCAGGTCCAGCCTTCTTTCCACAATCCTCCACTGCTTCTAGATAGGAGTATAAGAATAGGGGGAATGGCCAAGAAAACTTTGTCACATGAAACAAAAGAAAACAGGTAGGAAATAGAGGATTTGAAAAGGAAAAATAACCAAGGGTGGAATGATAAGTAGTCTGATGATGAATCAAGCTGTCAGGCAAGCTAAGAATAAGGCAGATCTCACGTACAATTGAATAACCAAATAATATGCATTGAGCTGCTTATCATGTGTATAAGGTGTAACTCTAAAGTAATGTGACTAGTTACATGACTCAATCATTCCACATGTCATACATACAAATTACCCCCTAGGGTGACATCTTTAAAGGATGATATGCACTTGAGTTATGATTTTGGTGGTTTTTCAAAAATCAGTTTTACTACCTCATAGTTAAGTCTAGACTTACCCAAATTAAAAGTACTTTTTAAAGTATCAATAACACGATGGGTTAGTAACAAGACAACTGCCTCTATAATAAAATTTCAGTCAAGAAAATACCATTGGTTGGCAAATCCTAGTCATATCTCCCCAATGAGTGTACCTTTCCATTAAAGAATGTCAAAAATCTTAGGTATGAAAGAAACAGGGCAAGGGGTGGGGTTAGAGGAAGGGGAAGAGTATAGAAAAGTCAGGAAGGGTAGGAGGACTAGCAGCTGATTAAAAAAGAATACTATGATTCCCAGAATGGGATCTGGATGGTGGGACACTTATCTGGACAGCAGGCTCTCTCCAAGTCATTGTTGTTACAGCCATTGCTGTCCCTACCTCCAGCATGGGCAAGAAGAAGTCCAAGAAAGGTACTATGAAGAAGATGATTAAGATAATGACACTAGGAATGAATCTCAGGAAGCAGTTCCATCAACAGCTGGGAAACAAGTGAATGAATCTTTGACCAAATTGCATGAATGTGGGGCTAAGCACTACAAGTTTCAGATGCCATTGATAGATAACCATGCCTCCCACCTACTCTAGGTGGCTCTTGGTGGCCATGTTTTCCAGGAAGCCTTCTCCCCTGTTTAAAAGTATGTCCAAGAATTCCTGGTGGGTATTGCTGAGGATGTATGTAGACCAAGCCATGTAAGTGAATACAGAACTAGTAATTCCCCATATGCTACTGTTAGTGTTGGGATTATAGACAAGTGATATTATGTATTACCTCAAAAAGTTCAGCAAGTTCATGTCCCAAATGAAATTATGCGATTTATTAAGGCAAGTGACTATGCCTCTACCAAGGCCAGCAGCTTCTCCTGATGTCTTTAGTAACATTTTATAGTTACCAAGTATTTTATAATCAATTCACAAGTTGCTTGGGTTCAGATACTTCCTCTGTCAGTTACTAATTTAAGACTTTGAGCAAATCATTGAATATCTCTGTGCCTCAGATTCATCACCTGTAAAAGAAGGGGTTGGGGCTAGGTGGCTTATAAGGTCCTTTTTAAGTCCAAACATCTGAGCCTCTGATCCTAGCTATTATCTTAAGACTGTCTCTACAATGTTGTACTTTAAATTCTGATCCTGTGTTATTCAAGAATCAGTTAACTTTTGAAAAATACTCTGCTCTTAAAAATAAATTATTGATGTGTGGAGTCATTTTTCAATCATTTCTGACTCTTTGTGACCACATTTGGGATTTTCTTGGCAAAGATACTGGAATGGTTTGCCATTTTCTTCTCCACCTCATTTTACAGATGAGGAGCTGAGGCAAACGGATGAAGTGACTTGTGTCACACAGTTAGTAAGCATCTGAGACAGATTGGAATTCATGAAGAGGAGTCTTCCTGAATCCTGGTCCAGTGAGCTGTCCATTGCCCCAAATTATTGCTACTTTTGTTTTAAGGGGACTAATATGGCCACTTAGCAAATGCCAACCCAAAGCTAAGCACACAACTCAGAGAAATACAGGACATTAACATTAAGCATTAACAAAGGAAAACAAATTTCCCTATTCTGTTGGTAGGAGGAAATCCTGGCAACCTTAGTTGATGGAAGAGCTGGAGATACTATGCTGGCAATTTAAAGTAATAGTGACAAAAAAAGAAATTGAATTGGAAAATAATAAATATAATCATCACCCTGAGTAATTGCTAATGTAATTGCTAAACAGTGAGGGTATTTTTTTTTTCATTGAAAATTATTTCTCAGGATGCAGCTTGTGAATGGGAATGTCTGGATTATGAGAATGCAGAGTGAAGCTTAAACCCGGTGTGTTTAAAGCACTCATTTTCCAAGCTCCAAATCCAACAGTGCTTATAACTAAGGAGATCTAAAAGCTAACGCTAAAATAAAATACCACCATCATTTAATCTTTCTAAATGAAAATTAAATCCATATACCTTGAACTTTGGCAAATGATCCATTTGGAGTAAAGCATAGGATTCAAGTCAACTCAAACATTCATTAAGCATCTATATGTTAGTGCTCTTTTAAAAAGAGAAACCTTAAATAATTACTTAGTTTCAAATAGATGTAGACACAGAAATCGATAGGTTCTGACAGCATTACATAATCTTAGATAGAGGCTAGCTCTTCTTTTCAGCTTATAATTACAGTTTCAAATATGAGGTTAAGATGGACATGTTCAAAGTGCTCCAAACTAACACCAACCAAGAAAATGACACAGGGACAGCATGAGGTCATTTATTAGTGAAAGTAATTGCCAACCCACAGTATTTGCTGCCTGAGCAGTCAAAGAGCCAAGAAAGGGTAGAATAGATGTCCTCTGTTATTTGCAAAGCCCAGTAATCTCATCTACTTAAAGCCGGAATAATACCTACTAACAGTCACATGGTGAGAAATGACCCCAGGAGAATGAGATCAGGGCAGAAGGCACTGGGATGTGCAAAAGAGGGAATACCCCATGAATACGAGGATATATTGGCATGAGAGCCTTGTGTATTGTTATTTGACTGAATTGCTCAAATGTGGGCAGGATTTACAATTGACAGAGAAATTGCTACTATTATTACTTGTCCAATTCATTGGCACTATTTGTTCTTTCAATGGATTTGGAAAAAGAAACAACTAATGTACTCGCCTGTTAACTCATCTGGGTAAAAATAGAGCTTTTTTAGATGAACTGAGATTCTGATTCTTCTTTTCTTCTTCCTCATCTTCCTCTTCCTTCCCCTTATTCCTTTCTTCTTCTCCTTCTCCTTCTTCTTCTTCTTCTTCCTCTTCTTCCTCTTCTTCTTCTTCTTCTTCTTCTTCTTCTTCTTCTTCTTCTTCTTCTTCTTCTTCTTCTTCTTCTTCCTTCTTCTCCTTCTCCTTCTTCTCTTTCTTCCTCTCCTTCTTCTCCTCTGCCTTCTTCTTCTTTTTCTCCTCCTCCTCCACCTTTTTTCCTCCCGCATTGTATAAATCTCATTGCAACAATGTTTTTATTCATTAGTTTAAATTCATTATTACTAACATTATTATTTACAACAAATACCAATTCACTGGCAGTTGGACCAAATATGGTTTAATCTCCAGCAAAAAACTTAAAATTTGTACCACTTACGTGTTAGTAGACAGGGAAAGAGAAGAAAGAAAAGAATATTGTGCCATACTCTTTAACAAAATAAAATCAAACAAATGAACAGTAGCAACAAAATATATCTGTTATGTGTTCCCTCCCAAACTGTCTGTGTACTTATATGTATTTGTAAATATATAGGCACCTATGTATTTATTATTGCAATACGAATGATAGTCTTCTTGTCTTGCTAATCATGCCATGCATAATTTTATATCAATGTAAGCACATTTCTTTGTATTCTTCCCAATGGTCCTATTTCTATCAGAATGTAATAATATCTCATTACATGAATACACCACAACCTATTCAATCATTGGACATATAGATCATTTGTAGTTTTCCACTTTCACAAACAAAGATGCCATGAACATCGTTGTGCAGATCATGATTTTCCCCCTTTTCATGATCTTTAGGATAAAGACCGAGCCACGTGATCTGTGAATCGAAAGATATGACTAACTTTGTGACTCATTGTTTATTGCAGATGTTGTTGGTGTTCAGTTGTTTCAGTCGTGTCTAACTCTGCAACCCTATTTAGGGTTTTCTTGGCAAAGATACTGGAATGGTTTACCATTTCCTTCTCCGGCTCATTTTTCAGATGAGGAAACCGAGGCAAACAGGGTTAAGTTTCTTGCCCAGGGTCACACAGCTTGTAAGTGTCTGAAGCCAGATTTGAACTCAGGGAAATGAGTCTTCCTGACTCCAGGCCTATGCTTTATCCACTGCCACTATATAGCAGATCGCAACTAATTTTATAAATGAATCTATGTAATCCACACTTCAAATATTGTTGCAAAGATTAGGATGATGCTGTGTATTTATGTCACAAATCGGGGGAATTTCTGAATAAAGGTATCCGGTGCTTTAGGATTATTTGTATACATGGCTAAGGAATGTTAGAGTGATAGTGGAAGCTAGATGGCATAGCAGATAGGGAGCCCTGGAAAGATGTAAAATTAGGAAGACTTGAGTTCAAATCCTGCCTTAGACACTTACTAACTGTGTGATCACTGGGAAATACCCTAACCTCTATCTGCCTCAGTTTCTTTTTCTGCAAAATGGGGATAATAATGGTACCTACCTTCCAGATTTGTTGTGAAGATAAAATGAAATGATATTTATAAAGTGCTTTGCCTATCTTAAAGTTCTATATATAAATTCTAGCTATCCCGTTTTCAAGAAACAAATAACCAGGAAAGCCAGATGTTGCTGGGGCTCTAAAAGTCAAGTTTATGAAGGTCACATCTCCTTTTGGGGACTCAAATATCTCACTGGTGACAGGACATCTTCAATGGAAAAACAAATAACCAAACCACAACTCACACCTCTTTCAAAGGTCTGCTGGTAGCTCCATGAAGCCTTCCCAGATTAATCCTGAATGATTCAGGTTACACCATTCTAATAGTGCTTCAGCATTAAAGTCTCTATCAGACTTTGCTGCTGGCGTTTATGTTTTTGTATATTTTATTTTCCCTTGTGATGATAAATGTTTGTTGTACAAAGGATGTGTCTTCCACTGTTTTCAGTTTCTCAAAATGCCTACTGCTATGTTCATCACAGAGTGAATCTTCCGTGAACATTGATGATTATATGATTCCTTTTCTTTAAATTTTTTTCGAGGCATTTGGGATTAAATGACTTGTCCAGGGTCACACAGCTAGTAAATGTCTAAGGATAGATTTGAATATATGATTCTTTTTTAAAGACATGTTTGGGCAACTTAATTTTTTTTGAGGGGGGAAGGCAAGGCAATTGGGGTTAAGTGGCTTGCCCAAGGTCGCACAGCTAGTAAATGTGTCAAGTGTCTGAGGCTGGATTTGAACTCAGGTCCTCTTGACTCCAGGGCCAGTGCTCTACTCACTGCGCCACCTAGCTGCCCCAAGGGCAGCTTAATTAAAAAAAAAAACAACCCTATTTTAAAAGATGTCTCTTCATGGAAGTAATTTTCAAAGCTAGCAATATCTTGGGAGGCTTAAGCAGTCCCTAAATTCATGTGCTGCCATGTGCTTCTAACAATCTCACCAATAATTTCTTGCTGTTGGTGCTTTCCGGTATTCTATTCCTGGCTTATTCTTGGTCGTTCTCCTCTCACAAATGGTGATAAAGCATGGGCCCAAGAAGAAGCACTTCTGGGTCATAAGCCTGGTGCCCTGCTGTGAAGAATCACAGAGAAAAGGACCATTTGGGTAAGATAATGTCAGAGTTACAAAAGCAACCAACCCCTCTGTAAGAGAACTTGCCAGAAGGCGAATCCTACTCATTTTAAATTGGCTAAAACATTTGGCTCACCTCCAAACAAACAAACAAAAAAGAAATCTATAAAAAGGGAGCAGGAGTTCAATGGAGATTTTGTATGATGTTTGGTCCTGGTTGGGAGTATAATACAGAAGGTAATTTTAAAATAGAGCACAGCATGTGTCTGTACAGTACGGATCAACGGTATTCTAAACACTTAATCAAATTAAGGAAGAATCTCATAATGTTAACGTTGGGTGCAGAACTAGTCTCCACATTATAGTGTGAGAGATAATAATATTAGTTATCATTCATAAAGTGCATTAACTTTTGCAGTACTTTTTTACATTTTTGATTTTTGCAACAACTCTATGAGGTAGGTGTTGTCCTTATTCCCACTTTACAGAAGAGGAAATTGAGGCCAGACAGGATAAGTGACTTGTCTAAAGTCACACAGCTAGTAAGTATCTGAGGTTGGTTTCAAACTCAGGTCTTCCCAACTCTCCCATGTTCTATCTACTATATCTCCTAGTTGCTCAAAGACATTCTGTGATCTGTGATCTAATATGTTAGATGTGATTATGTACCCAGGGAACATTACCTGACCTCAAAGCAGAGTACAAAAAAGTATTTAAAAACAGGGTTTCACTATATTATTTTCCCATATTGTATGTGACAGTCATATATGCATTTGTCACCATTCTACATTATTTTGCCTATAAGATATGTGAATGTTTATGTATATAGGGCAAATTCTATGGGTCAGTGAATAAATGGAAAGTTTGTGATTGGCATGAAAGGCTTAGTGTATATCCCTAAAGTACAGAACCGCCCCCCCCCCCCCCCCCAGGAAATAACTTCTAACTTGGAAGAATATAGCTTACTGTATTATCAAAGTTTAAGAATTCTTCTTTGAGAATTGGGTGGACCTGTGATCTCATTCACAAAGTTATACCTTCATTCAAGGACATAAATAGGAAACCATATGTGCCTTCTTGTACTTTTCAACTCTTGTCTGTGTTGCCGCATATGGAGTCCACCCTGTGGGTGGGGATCTTTCCTTTAGATCTGTTGACATGGAGGTTGTGTGTTGGTTATCCCTTATTCTCAGCCTGATTGATCCACTTCCTTTTCAGGTCAAAAATCTTTCTGGCAGTATCCTTTATGCCACGTTTCCTCCTTACTCCTCTGTTGGTAACATGCTGGAGCTCATTCACACTCACATATGCCTCTTTATTTTCTTTTGGCTGACCCCTAACTCCAGTTTTTTGAGGTGTTCCATGATTCAGCTATATAGAATCATTGCAAGAAATTTATTATAAACATGAGTCTTTGTTTCAGGGAGATATTTGAAATTACTGAAAGACCTGCACAATTTCCCAAATGCAATCCAGCCTGTTCTCTTCATCTTCTTTTAGGAGGCAAATAGGCAGTACAGTGAATGGAGGGCTGAACCTGGACCTCCAGACAACCTGAGTCCAAATCCAGCTTCAGATACTTGCTAGCGATGTAAATCTGGGCAAGTCACTTAACTTCTGTTTACCTCAGTTCTCCCATCTATAAAATAGGGAAAATAGTAGCTATCTGCTGAGGTCATTTTGAGGATAAAATGAGATATTTGTAAAGTGCTTTACAAATCTTAAAGAGCTGCATAAATACTAGCTATCCTATTTTATGTCAAGTTTACTGTCCATCTACAATATCTGTCCAAGAAGCAATTGGTTGGTTGGTTGTTGTCCTTCGTTCTCGAAGAGAACCAAAATGACATCACCATGCTAGAGTTAGGTTTCAATGTATCTAACTGTGGCTGATCAGACCAATATGAGCTCAGAATGCTCTACCACAGGTGGGGCACAAATAGTCCATGTGAACATTTGGAGTCGATATTCTAAATCTGTGCATCCTGCATTTCCTTTGAGCTGTTTCAATTCTGCTTTGCTCATAGAACACGGCACCTTCTCTGATGTGGTAACAGCATGCTGAACGGTCCTGTGCCAGTGTCTCCCATGTTACACAATCAATTACAAAGTTCTTGAGAGAGACCTTGAGAGTGTCCTTGTATCATTTCTTCTGACCACCATGTGAACACTTGCCCTGTGTGAGTTCTCCATAAAATAGTCTTTTTGGCAAGTGTATGTTTTGCGTTTGAACAACATGGCCAACCCATCAGAGTTGTGCTCTTTGAAGCAGAGTTTGAATGCTTGGCAGTTTAGTTCGAGTAAGTACCTCAGCGTCTAGTACCTTATCCTGCCAGGAGATCTTCAGAATCTTTCTAAGACAATTCAAATGAAAGTGATTCAGTTTCTTGGCATGGCACTGGTAGACTGTCCAGGTTTCACAGACATACAACAATGGGGTCAGCACCACAGCTCTGTAGACCTTCAGTTTGGTAATCAGTCTAATACCTCTTCTCTCCCATACTTTCCTTTGGAGTCTCCCAAACACCGAGTTAGCTCTGGCAATGCGTGTGTCAACCTCATTATCAGTATGTTCATCCCTGGAACGTAGACTACCAAGGTAAGTGAACTTATCCACAGCATTCAAAACTTCTCCATTTGCTGTAACAGATGGTTCCACATATGGATGGTGTGGTGGTGGCTGATGGAGCACCTGCTTTCTTGGTGTTGTTAGGCCAAAATTAGTACAAGCAGCAGAAAGGTGATCCATACTTTGTTGCATCTCAGCTTCAGAGTCTGCATTGAGTGTACAATCATTTGCAAACCAAAACTCCCTCCACTTTGGTCTTGGCTTGTAGCCTTTTCAAGTTGAAGACGTTACCATCAGTGCATCAGTAACCATCAGTAACCTTGATGCCATGTTCATCCTCACGGGTTGTCTATGTTGTTCAAGTATACAATATATTATCCTCTTAACAATAGCATTCTTCATCCAGTTGGTTATTCCTACATAGATTGTTAGGCTGATCTCTTCTTGGGTGGTCATGGATTGTTGTTGAAAAGCCCCTGTAGTGCTCTGGGGCTTGATGCAATCAGCGTAACATGCGCGAACAGGAACATCTGGAAGACCTCACCTTATACAAAGAAGCTTGCTTCCTTTTGGACACTGCAATGGATAAAGGATGACTGTCTCATAGATTTAGAGTTGGAAGGGAAATTAAAAGACATCTAGTACAATCTTCCTCATTGAAAGGCAGCTAGGTGACACAGTGGATAGAGTGTTGGTCCTGAAGTCAGGAAGACATCTTCCTGAGTTCAAATTTGGCCTCAGATACCTACTAGCTTTGTGACCCTAGACAAGTCATTTAACTCTTAGTTTCTTCAGCTGTAAAATTAGCTGGAGAAGGAAATGGCAAATCACTCCAGTATCTTTGCCAAGAAAACCCCAAATGGAGTCATAAATAGTGGACATGACTGAAACAACTGAACAGCATAAAGTACATTTTCCTCATCTTGTAAATGAGGAAATTGAAGCTCAAAGAGATCAGGTCATATGATTACACAGCTAATAAGTATCAGAGAAAGGAACTAAACCTAAATCTTCCTGACTCCCCATCTAGCACTATAGCCACATCTTTCTGTTTTATGCTGCCCTTGCTATTAAGAACATCATTGAACAAAGTTAACTCTATGGCAACATCTGTCAATGACTCTTGTCCAAAGAGCAGGGAAGAAATGCATGCTGGGTGTCAGTTGTCTACAGCAGAAGTGGGAAACACATGACCTGAGGCTACATACTGCTGAAAACACCCCCAGTGTAGCCCAAACCAGATTAAAATATAATTAGGAAATATTTAATGAGATTAAAAATCACACATAGGTAATATTACATTTTAAAACTAAGTCAATATGTGACCCACAGTAACTATCCAGTTGTGTATAATTTAGTGACCCCTTTTTCTATTTGGGTTTGATGCCATTAATCTATAGCATATTGGCAATGATGACTTCTGTATAAGAAATTATTTAAAAGGAATTTTATTTATTATAAAATAAATTACATGCTTAATAAGATAAATATGATATATTGATAAAAGTGGGAATAATGCATTGTTAACTATATTGATGACATAGTAATAGCAGATTTAATATAGAAATGTAATATAAATAAATATTGTATATATTATATATATCATGTGTGCTATATGCACATAAAATAAACATAAATAAATTTATCATAGCATATAAATTATTTTATTATTTAGGAAATAGATAATTTCTATTATTAGAAATTAAGAAGTAGATAATTTCTACTTTTGCTTATACAAATAAGTGCAGATAGTAAGGCCAATCACATAGTAAGAATGACAGTTAACATATGGTCTGAGCAAGTGCTCCCTGGTACTTCTCAAAAGAGCTAGGGCAAGGCCTCCAACCCACTGGGCAGATCCTCTGTGGAGAATTCATGGTAAATCAAGTCACATAACCTCTCTGGGCCTCAGGTCCTCATTTGTAAATTAAGAATATTAAACTAAATAAGGCTAAAATAAGGTCTTTCCTAGGTGTTAATCTGTGATCCAATGTCATACAAGAGCATCACACAGCATGAAGAGGTATGGATGGGTTACAAAAGGTACCAGTGGAAGAAGGACCCATATAGATAAGTTCCACTGAAACGTATCTAACAAAATTATTGTTAGCAACAAAACCTATTCTGACCTGAATCCAACCCATGTAAATTTGAAATAAATCTTGAGAAATCAATGAAAATAATAGAATTTAACATGACCATGTTATTATTAATGATTTTGGTTGGAAATTACTGATTAACAATAAAAAATTGTACCTTAAGTTCCAACATCTCATGAAGTAATGGTAAAGGATATACTAATGTGTTTCTAACACTATTCTCAACCATTAATAAGGAAGAAAAGTCTTAGGCTATCCCACAAATTATTCTTTTGTAGTAGGATTTTTTTTAAATTATTTATTTAAGACTGGGTCTCTCCAGGTCACCCAGGCTAGAAGTACAGGGTCTACTCACATTCCTGGAGTTTTGACTCTTTCCATTTCCAATCTGGGCTGGTTCACCCCTCCTTAGGCAACTTGGTGGTCCCCATGCTAGGGCTCACCATATTGATGCCAAATTTAGTATAGACGCCTGATCTGCCCAGCCCACTGCTGCTTGGAACTCCTGAGCTTGAGACATTAATAGTCTAAGCCTTCCTAGTATCTAGGATTACAGTTATGTGTGCCTACATCTGGCTTCTAGTAGGTTATGATGTTCTGAAAGCTACACTATTTCAGTCCAAAAATGTAAGTATCCATTCTGATGCCTTAGTGTCTTTCAGTCTCAGTGTCATTGAGATTAGAAGAGTAAACCTTCCAAAATCTACCAATTTAGACTGGGGCAGTAGGTAATAGAACAAAGAGAATCTGGCCAAGCTGGAATATTCTAATTCTAAAGAATTCAAGAAGAATTCCAAAGGAATAAATATTGCATTCTTCCTAAAATTATGTGTACATTTCTACAAGTATTTTTTAAATTCACAATTCATATCATTTTAAAGACGTTGCTGAGATTGTTAAAGATTATAGCAGAAGAACTGAGAAGTTTGCTATATTTAGGCCAGGGTCAATGAATATTCTAAACAAATCTCAAGGTCATGGGCTTAAAAGTGGGATCTTGGAATGATAGATAAACAAATACATCAAGAAAAACCCAAAGGAATGATGGCAACAGAGAAAGGTTGGAATTAACCAACGAATTGGGTTTGAGTGAGGATTGGGGAAAAAAGTGTTAAGCCTTGTGTGTGAAGGATGAATACAAGTAAGCAGAGATGATGAACCAACTTTAGGCTCATGAAAATGTCTAACAATTCTATAGCCATAAAATCTGTAGTCACCAAAGTAGGACCTCAGAAGTAAATAAGCTTCTTAAGACTTTGACGCATGAAGTAATGAAAAATTTTGAAAAGAAATATTAGTTAAACTCTGTAATGTTTTCCAGAGAACCAAGCTGTCTAAAATACATTATCTACAGAAAGAAAAAGTTAACTGAGAAAAGGTTATAAGAAAGATTTACTGTATATGGAAAGCAAGCCATAATTTGTACACTCAAGGCTTGTTTCAAATCGTCTCCCCTGTGATCATAGGTGATGTAAATGCTTGACCTACTCATCTTCATTTTTTTAACTCTATCAAATTGACTGAAGGAGTCCTCTTCCAAAGGGGAGAAATTATTGGACAATCCAGCAAAGGTCTCTTGAAATAAATACATTTTACATTAACTTAGAGACCATAAATAGAGGGATGGAGACACCTATCTTAGAATGTCAGAGTTCAAAGGCAGAAAGTCCTTTTAATTTCTCTTTGAAGAAAACTTAACCTTTTTAAATGATTGCAGAGTTTCCTAAGGGCAGCCTAAGGCTCTAGGTTATTTAATTTTGAAATTATGGCTCTTTCAGCACTTCAAATGAAAAAGAAGGCAAAAAATGAACTCTACAATGGTCAAGAGAATGATTTTGGAGGGAAAGGGGTAGTATATAGTCAAGACTGTCAGGTTTTTACATTTTTATAAAAGGCTGACTTCTTTTTTTTCATTAGTGAGAGTAAGTAGAATTATTTATGGTAGAGTATTCTGGGTGCCTAAGATCATCTAACATAACCAGGATAATCCAAGATTTGGGTATAATTAATTTCATTTGTTATGAACTCTTACAGTGGACTTAAAAAAAACCTTATTTAGGAGAAACCATATGGAAAAATACTCCAGATCACTAATAATAAGAGAAATGCTAATTAAATAAGTCTCAGGTTTCATCTCATTTGTCAAATTCACAAAGATGATAAAAGCTAAAATAATCATATATGAGGGATTGTGGGAAGTCTGGCAGAAAGCTATCAGGAATTACATGAGGAAAAGCTAATAAACTTTTCATACCCTTCGATCCAGTAGTTCCACTAGTGGACATGTATCCCCAGTGACATCAAAGACAAAAAAGGAAGGTTCCGTATATTTTAAAATATTTGTAGCATCTTTTTTGTGGTAAAACAACAACAACAACAATAAAGAACAAAGTAGCTACCACTGATTGAAGAACTGGTGAATAATTTTGACATATGAAAGTAATGTAACATTATTGTCCTATAAGAAATAATTAATATGGGGGGTGGAGCCAAGATGGCAGCTGAAAAGCAGGGACTTGCTTAAGCTCCCCACCAGGTCCCTCCAAACACCTATAAAAATGGCTCTGAACAAATTCTAGAACTGCAGAACCCACAAAATAGCAGAGGGAAGCAGGGCTCCAGCCCAGGACAGCCTGGATGGTCACTGGGAAGGGTCTATTGCATGGAGCTGGGAGTGGAGTGGAAAAGAGCTCAGCTTGGGCTGGACCGGGATCAACCAGACCGGGAGCTGGGTGGAACAGGCCAGGGACCCGAATCATTGAGCTATGGCAGTTACCAGACTTCTCAACCCACAAATGCCAAAGACAACAGAGAAAGTTAGTGGGAAAAGCTTCTGGGAAAGAGTGAAAGGAGTTCATGGTCAGCCACCACCCTGGGGGCAGCAGAGGTGGTGCAGCTCTGAGGCTGCTTCCGGAGCTACAGTTGCAGTTGCTTCCTGCCCCAGGCCCACCTGGTGGGAGGAATTAAGGGGCAGATTAGAGCAGATTAAAGCAAATTAAAGAGTGCTTTGCCCTGCCTGGATCTGGGCCACAATCCTGGTTGGTGGTTCTTGGGGGAGAAGACGCGCTGGTGTGGCAGAGCTTGCTGTGTAGATGTAGCTCTGAAAACAGCAGCACAGCCCCTCAAGCTTGACACAAATTACTCTCTACTCTACAAGCAGTCATACACCGAAAAAAGGTCAAGGGTCAAGTAGTTGGCTGGGAACATGAACAGGCAGCGAAAACAGTCTCAGATTCAGACTTAGACTTTGGAAGCTTTCTTTGGTGACAAAAGAAGACCAAAATATACAGCCAGAAGAAGTCAACAAAGTCAAAGAGCTTATATCTAAAGCCTCCAAGAAAAATATGAATTGGTCTCAGGCCATGGAAGAGCTCAAAAAGAATTTGGAAAAATAAGTAAGAGAAGTAGAGGAAAAATTGGGAAGAGAAATGAGAGTGGTGAGAGAAAACAACGAAAAACAAGTCAATGACTTGCTAAAGGAAACCCAAAAAATACCGAAGAAAATAACACCTTAAAAATAGACTAACTCAAATGGCAAAAGAGTTCCAAAAAGTCGATGAGGAGGAAGAATGCCTTGAAAGGCAGAATTAGCCAAATGGAAAAGGAGGTCCAAAAGACCACTGAAGAAAATATCACCTTAAAAATTAGATTGGAGCAAGTGGAAGCTAGTGACTTTATAAGTAAACAAGATATTATAAAACAGAACCAAAGGAATGAAAAAAATGGAAGACAATATGAAATATCTCATTGGAAAAACCACTGACCTGGAAAATAGATGCAGGAGAGATAATTTAAAAATTATTGGACTACCTGAAAGCCATGATCCAAAACAAAGAACCTAGATATCATCTTTCAAGAAATTATCAAGGAGAACTGCCCTGATATTCTAGAGCCAGAGGGCAAAACAGAAATTGAAAGAATCCACAGATCACCTCCTCAAAAAGATCCCAAAAAGAAAACTCCTAGGAATATTGTCACCAAATTCCAGAGCTCCCAGATCAAGGAGAAAATACTACAAGCATCCAGAAAGAAACAATTTGAGTATTGTGCAAACATAATCAGAATAATCCAAGATCTAGCAGCTTCTACATTAAGGGATCAAAGGACTTGGAATATGATATTCCAGAGGTCAATGGAGCTAGGATTAAAACCAAGAATCACCTACCCAGAAAAACTGAGTATCATGCTCCAAGGTAAAATATGGATTTTCAATAAAATAGAGGACTTTCAAGCTTTCTCAGTGAAAAGACCAGAGCTGAATAGAAAATTTGACTTTCAAACACAAGAATCAAGAGAAGCATGAAAAGGTAATCAAGAAGGAGAAATCATAAGGGACTTACTAAAGTTGAACTGTTTTGTTTACATTCCTACATGGAAAGATGATGTGTATAATTCATGAGACCTCAGTATTAGGGTAGCTGAAGGGAATATATACATGTACACACACACATATATGTTTGTGTGTGTGTATGTGTGTGTGTATACATATATATATGTATGTATATATATATACATATATATATGTATGTATATATATATATATACATATATATATGTATAGACAGAGGGCAAAGGGTGAGTTGAATATGAAGGGATGATATCTAAAAAAAAAATCAAATTAACGGATGAGAGAGGAATATATTGAGAGAGAGAGAAAGGGAGAGATAGAATGGAGTAAATTATCTCATATAAAAGTGGCAAGAAATAGCAGTTCATTGGAAGGGAAGAGGGGGCAGATGAGGGGGAATGAGTGAATCTTGCTCTCTTCGGATTTGACTTGAGGAGGGAATAACATACACACTCAATTGGGTTATCTTACCCCACAGGAAAGAAGGAGGAAGTGGATGAAAAAGCAGGGATCATAGAAGGGAGGGCAGATAGGGGGAGGAGGTAATCAAAAGTAAACACTTCTGAAAAGTGACAAGGTCAAGGGAGAAAATTGAATAAAGGGGGACAGGATAGGAGGGAGCAAAATACAGTTAGTCTTTCACAACATGAGTATTGTGGAAGGGTATTGCATAATGAGACACATGTGACCTATGTTGATTTGCTAGCCTTCTTAGGGAGGGTGGGTGGGGAGGGAAGAAGGGAGAGAATTTGGAATTCAAAGTTTTAAAAGCAGCTGTTCGAAAAAAAGTTGTTTTTGCATGCAGCTGGAAAATACAATATACAGGCAATGGGGCATAGAAATCTATCTTGCCCTACAAGAAAGTAATGGAAAAGCAGATGGGGGGGGGAGTGGGGTGACAGAAGGGAGGACTGACTAGGGAATGGGGCAATCAGAATATATGCCATCTTGGAGTTGGGGGGAGGGTAGAAATAGGGAGAAAAACTGTCATTCAAAATCTTATGGAACTCAATGCTGAAAACTAAAAATACTAAATAAATAATAAAATATTAAAGATTAAAAAAGAAATAATTAATATAAATATTTCAGAGAAACATGGAAAGACTTATCTGGACTGATACAGATTGAAGATAGCAGAACCAGGAGAAAAATATATACAAAGACTAGAATAGTATAAATAAAAACAGTATACAAAAAGCAGTTGAACTCAGATTAAATGCAATGACCAATAATGATTTCAAAGAATGGATGATGAAACTCTCATTCCTCTCAGTAGTGAAGTAGGGAATGATGTGCTATAGATCCTAGATGTATCAGGTGCAGGCAGATGTTCCTGCTGCATTGATTGCTTTTGCCTGATTATTTTTCTTTATTACAAGGGATGATTGGAGAGGGGGGACATTGGGAAATGATGTGATGTAAAAAAATATAAAGGCATAGATAAAACTTTTTTAAAGCTAGGTTGAAATAAAATTTAAAATTCCTAGTTTTGCTTTGTTAAAGCTCTTATTTAGTGGCCCTTGCAGATGAAGCAAAGTATACTATTTGTTGTCATTTATGCCTGACTGTAGGGACTCTGAAACTAAGCCTTTGTTCAGAGCTCCCAGTTTACCTAGCCCTGTCAAGATAAGAAAAAGATTTATTGTGATGGCCGTATCTTTTCGCCATGTGAAGACATTATTTACATTGCACTTGATAAAAGGCAAAGCAACTAAGTGAATCTTGTGCCTTTGAACTGGCTGATTTCTGTATGCTGAGCTAATTGGAAATAGGGACCTAAAACCAATATCTAGTTCCCAAGTACAGGAAATTAAATTACCCTGGTAAGTTCTTGGAGAACCCTAAAGTCCTAAATAAATATGAGTTATTTTACCTTTGTATCATAAAACACACTATAAGTGCCATAAAGAAGAAGTTACCAAGATTTTCAATTGTATCCAAAGTTATACTATTATATACTGCCTGGCTTAACTGGTTCTCCAAAAGGATTTTATGCTAGGCAAAAACCGCAGAGGGCATTGTCCATAGAGACAATCTTACAAATGGGAACATGGGAAGAAGAGAGTGAGATGGGGAACTAGAGGTTGGAATGGGGATTGTATCCAGAGATTTGACACAGTGCCTGAGCAGATGAGCTCCAGAGCTGGAGTCCCAAGGCAGTTGTCATGGAGGTACCTGACAACCAACTAAAGAAAATGTCATATTTACCGTGACCTCACAATGCATGAAATGGTCAGTGTTATTACTTTATGCAAATATCTCAGGCTTATATTGGATTTTCATATATTCAGTGACAGCATTTCTACAGAATTAATGAGCCTCAATGTGAAATAATTACTGTGCCTTATAGAGGTGACATATACAATATCTTTGTATACTTGTGACTGCTGGACATATATCTAGGTAATGTCCATATGTGATTTGTTAAACCTACTAGTTCAATGGTCATTGACACAAAGAAACAATGACAACGTCAAAATAATAAACATTTATATGGCACTTCAAAGTTTATAAAGCACTTTACAAATATTATTTCATTTTATCCCACCAACCATGGGAGGTAGGTTCTATTACCATCCCTATGTTACAGATAAGGAAAATAGAAATTAAGCGAGCTGCCCAGGCTCACCCCGCTGGGAAGTTATCTGACATGATTAAAATCATCTGACATAATTAAAATCAAGTCTTCCTGACTCCAAATTCAGCACTCTATCCCCTGTGCTATTTAGTTCCCTCTAGAAATGCAACTAGAGAGCTGTAACTTCTTTATTTACATAAATATAACCCACCTTGGCCCTCCACCCGACAATCAATATGTTGGAATTGATTCAAGCAGTGATCTTTGTATTTGGAGATAAGCCATCCATCTTTTTTTCCTGCTGTTTTAGCATTGTACTGACCCTGCCAAATGGCAAGAAGATCTATAATTTCAGCAATTTAGGGAGCTGCAAATATAGGAATTCTCTACATTAATGAAGATGTCTATGATTTAGTAGATAAGCCCTAGGGAGGTGACTGAAGCTCATAAAGGTTAAAGGGTACACCCAGGGTCTCATGTTTAATAGATGTCAGAGACTGGATCACAGGTCTTTCTTACCTGAAGCCTAGCACTCTATTCATAATGTTATACCTATATTGCCAGTACATAAGAAAGAACAGGATCGCCAAATACTTTCTATATTTTGGTTATGCCAAATGGAATGTCCACATGTCTGCTAGGATAAAGGTCGCCAAACTTTTTTGATTATGCTGTTTTATCATAAAAAAAATTTTCAGCATATATCCCTATGGATGGAAAATTTACTCATTTATAAAGCATATGTATATGTAGTACTGTATTAGTAGTTGAGTGTATTACAAAACTTGTACAAACAGACATTAAAAAAGATGAGACAAAGATGAAATAATATTTCATCCTTGAGTTGATAGAGAGCAACTGGGGTTTATTGAGTATAGGATTGACATGATCAGAACTAAGCTTTGGGAAAACTTACTTTGATGTATTAGAGGATGGAGGGGGAGCTAGGTGGCACAGCGGATAGAACACTGGGCTAGGAATCAGGAAGACTCATCTTCATGAGTTCAAATCCAGCTTCAGACACTTACTGTGTGACCCTGGGCAAGTCACTTAACCCTGTTTGCCTCAGTTTCCTAATCTGTAAAATGAGCTGGAGAAGGAAATGGCAAACCAATCCAATATTTTTGCCAAGAAAATTCCAAATGGGGTCACAAAGAGTTGGAAATGACTGAAGCAACTTAACAAGAACATTTAGAGTATAGATTGGAGTTAGGAGACTTGAGGCATGAAGACCAATTAGAATGCAGTTGCAATAATCCAGACAAGAAAAGATAAGAGTCCGAACTAGGGCAATGACCCTGTGAATACAGAGAAGAGGATATATTTGAGAGATGTTATGGAGATAGAAATGACAAGATTTGGCAACTAATCGGATGAATGTGGTGAATGAAAATAAGGACTCAAAGATGACACTGTAGTTAAAATATGCTTGACTGGAAGGATGGTGGCACCCTATGAAGAAATAGAAAAGTTCAAAAGAGGAGTGGGTTAGGGGGGGAGTAATAATGTAATGAGATCTGCAATACGGTTCACACCCCATTAATTCCTAGTCACCCTGTACTACTTATTTTGTCCAACAAAACAATTTATGAAAACTTGGCTAGGTGAGGCAGGGGAGATATCTTAAAGACCACTGTCCAGAGCCACAAAATCTACCCAGGTGTACCTTGTCTCTGTCACAGCTAGGAAAGGAGTAAAATGGGAGCAGAGCTCCTGTTCTAGTCATGGGGTAATCTAGTGTGCAGAGTTTGGGTACAATGGCTGCAGAGGGAGTGGGGAACAATGCTTACTTAATGCTTGGGTCAGATTTAGGCTTTGGTCACCACATGAGGCTGCCTCTGGATAGAAAAAGGGGAAATGTTGGGAGTTGCCACAGCTTCAGAAGGCCAGCACCAGGACAGATAAGATGGGGAAGTACTGGGCAATAATGGGTAAAGGGGATGGTCTGGTTGTGCCAGAGATAAACTGTGACTGTCTACCTTGGGGGATGAAATCTATCATTCAACACTCTGATTAGATGCTGCATTACACAGGAGGCCAGGCACACCTTCCAGATTCCAATACCCACTGAGGCTACTCTTACTCACCTCAGTTATCAGTATCCTGCTACAAGTCCACCATTTCTCTCCTATCCTTCTACACACAACCATTGTTCTCCTTGGCAGAGACAGTGTAATCACCAGTCATCCAAGACTATCATCTGAGTACTCAGTGACAAGTTGGTGGCAGATAAAAAAGGAAATGGGGGCAGAACCAAGATGGCAGAGAAAAAGCAGGGACTCGCTTGAGCTCTCCCCCAAACCCCTGCAAATACCTGTAAAAATCACTCTAAACAAATTCTAGAGCTACAGAACCCACAAAATGACAGAGTGAAACGAATCTCCAGCCCAAGACAACCTGGAAGGTCAACAGTAAAGGTCTATCACATGGGGCTAGGAGTGGAGCACAGTCCAGTGTGGGCCTCACTGGCACAGAAAGGGCTGGAGCAGGCCTCAGGGAACTGAATCACTGGCAGCTGTCTGTGGTGGTTTCCAGACTTCTCAACTCACAAACACTGAAGATAACAGTGGGAAAACTGTTGGACCTGGGTAAGAGAGGAGTGCAGTCCAGCCCCAGCCTCAGGGCAGAGGAAGTAGCAATGGAGGTGGCAGTGGCAACAGCAGCAGCAGCAGCAGTGGCTGTTTCCAGAGCTCTGGGCCCACAGATGGTGGGAGGATCAAGCAGCTGATCAGAGAGGGATTGCAGGGATCTCTTTGCTGGCACTGAAGCAGGATTCTCTTGCTTTGCCCTGCTTGAATCTGGGTTGCAGTCCTGGGTGGCAGTCCTGAGGTGAAGAGGAGCACTGGTGTGGAAGAGCTTGTGGTGGTTGTGGAGAAGGAATCCTCCTCACAATTCCAAGGCAGAAAAGAGTGCTTGAGATCACTCAAGCACAGAGACCAGAGCATAGGCCAGGAGGGGAGTAAACACCTCTCATTGGATCACACCACCTTAGAAGAACTGAAAATTTACAAGTGCCTAGGAGTATATCTGAAAACAGCCGCACAAAGCTCCTGAAGCTTGAGACAGAGCACTCTCACTCTGGAAACAGAGTCCTACCTTGACAAAGAGCTCAAAAGTCAAGTAATTGGCTGGGAAAATCAGCAAACAATTTAAAAAAACTCAGACTATAGAATCTTACTTTGGTGACAAAGAAGATCAAAACATACAACCAGAAGAAGACAACAAAGTCAAAGCTCCTACATCCAAAGCCTCCAAGAAAAATATTAATTGGTCGCAGACCATGGAAGAGCTCAAAAAGGATTTTGAAAATAAGTAAGAGAAGTAGAGGAAAAATTGGGAAGAGAAATGAGAGTGATGCAAGAAAATTATGAAAAATAAGTCAATGGCTTGCTAAAGGAAATCCAAAAAATACTGAAGAAAATAACACCTTAAAAAATAGACTAATCCAAATGGCAAAAGAGGTCCAAAAAGCCAATGAGGATAAGGATGCCTTAAAAAGCAGAATTGGCCAAATGGAAAAGGAGGTCCAAAAGCTCACTGAAAAAAAATAATTCCTTAAAATTTAGAATGGAGCAAATGGAAGCTAATGACTTTGTGGGAAATCAAGAAATTAAAAAACAGAACCAAAGGAATGAAAAAATAGAAGACAATGTGAAATATCTCATTGGAAAAAAAAAACACTGACCTGGAAAATAGATCTAGGAGAGATAATTTAAAAATTATTGAACTACCTGAAAGCCATTATAAAAATAAGAGCCTAGATATCATCTTTCAAGAAATTATCAAGGAAAACTGCCCTGATATTCTAGAACCAGAAGGTAAAATAGAAATTGAAAGAATCCACCAATCACCTCTTGAAAAAGATCCCAAAAGGAAAACTCCTAGGAATATTGCAGTCATATTCCAGAGTTCCTAGATTAAGGAGAAAATATTGCAATGAGCCAGAAAGAAACAATTCAAGTATTGTGGAAACCCCATCAGGATAACACAAGAGCTAGCAGCTTGTACATTAAGGAATCGAAGGGCTTGGAATATGGTATTCCAGAGGTCAAAGGAGCTAGGATTAAGACCAAGAATCATTTACGTAGCAAAACTCAGTATAATCCTTCAAGGGAAAAAATGGATATTCAATGAAATAGGAGACTTTCAAGCATTCTTGATGAAATGACCAGAGCTGAATAGAAAATTTGACTTTCAAATACAAGACTCAAGAAAAGCATAAAAAGGTAAGCAGGAAAGAGAAATCATAAGGGACTTATTAAAGTTGAACTGTTCACATTCCTACATGGAAAGATGATATTTGTAACTCATGAGACCTTTCTTAGTATCAGGGTATTTGAAGGTAATGTGTACACACACACACACACACACACACACACACACACATAGAAGGCACAGGGTGAGTTGAATATGAAGGGATAATACCTAAAAAATAAAATTAAGGGGTGAGAGAGGAATATATTGGGAGAAGGAGAAAGGGAGAGATAGAATGGAGTAAATTATCTCACACAAAAGAGGCAAGAAATAGCTGTTACAATGGAGGGGAAGAGGTGGGAGGTGAAAGAGAAAGAGTGAATCTTACTCTCATGAGATTTAGCTTAAGGAGGGAACAACATACACAGTCAATTGGGTATCTTATCCTACAGGAAAGTAGGGGGAAGAGGATAAGATTGGGGGATGATAGAAAAGAGGGCAGATTGGGGGAGGGTATAGTCAGAAGTACACACTTTTGAAAAGGGACAGGGACAAAGGGGAAAATAGAATAAATGGGAAGTGGGATAGGATGGAGAGAAATATAGTTAGTCTTTTACAACATGACTATTATGGATGGGTTTTGCATAACTATACATCTATAACTTATATTGAATTGCTTGCCTTCTCAATAAGTGTGGATGGGGAGGGAAGAAGAGAGAGAATTTGGAACTCAAAGTTTTAAAAACAAATGTTAAAAATTGTTTTTACATGCAACTGGGAAATAAGATATATAGGCAATGGGGTATAGATATCTATCTTGTCCTACAAGAAAGTAAAGGGGGAGGGGAGGGAGGTTATAGAAGGGAGGGCAGACTGGAGGAAGGGGTAATCAGAATGTATTCCATCTTGGAGTGGGGGGGGAGGGGAGAGATGGGGAGAAAATTTGGAACTTAAAATCTTGTGGCAATGTTGAAAACTAAAAAATAAGTTAATTAATAAAAAAATAGCAGCAAAAAAAAAGAAATGAGGAGCTTAGGGGAAAAAAAAAGAAGAAATGGATCCTCAGTGCCTAGAAGAGGACAGAAGTAGGTCTTTAAAAACGTCACCAGAAATTGGAAGGAACAGTGACTCACTTAGATCAGGAAGTTGCTGAAATTGATTTTTTAAAAATGAGCTGTTGAAAAAGAAGAATGAAGAACTCATTTCTATTTTGGAGAAAAATGGCTAATTGGTGCAACAACAGTAACACAGATGAAATTGTTATGCCCACAATTCCACTGTTTGGTTGTTTTATGACCCCATTTTGGTTTCTTGGCAAACATACTGGAATGGTTCTCCATTTTCTTCTCCAGCTCATTTAACAGATGAAGAAATTGAGGCAAACAGGGTGAAGTGAGTTGCCTGGGGTCACACAGTTAGGAAAGTGTCTAAAGCCAGATTTGAATTCAGGTCATACTGATTCTGGGGCCAACACTTTATCCACTTAGCCGTCTAGTTGCCTTCTACTGTATAGACAAGTCCTGAATATATATGAAGAGGAATAGTAATTTTACCTAATGAAGGACTAAAGAGGGCAAGGATAGACCTGGATGCCTTTCTCAATCATGTGTACATTTTGTCCCTAAAACAGTTCCCTCTGAGGGTATTAGCATAGAGAAATGAAGAAAGTTCTAAGTACTTCTACTGATTTTCTTTATCAATTGGGGGATGAGGTCTGCATAGAACAATAGATTTTGTCTTATCCCTCAGTAGGTACCCAGAATAGGTTTTGCAGCGTGTCCCTCAAGTGTAAGACATTTTGAATTATTAACACATTTTCTGACTTGATTTTAAAAAAAGTACTAACACTAGGTTTTCATAATAATGCACCTTCTATCAACAAATAGTGGGATCATGTTGTTGGGTGAGTAGCTTTGTCCCTCAGTGTCTCATCTGTAAAATAAGAATAATAAAAGTACCTACATGGGACTGTTGTGTGAGGATCAACTGAGATAATATGTGTGAAGCATTCTGAAAACGTTAACGTGCTATGTAGTTATTATATGATAAATATAATAGGTACTATGTTCTTATTTTCATAGATTTAGAGCAGGAAGAAGCTTCAGGAGCTATCTAGTCCAACCTCTTAAGCAGGGGTGGGGAACCTGCTGTCTGGAGGGCCACATGTGTCCTCAAGGCTGTAGGTTCCCCATTCCTGCTTAATTTTACTGATGAGGAAGTGAGGTGTCTTGCCCAAGACTGAATATTTAGTTAAGTAGAAGAGTCAAGATTTGAACCCAGATCCTATGGCTATAAAAGTTCACAATTTGTAATTATATAAAGTTGAGGCTATATAACTTTTTTTATGGTAATGCCAAATCTACCTTCCCTAGAACTTTTTCTTCTCTCTCCTTCTCCTTTCCCTCTCTCTCTCTTAATGGTGTGCTGACAAATGTTTAACAGCCAGATCTCTGGGAGAAAAAATTGTGCCTGTATCATACTTTAAAGTTTAATCCACCTTATTAAGATTCCTCCATCACTTTTTAAGTCTAGGATATCAACAAAACAATAAATCAAGCCTTGGTTTGTAGCCTTTGCTGATTTCTGAGGTGTAGATGATTACAACTGAAAATTTAACAACTGTCTCTTGTGAATCACTCTGAGCTGGCTCCTGCATGCTATTGCTCACTTCTCGTATTTATTAAGTTGCCAAATCTTTTCAATTCTACATCTGCAACATCTTTTCTATTTATTCCCTTCTCTTCACTCACACAGCCTCTACCTTAGTTCATAGCCTCATCACTTCTCAGTAGAAAGCAATAATCTTCTAACTGGTCTTCCCAACTTCTGATTTCTTCTAATTTCAAGGTATCCTCCACACAACTGCCTAACTGATACTTCTAAAATACAGATATGACAATGTCACTTCCCTATTCAAGAATCTTCAGTAGCTCCCTCTTGCCTCTGTGATAAAATACAAACTCTTCTACTTGACTTTTAAAGTGTTCAAAATCTGAACAACTGCAATAGTCTTCTGGCTGGTCTTGCTGCAAATCTCTCCCCATGCCAATCTATACTTCACTTGGTGGTCAAACGGATCTTCCTTAAGTTCAGATATGAATGTCACCTCTTACATTCAATAAACTCCAGTGGCTCCCTAGTACCAGCAGTATCAAATACAAATTCCTTCATTTGTTTTTTTTTAAAGTCCTCTATACTCTATCCCCTTCCTACCTTTACAGTTGTCTGCAACCTTATTTTCCTCATGTGCACTGCAATCTAGTGACTCTGGCCTCCTTGCTTTTCCTCCCACATAACACTCGCAAATCTAGGCATTTTCACTGATTGTCCCTCATGCCTGGAACGTTCTCCCTACTCATCTCTGCTTCCTGGCTTCCTTTAAGTGCCAGCTAAAACTTCTTCAAGAAGCCATTCCCAATCTTCACTGACGCTGGTGCCATCCCTCTGAGATTTTATATACATACATATACAAACACATATAAGTATGTATTCACACATGTATATATATATATATTATATACACCATATATACATCATATATGTATATATAATTATATAAACACATATATGGAGAGAGAGGGAGAGACAGAGACTAAGACAGAGTGTTTATTTGTAGTTGCTTATATCTTGTCTCTCCCATTAGACTAAAAACTCCTTGAGGGCAGGGACCATTTTCTGTCTTTCTTTGTATTCTAAGTGCTTAGCACAGAGGCCTGGCACAGGCGTCTGGTACATTGTAAGTGCTACATAAGTGCTTACTGACTTGAGCTGATACTTATTTAATTTTATTCTCCTTCATGATTTTCCATCTTTCCTCAATAGATTGCCACTGCATGGACCCTAGAAAGAACCACTTATTTATTTGTGGTACCAGTTTCATTTTCTCTAGAAACTGTGTGGGGTGAAGGGAGATGGGGTGCAAGCCGGAAGTCACATAGAATAATCCTGGTGATGTGCTGATGCTTCCCCAGGCCCACCCACCAGCTACTTTCTGATTAGCTTAAGTATTTAAAGACACTCAGAGGACTAATAATTGAAGTGTGATAGAGATTAGCTAGCACTACAATAAGATTTTGCTGCTCTGTGTAGGGGTTCAGTTATGCTATATTAATAATGTTATCGTGAATTAATGTTGGCCAGGGTAGTGTTTTGGGATATAAGCAATAATCAACAGCTTTTATATACCAGTGTTGGTTTGTTGAATCAAATTATCTAGGCCCTTTATTTGTCTCTGCATTTCACTGATTTCACTATTCAATAGCTCCTCCACTGAAAATGAGTAAGGGAAAGGGATGGGTGAAATTAAAATAATTCATTTTTACAGTGGCCAGCTCCTGTTTATCCATGGAAATTCATGCAAAATAGACAGAGATACACAGACATTCAAAAAACATCACTTAATTCATGTTATAACTTTTCCCACAACAAACCAATTCTTGTTTTGGAAACGATGGCAAATATCAAAGCTTACTGAGTAAGATTATTCCCTCTATGTTTTCCTGTTCATACTCTGGTGACCAAAAGCAATCAACCAGTAGGGAGGAAAAACAAAGGCCAGAAATTAGCCATCAAAATGAAGTAATCAGTGCCAGAGTGATTAAGAGTCTGCTACATTTGTTTAGCAAATGTGGTTTAGTGCAGAAAGTAAAAATGGTTTAGTAAGAGAAGGTTTAGGGGGATTAACATTAGATTTTCCAGTAAATATACATAAATGAAACTTGTGTCTTGCTTAAAAAATCGGCAGATTCTGTTAAAGTTCACTCTGGAAACATGATAAAGTTTAGCATTAAGAAATAAAACAGACACAATTTTAATCAGAGATCAAGTACTGACTTTCAATGTTAAAAATCCATATGCTGATTATAGATACGTGGAAAAACCATCATTAGGTATAGCTATCAAATGCAGGTGAGCAGCTACATCAATTTTCACTTCAGTTATTCCTTGAAAGATGGCATCCTCAAAGAGGTTATCAATGTGGAGAAGCACGGGCTATATAGCAACAAATGCCAAACATGATAGCCATAAGCTCTACCTGTTCTCTGTATCAGCACTGCATTTGGGAGACATCAGTTCAAAGGATTTGGTAAACTTCACCACCTGTCATAGGAAAAAAAAGATGACAAATTCAACTCAACTGAAGATTTTTTTTCACAGCTCTGAAAAAATTCAGGTAACAGTTTTCAACTTCCAAATTTATCATTTCCATTTTTCACAATTACTAAAGCTGTCAAGTACTGTAAATGAAGAAAATCTTAATGGAAAAGAAGAAATTTCCCATTCTATCCATTCAACTCAATTCTTTTTAGGGGACACTCCACCAAAATCTTAATAAATTTTACAAGTATAAAAGTATCCATTGTTGCAGTGGGGCAAATAGGGTAATTGTGATTCAGTCTGCTTAGAACTCACCCTTCTAGTGCCCTGCTATCTATTCAATCTTCCTTATTATCCTTAAAGAGAGACACATGGGTCATTCCACTGTAGGGTGGGGCAGTCCCAGAAGCAGAAGACCACCCTAGACTTAGGATCTGTGTTCAAATCAAGATTCTTCTACTTACTACCTATCCAGTCTTAGGTTAGTCACCTCACTTCGTTATCAGTAAAATTAAGAGGTTGGATGAGATAACTCCCTAAGTTTCTACCACCTCTAAATCTATGAAAATAAGAACACAGCACCTATTATACCTATCATATAATACTTATGTAGCACTTTAAAATTTGCTAAGTACTTCACACATATCATCTCATTTGATCCTCACATAACAGTCCCATGTAGGCACTATTATTATACTTATTTTACAGAAAAGAAAACTGAGGAACAAAGCTAGTAAGCCTCTGAGGCAGGATATGAACTCAGGTCTTCCTGACTCCAAGTTCGACATTCTATCCATTAAACCACCTAATGTTTATGATCCAAGAATCCATGGGCTGTTTGTTTCCTTCTTAGGGATTCACAGTACACAGTAACGTATTGATGACAATCATTGCCTGGTCCTAGAAAATCCCAAATCATTCCTTTATCAATTTGAAAAATACTGGAGATCCCATATTTATATTTTATCACCAACCTCTACCTCTTCCTTCCAGGAAGATATTACTCCAGGTGGCTCCTGAATGCCTAATCATTTTGTAATTCTTTGCAATGACTTCAAAGAATTGCAAAGGAAGGAAGGGAGAAGGGAGACATAGAATGAGAAATGTTGAGGTAAAAGGAAAAGGTGGGATGGGAAGGATAAAGTAAGAAAGGAAAAGTCAAGTCAACAGGTCAAGTCAAGAAGCAAAAGCATTTACTGTGTGCTAGGCACTAGGCTAAGGATGGGGGATATGAAGAAAAGTGGAAGATAGACTCTCAAAGAAGTCATAGCTAAGGAAGGAGACAGCATGCAAACAACTGTGTACAAACAAGATATTGATACAGGATAAACTGGTAATCATCTCAGAAGGAAGAGACTAGAGAGGTTGGGGGAGGAGACAGACAAAGCAAGGCTTTTTATAGACAACAGGACTTGAACCGAACCTTGAAGGAAGGCAGGAAAGTCAGGAGGCCATGACAAGGAGGAAGAGCATGTCAGTGCCGGAGTGGAGATGAGAGATGGAGTGTTGTGTGTGAGGAAGAAAGGTGTCAAGGAATATGAGGAAAGAAGAAGGAGGCAAGGAAAAAGAAGGCAAGGGAAAACTAAGGAAAGAAGGAGAGGACGACTGGGAGAGAGAGTAGGAAATATTGCTCTAGTTTGGTGCTTTGTACCTGGCATGTATCATATCCTGCCACTAGGTGGCAGCCAGTCCCAGATTAATGGCAGAAACCAAGCTCCACCATCCTGAACAGCTGGCTAGCTATGCCTTGTGTGGGGAGCGTGGTATTTGAAACAGGAACCAGGTGAAAACCAGAGGTCAGAGGCACTAAGCCATGGTCAAAACAGTAGAGTAGGACAAAAGGGAGCACTTCATGCCAAAGGGTTGTCTAAAAGAGAGATTGAGGGGTCAGCATGGGTTCAAAATACTGTGTAAGAAATGCCAGAGAAGATGATTCCAGGGTGGAAGAGCCCAGGGCTATCAGAGGAGTGACTGCTTGCTGGGCTCACACCGTGCTACAGCGTTCAAACATCGGATCTGTGATCTGACTGTTTGGATGTTCTTGCCAATGATGTAGAGGATAACCCATCAATTTCTGAACATCCTGTGTGACTCTTTACCCCATCTCGAGGGGTGCTAAAAGACTTCTTTGTTTTCTCCTGACACAATGAGGATACCAGTGGAACACTCTAGCTTTCCAATTGTCATCCTAACATCTCAGCAAATACTAGTTCATCTTCTTTTCCTATGATAGATTTCCCTAATGAAAGCTTTTGCACCTATTCTTCATCAAAGGTCTTCAGTTATAAATTATAATCTACCCATGTCCATTATGCAGGTCCCCATTGTTCTCTGTCTTATATTCAATTTGGGTCTTTGAAGTTTAATTCCTAGTCTCACATACAACCCTGGTAGGATATTGGCATTAAAAAGATGGGCTTTTGTTTGGGGGGGATGTTTAGCCACATGAAAGAAGCTTTGCAATTTCCCAAAGAGAATCCAGCCAGCTTTTCTCCCCTGGTTAATTCTGGGCCCAATGTGTTATCCTGTGTTCCCACAGGGTCCTTTTAATGGAGCACTGGTATATGTTGGACATACCCCACTCTGCTCCTTAATTGATCAGGCCTCTCAAAAGCTAAATTGCAGGTGGCCTGTGCCAGAGTTGAAATTCCTCATGGCCTTCTACTGTTTATTTTCTTTTAGAGGACTTGATATCCTTAGGATCACAGGGTCATATATTTAGAGCTAAAGGGGTGTCCATGGATTGCGTCCAACCCTCTCATTTTAGAAATGAGAACATTGAGGTTCAGTGAAGTTGTGACTTGCCTAAAGTCACACAGATACTCAGCGGTAGACCTGGAATTGGAATCAAATCCTCTAACTTGAAATTCAGTGTTCTTTTCATCGGAACATGTTCCTGCAGGGGGTTGATGGGGATTAGGGAGGGGGGTGTAAGGGGAGAAGGAGTCACAATGATATGATTTGCTTACATTTAAAACCTTCCACCAATCTGAAGAAAGTACATTTGAATGTCACTGCAGGCCTCTAAGACTGACAATTAAATTTGCTACAGCTAGACGTGGTCATGCCTCAGAGGTCTTGCAAAGCTTCTAAATTATGCCACTTACAAGGGCTGCATTATAGGAATTGATGGGCACTTGAGATAATGGTTTAGGAACTGGGAGTGCTTTAAGTATTAAAACACCTTTAGGAGAGAGGTAATGAACCTGAACTAGGAAAATGCAGAATCAGGAAATTGAAAATCCTACCATGATAAAATATAGATGGAATGTGCACCACTAACCTCCATGGTCAGGATGGAGGGGGAAGTGAGTACTGAAAATTTAGTGCTTCTGTAGATAGAAGCAGACAACTCCAACAACTCTTGGTAATCATTTTATTTCATGTCACATTATGAAATAAGGTCCTCCAGAGTAACTCATCTTAGGCTTTTAAGGTATTAAAAATAATCATTGAGGATTCTTGTTCCAGATATTCATTCATTCATATTTGCTTGCATGTTGTCTCCCATTAGATTATAAGCTCCTCAGGGGCAAGGACAGACTTTTGCCTTTCTTTGTATCTTTGGTAGTTAGCACAGTGCCTGGCTTATAGTAGGCACTTTAAAAATGCTTACTAACTGGTTATTGACTAACTCATTAATTATTCATTCAATGACTGTTTAGCCACCTAATTTGTACAAATCATAGTGTAAAAGCTGTCTTCTATTTTCCGAAGTGGGACGGGCATCAAAACCCTTAGGTTATACCACATGATTAGCACATTATTATGTTTGCTGATGTTTAAGTTTGTAGCTTCAGCTTTTAATGTTTGTTTATGTGCCAGTCAAAACAAACGAACTTGTAATTAGGATATCCTGCCACCAGGTGCTAGTAGGTTCTTTACATTCATGGTTTGGACAGTCTGAGGTAATACATAAATATGGTTCACACAGAGGGAAATGAGCACAATGTTCCACTAATTATGCTTTTTTTTAATGTCAAGCACTAGTTTTTTATTGTGAAACATGGAGTGTAAAAAGTTCAACTCCCTTCAAGGACTCTTAACTATGACTAGGCAATGTGACCCTCAGAGTTGAGCAAAGGGCCAAAACTACGTCCATCTGTGATGGCTCCATTTCCCCAACCCTTCTCATATGATAACTTATCAAGGCTTATCGATTTTACTTCTGCAATATCTCTTGTATTCTTCCCCAGCCTTCTCAGATCCCACTGACACCTCTCTAGTTCTGGCCTATATCTCTTCTATTTCAGGTTATTTTTTTTTATTTTTTTAAATCATTATTTATTTATTTGATGTTTTTAGTTTTCAGCATTGATTTCCACAATAGTTTGAATTACAAATTTTCTCCCCATTTCTACCCTCCCCCCCACTCCAAGATGGCATATATTCTGATTGCCCCGTTCCTCAGTCAACCCTCCCTTCTGTCACCCCACTCCCACCCATCTCCTTTTCACTTACTTTATTGTAGGGCAAGATAGATTTTTATGCCCCATTGCCTGTATATCTTATTTTCTAGTTGCATGCAAAAACTTTTTTTTGGACATCTGCTTTTAAAATTTTGAGTTCCAAATTCTTTCCCCTCTTCCCTCCCCACCCACCCTCTCTAAGAAGGCAAGCAATTCAACATAGGCCACATGTATGCAAAAACCTCATTATGCAAAACCCTTCCACAATACTCGTGTTGTGAAAGACTAACTATATTTTGCTCCTTCCTATCCTATCCCCCTTTATCCAGTTTTCTCCCTTGACCCTGTCCCTTTTCAAAAGTGTTTGCTTTTGATTACCTCCTCCCCCTATCTGCCCTCCCTTCTATCATCCCCCCTTTTTTATCTTCTTCCTCCTTCTTTCCTGTGGGGTAAGATACCCAATTGAGTGTGTATGGTGTTCTCTTCTCAGGTCAAATCTGATGAGAGCAAGATTCACTCATTCCCCCTCACCTGCCCCCTCTTCTCTTCCTACAGAACTGCTTTTTCTTGCCACTTTTATGCGAGATAATTCACCCCATTCTATCTCTCCCTTTCTCCCTCTCTCTATATATTCCTCTCTCATCCCTTAATTTTATTTTATTTTTTTACATATCATCCCTTCATATGCAACTCACCCTGTGCTCTCTGTATATACATATATATATACATATATACATATATATGTATATATATATATATATATATATATATATATATATATATAGGCAACTGATTTTAAAGATGAGCAAACTGAGGCAAACATGGTTATACAGCTAGCAAGTGTCTGAGGTCAGGTTCGAACTCAGGAAGATGAGTCTTCCTGACTACAGGCCTCTTACACTATTTATTTGCACCATTTGGCTGTACACATACACATAGAGAGAGTTGGGTACGGAAATAAATTTCACTCAGTAGGGAGATAAGTAAAAGAGAGAAAAGGGAGGAGGAATTAGAGGGAGAGTAGATTAAGGGATAAATTAGTTCTAAGGAAAACAAACTCTAACAATGTATACAACTATAGTTCTTTTGAGGTGGCAAAGGATAGGCATGTGAGAGGGGTGTTCATAAGCTGGAGAATGGATGAATAAGTTATAATATAAATGTGATGGAAAATGATAAAGGGAATGAATTCAGAGAAACCTGAGAAGACATGTATGAACTGATGTGGAAGGAAGTTAACAGAATCAGAACAATTGATACCATGTCAGCAAGATGGTAAAAGTAAACAACTTTGAAAGAATTAAGAATTCTTATAAGGGTAATGACTAACCAGGATTCTGGAGGACTAATAGTGAAACATGCCACCCTCCTCCTGATATAGAGGTGAAGGAATTATAAAATGAGACATATTTGGGGGGCATGGACAATATGGAAATATTTTGCTTGACTACATATTTCATTTTTCTTTAGTTCTAATTTGGGGGGGTGCATTGGGGTAAGGGGCTAAAAAGGCAGATTTTTGCTGATTGAAAATGTGTGTGTGTGTGTGTGTGTGTGTGTGTGTAAAACAAAATTCAACTTGAGGAACAAAAGGTGAAGAACATCAAGAGAATCAATGGGAAAAAAGGGAAGTAAGGGAGTCAGCAATCTAGCAGTAGCTGACCTTAAACTATACCACAAAGCGGTAACTGTTGAAACAAGTTGGTACTGGATAAGAAATAGATTGTTCAGTGGAAAAGATTAGGTACACAATATACAGAAGCAAATCGGCACAGTAACTTAGCACAATCAGCACAGCTATTGGGACAAGAACTCACTCTTTGACAAAAGCTGTTGGGGAAACTGAAAAATGCCTGGCAGAAAGTAGATGCGGACCAACATTTCACATTGTATATTAAGATAAGTTCAAAATAAAGGGTGATATCATAAGTAAATTAGAGAAGAATAGAAGAAATTACCTGTCAGATCTATGGATGGTTATGAGTTCATGATTAAATAAGAGAAAAGAAATTCATAGGAGGTAAAATGGATAATTTTTATTACATAAATTTAAGACATTTTTTGCAGAAACAAAATCAATGCTGCTAAAGTTAGAAAAAAAGCAGGAATTGGGGAAAACATTTACAGTAAGTTTCTCTGCTAAAGGACTTGTTTTTTAAGATATGTAGAGAACTGAATGAAATTTATAAAAGTAAGCACCATTTCTAAATTTTTAAATGGTTAAAGATATGAATAGGCAGTTTTCAGAGAAAAATATCCGAGCTATTAGCAGTAAATGAAAAAAATGTTTTAAATCACTAAGAATTAGAGGAATTCAAATTACAACTGAGGAACCACCTCACACCCATCAGATTGGCACAGTTGATGAAAAGGGAAACTGACAAATGTAGAGGAGCTGTTGGAAAACAGGTACTTTAATTCACTATTGGTAGAACTTTGAATTGGTCCAGCTATTGTGGAAAGCAATTTGGAAACATGCCCCCAAAACTATTAAAATGTATATCATTTTACTCAGTGATAATGCTACTAGGTCTATGCCCCCAGAAAGATCAAAGAAAGAGGAAAAGGACCAATTAGTACAAAAAATATTTATAGCAACCTTTTTATAGTAGAAAAGATTTGGAAACTGAAGGAAGAACACCAATTGGGGAATGATAGAACAAGTTATAGAACATGGATGTGATGGAATGCTATTGTGCTACAAGAAATGAAGGGGATAGTTTCAGAAAAAGACTTGGATGAACTTACATAAAGTAAAATGAACAGAACTAGGAAAGCACTTTATACAAGAACAATGATATTGTAGGGACAATCAACTCTGAAAGACAGGAACTCTGATCAACACAATGACCAACCGTAATTCTAAAGGACTCATGATAAAACATGCTATCCCCCTCCAGAAAGAGAAGTGTTGGACTCAGAGTATAGATCAAAGCACATCTTCTTTTCCATCTTCCTCCCTCCTGTTACCCTCTTTCTCCCACTCCCCTTGGTTAATGTATTTGTTAATGAATTTGTTTTGTATGACTGTATATATTTATAATGGGTTTTGTTTTTCCTGGCCTTCTCAAAGGGAGAGGGTGATGGCAAAACTTTGGAACTGAAAATAAAATAAAATATACATACATACATACATACATAATACATATATATATAGATATAGATATGCATATACATGTGGGTATATATACTGATATACATATATATACACACATATTTGCGTATATATGTATGTGCATATGTTAAATATATAGATAGATAACCAAAACTAAGATTTAGTCCATTTAAGTTCACTAACACCTAAGATGTCGATGTTCAATCTTTCCATATCCTATTTAACCACGTCCAGCTTACCGTGGTTCATAGATCTTATTTTCCAGGTTCCTATGCAATATTGATCTTTACAGCACTGACTCCTTTCATCACCAGACACATCTTGTAGCTCAGCTTCCTTTTGGCTCTGGCCCAGTTGCTTCATTATTTCTGTAGCTACTTGTTTTCCTTTACTGTTCCCCAGTAGCATATTGGACACCTTCCAGCTTGAGGGGCTCATCTTCTGATGTTATTCCTTTTTCATTTTTATACTGTCCATGGGGTTTTCTTGGCAAAGATACTGGAGCAGTTTGCCATTTCCTTCTCCAGCAAATCAGAACTCTCCATTATGACCTGTCTGTCTTGATTAACCCCACACAGCATAGTTCATAGTCTTATTGAACTGCACAAGCCCCACTGCCATGGCAAGGCAGTGATCTAGGAGGACTATGAAATGGAAGTGATGAACAGATTTAAGTGATTAGATCCAATACATAGAGTTTCTGAAGGACTATGGACAGAAGTTCACAATATTATACAGGAGGTAGCAACAAAAGAAAAAGAAAAGCAATAAAACAAAATAGTTATCTGATGAGGCTTTATAAATAGCTGATGAAAGAATGAAGGCAAAAAGTAAAAGAGAAAAGGAAAGATCTACCCAATCGAATACAGAATTTCAGAGAATAGCAAGGAGTGATAAGAAGGTTTTCTTAAATGAACAATGCAAAGAAATTGAAGAAAACAATAGAATGAGAAAGACAAAATATCTCTTCAGGAAAATTAGAGATATCAAGCAATGTTTCATGCAAAAATGGGCATGATCAAAGGTGAAAATGGTAGTGACTTAACAGAAGTAGAAGAGATTAAGAAGAAGTGGCAAGAATATACAGAAGAACCATACGAGAAAGATCTTAATGTCACCAATAACCAAAATGGTGTGGTTACTGAGCTAGAAAATGAAGTCAAGGGGGCCTTAGGAAATGCTAACAATAAGGCTCATGAAGGTGATGGAATTACAGTTAAAAGATGATGTTGTTAAATCACTGCACTCATATGGCAGCAAATTTGGAGAACTCAACAGTGACCACTGGATTGGAAAAGATCAGTTTACATCCCAATCCTAAAGAAGGGCAAAGCCAAAAAATGTTCAAATTATCAAATAATTGCACTCATTTCACACACCAGCAAAGTTATGCTTAAGATTCTGCAAGCGAGGCTTCAGCAAGAAGAGCTGTCTGGTTTTCGAAGAAGCAGAGGAACTAAAGACCAAATTGCCAACATTTGACGGATTATGGAAAAAGCAAGGGTATTTCAGAAAAATATCTACTTCTGCTTCATTGACTACACTAAGGCCTTTGACTTCTGTGGATCACAACAAAATATGGCAAGTCCTCAAAGAGATGGTAGTACCAGATCATTTTACTTGTCTCCTGAGGAATGTTTATGTGGGTCAAGAAGCAACAATTAGAGCCAAACATGGAACAACTGATTGATTTAAGATTGGAAAAGGAGTATGACAAGGATGTATATTGTCACCTTATTTATTTGGCTTATATGCAGGGTACATCATGCAAAATGCCAGGTTGGACCAATCAAAAGCCAAGATTAAGGTTTCCAGGAGAAATAACAATCTCAGATATGTAGACAATGCAACTTTGATAGCAGAAAGTGAAGAATTAAGACGTCTCTTGAGGAGGGTGAAAGAGGAGAATGTAAAAGCTGGCTTGAAGGTTAACATAAAAAAACCCTAAGATCATGGCAAGTGATCCCATTACTTCCTGGCAAACAGAGGGAGAAAAAATTGAAGCAGTGTCAGATTTCATATTTCTGGACTCAAAGATCACTGCAGATGGTGACCACAGCTATGAAACTGAAAGATACTTGCTCCTTAGAAGGAAAGCTATATCAAATCTGGACAGCATACTAAAAAGCAGAGACATTACCTTGCTCACAAAGGCACATATAGTCAAAGCTATGGGTTTTCCAGTAGCAATATATGACTATGAGAGCTGGACTATAAGGAAAATGAGTGCTGCAGAATAAATGCTTTCAAATTATGGTGTTGGAGATGACTTTTTAGAGTCCCTTGAATAGCAAGGAGTTCAAATCAGTCAATATGTAAAATAATTAATTCAAACTATTCATTGGAAGGTTAAACACTGAGGCTGAAGCTTAAATACTTTGGCCACATAATGAGGAGATGAGACTCACTGGAAAAGCCCTTGATGTTGGGAAATATTGAAGACAAAAGAAAGGGATGTTAGAAGATAAGATGGATACATGGTGTTATGAAAGCAATGAACATGAGGTTGGACAGACTGGGAGATAGTGGAAGACAGAAGGATCTGGCATGTTGTGGTCCATGGGGTCACAAAGAACTAGATGTGACTAAATAGCTTGACAACAACAACAACAAAAGATGGACCTGCCTTATACTTAATGCTTTTATAATGAGTCCTCTGCAGCTTTTTAAAAAATTCCCATAGAATTTCTACTTTGCCCAGAATACAGTTAGAAATTCTGTCTCCTTGCTCCAGGTACTGTCCACATCTGCTGCTCCCATAAAGTAACACAGTTAGCTCTTCTCCCATTAAGATGTACTTGGAAACCAAGTATATCGTTATCTCATGCACCCAGAGATCACTCATCTGTTAACTTCAACTATTTAGAAGAGACAAAAACCAGGAAAAATCATGACATAGATTTCCAGCTGCACTAGAACTTAGAGGCCACATGGTTAACCCAGCCCTCTCATCTGAAGTTCATAGTGATTAAGTAACTTCACCAAAGTCACAAAGTTGTTAAGTAGCAGAGCTAATGTTTGAACCCAGCTCCTCTGACTTCAAATCCAATATTCTTTCCACTGCATCATGTTCCTGTCCCTCAGGAAGGACCTGTATAACCCAAATAAGTGTAATGAGGTTTGTCCATTATAGCTCATATATGCTGAGGACCTCAGATCCTCATTCAAGTGTTTTATTCTCACTGGAGAGACAATTCCAACAACCCTGGTTACATGGTTTTGCCAACCCACAACACATCAAAAGAAATTAGAAATCTGGCAGGAGGAGGAAAATTCTGAGTTCAATGATATTGATAGCAACAGAAAGTGATGTGTAAGAGTGAAGAATAACAACAACAGTGATGATGATGATGATGGTGATGATGATGATGAAGATTATGATGATGGCTAACATTTATATAGCACTTACTATGTGCCAGGCACCATGCTAAGTACTTCATAATTATTATTTCGTTTGATCCTTATAACAACCCAGGGAGGTAGGTACTATTATTATTCTTATTTTACAGATCAGGAAATGAAGGCAAACAGAAGTTAATGACTTGCCCAGGGTTAGGAAGCAGATAAATTGCTTTTTCCAAACCTCAAAAAGTACCAGTCTGAGACCATCTAATTTGGGGGAAAATAGCCCTTAATATACTTCAGGAGCTTCCAAGAGTGTCATAGCGTTACAAAGCCAGAGACATAACCAATGTTCATAATGATACTTAGTCACTGGAAATGGCTAAATTACACTCAGTATAACTCCATATAAAGAAACTAAGAAGTAAATAATCTGTATTAGAAGGATTCCTGAATGAAATGTCCATTAAGAAGTTCATTTATCTGGAAAATTCACATAAGTGGAACAACACTTCCTGACAATATTTAGAGGAATGAGGCACTACTAGAAAATAATATAAAGGAGAAGAGAACATCCTAATTTCTTAGGTAACTCAATTTGTGTTATGCCCTATACATGCATATATGTGCTTAGTTATTATCATAATTCTTTGAAGAATGCCTCCAAAATGCCATAACATTATGAACGCTCATAATCAGCTCTGCAGGAAATGGACTGACAAAACCAAATACATTTTTGCGGGGATGAGGAAAACTTTTGATTTTGAATTTTGAAAAGATACAGTGTTCCTCTCAGAAATTTTTTTTCAAAACATCTGCACCATTTTCACAGTGAAGAAATTGCCTGAAGACCCAGTCAAATGTTTTCATCAAAGGGAATACTGCACATTGAACAGTACATGGATCCATTTTAAAATAGTCCTGCCTGCTCCCTCTGCCCCCAAATGCTTACTTTGTTCACAAAGACAGAAAGCAACCTTCCAATTGGAAATATCTACTAAAGCATGTTTTCTCATTTTAAAAAAGTGGACCATCAACCACACCATCTATTTGAAAGAAATGATTCCTTTGTAATGAGCACTTGAAGGTAGAAAGAAGGATAGGCTTTAATGAAAGGTTCATACTCCCTTTGGTGAAGCAATTGTAGTATAATAGAAAAAGTCCCAGATCTGGAATCCAAGGACCTGGGTTCATATGCCAATTCTGCCTTGGGTTCTGTTACCTTGGGCAAATCACTTAATCTCTCTTGGCCTTAGTTTCTCTTCTGGAAAATGAAGGGGTTGGACTAGATGGAGTCTAATGTCCTTTCCATCTCTAAATCTATGGTCCTATGAATTATATAACTTACAAGAATAACAAATCTTTTCCTAACCATTTGTATTAGCTTATGAAATAATGGTCAGGATTCTACCAACAAAAAATAATAGCAGAATATCATCATCATCGCCATCATCATTGTCATTGTCATCATAATTGTTTTGGTCCAAACCTGTTATTTAATTGGCTTGAGGAACTTTGGGTGTAGAAATTCCTGCAACCTATGCCAATGAGCTACTCTCTGTGTAAGGGCAAGCAAAGTGGAACTTTTTACTATTTTTTTTCTTCTGGAGTACTTCTCAGCACCAAAGGAATCAAGTGCCTTTTCTTGAGTCTTGCCTTTGTTTGTAGGAAGGCCTGCACCCTTTTGCTAATTAGGTCACGAGAGGTGTGAAGCTCTCCGGTCCTGAAAAAGGGTATATATACTATGAGGGTAGCCATTAAGCTAGAGCTCTCAGAACTGCAGGAGGAAAGGTTTTGCTTGGGGGCTCACTCACTGGAAGAGTGTTGTGTGATTTGACCAGACGAGACTCTGGGTAGCCTTGGGAGCCCCCCGGTTTTGAAAAACCCAGATGTTGGTGCTTCTCTCTCTGGTAACTATGTATGTAATGTCTTGGACAGACAGCTAGAAGCCCGTCTGCTGATTTGGGTTATTTTGCTCTGTTTATATAATTTCTGCTTGTAATTTCTGTTGTTTGCTCTGAAGTTCAGGGTGCTGACTTTTCCCCCTGAACTATGTGAATGATATATGTATATTTGATTAAAGGGAGATTGTAAACCCCTTAAAGTTGCTTTCCTTAGAAGATCAAATCAAAGAATCTGTGCTAGCAGCCCTCCTGTGTGCAGGTGTTATTGGTCTTACACAGCCACAGTAGCTGCTAGTGACATTCTTGTTACACTCTGTACCTTGGAGAGCTGCCTGGAGTACTGAGAGGTTGCTACTGTACCCTCATCACACAACTAGTATGTGTTAGAAGTAGTGCTTGAACTTAGATCTCCCTGACTCCAATACCAGTGCGATATCCACTACAAAACACACCATTGCCCTGCTATCTAACCTTGCCCCACTACAAAACCAAAAAAGTCCACATCTGAAACACTTAGTGCAGTTCAGACCAAGATACGCCTAGGAACAGAACTATGAAGAGTAACTGATCCCGCAATAATGAAATTCTGCTATAATTATATAGTATTTGTGTGTATAAGACATACATATAATACATACATGTATATTATATATGTTTGTAAAACTCACAGATATATAATATATACATGCATGCAATATATTATGTATATGTGTATATCACAATATATTGCATGTGCATGATATGTATGTGTGTATATATCACATATAACGTATGTATGTACATTCTATATTATGTATATGTGTATATGCCACATGTAATATATGCATGTATATCATACATTATACGTCTATATGTGTGTATATGTCACACATATATGCATGTATATAATAAATTATGTCTAAGTGTGCATATGTACACACATATGACATATGCATTATATTACATATTATGTCTATATGTGTGTATAACATGATATATGCATGCATATCTTCAATACGCGTATATGTCTTATGTGTATATTACACAATATATCACATATACGTATATATACCTCACATATATTCATGTATATTATATATTCTATATTTTGTATCTCACATATATTCATGTATATTATATATTCTTTATGTGTTATCACACACATATGTGATTGTATCTTATCCATTATATGTTTGTAGCAAACATAATATACATGTGTATATCATATATTATATATGTCTTTATATGTGTGTGTATGTATATATTGTAGCTATATAGCACACATACAATATATGCATGCACATTATATACGCATATGCATGTATGCATCACATATATAAGCATGTATTTTCTATAATGTATATTTCTTTATATCCCATTCAAAATTCTACTTTACTCTAACACACATTTACAAACACCATTGCGTCCTTCCAATACCATCTACCCCATTTTCAAAGTTTTGGAAAAAACGTCCCTTTGAGGAAACATGAGAAAAGTTTAGGTTTCTTTTTTTCTGTCTGAGAGACATAGTCTATGAAAAATTATATGTTCACCAAATTTGAGAGCTGGAAGGGACCTTAGAGCTCAAAGTCCATAAAATCATGTAGGGCACCAAGAGGGAAAGCACATGTCTCTTCACAAAATTATAGAACACCAAGACACTTGTCTTCTTGAAAGATGAAATTTTATGACTAATAAAAGATCTACATCATGGAGGGCGACAACTCTGCCTCTTCCACAAACACACTCTGGGGATGCTATCAGAGATCAGTGGCCATGTCCTGTTTCTCTTTTCTTAGAACACACTGTCATGGGCTAAGGTTTAGATCAGTCCTTAAGCTGCTGCACTGAGGAGCTAAAAGGCAGGGTGGTGGTGGCTATGAAGAAATAGTGAATATAGTCTCCACCCTTGAAGAACTTAAAATCTAAAAGGAGAGATATTATCAAGGTGCCTGAAAAACGACAAAGGGAAAATAAATGCGTTACACAGCTCGTGTGTGTGTGTGTGTGTGTGTGTGTGTGTGTGTGTGTGTGTGTGCGCATATGCAGGAAAGAGTATTTATCTAATGAGACAGAGGCCAGAAAAGACAACACAAGTTTTTCTGCTCTCTCAATTGTCTGCACAAACAATACTGTAAAGGACATTTTTGCCTGTGAACCCCATAAAGGAAAATGTCATCTGACCCTTAGGGTTCTAATGTTGGGTTCATAGAGTTTGTTTTTTGTTTTGCGAATCCAATGACAGTTCTATAGCCTAAGTGGTCTAAGAAAGATTCTCCATTAAGTGCAGTCACAAAATGTCCTATTCTGCTCTATAACTGACCAGGATCACCTCATTTCAGAGCTTCATTTGCATGTATCTCAGGAGCCCATGATCCATATCTGTCCCCTACTCCTGCAAACCTAACAGAACTTATCTGCCCTATTTTTTTTATCTCAACCCATCTACCTCCCAACCCTGTTCTGTGATAGGTGATAACTAGTGAGCTAAATGAGTACATGAATATTTATTAAGTGCTTACAATGTGTTAGACTGTGTTAAATGATGAGGATACAAATATAAAAAAACAAAACAAAGACAATCCTTGCCCTCAAAGAACTTACATTCTAATAAGAGCAGACAACACATAACAGTCATGGCCATGGAGGGATGTTTTGGTCTGGGAAGTCACAGGAATGATGAGTGGAGTTGTAGGGCAATTGACAGATACATCCTTTCCAGGAATGGTGGTATTGATTTCCTTACCATTCCCAGAGCAAAAACTGGACAGGGAATGGTTGTGGGGAGGAAGATGGACTGATTGGATCGTGATCATTATAGATATGGTGAACTCTTATCAGTCAGGAGCTTGGGGCCCCAAAGCAAGATTTGGATTTCCTAATTAGAATCCCAGGATGAGGCACAGGAGTATGGAAAGAAGATGGTTCTTGGGGTCACATAGTTATGGTGAGCTCTCACCAATCAGGAGCCAGGGACTCAGGGAAGGAACTATAGTGTGGGATTGGAGGCAGCAGTTGAAGCCAGTAGCATAGAGGATATTCTTAGGTACTAATAGGTTAATGTGTTACCTTTCCTAGGCAACACACTGGCAATTAAATAACTGGGTCTCCTGGAGACACAGTGACACAAATGGTGGGAATTTCAGGCTGGTGTGTGTATGAGAAACTGAGAGTGAGTGAGAACATATTTGGAGGTAAATAGGCCTTTGCTCTTCAAATCATGTCATCTAAGGGAGGATCAACCTACACTGTGCCTAGGGTTAATGACAGGTGATTTTTGTGTAAAGAATCTGATGAAAACATAATGAATCAGTGTGGAAGATGATTTCCAATTCAAGACAATATTCTCTAAACCGAGTTTAAAAATACAATATGAAGCATATTGAACAGGAACAAAGCCTGGTGCCATTTGAGGGTGATTTAGCCTGACTTTGTAGTGATAAGAGAGAGTTCTTACCATAACAAGTACAGGGAGAAGAATGAATAGAAGAAAGTCTAATTTTCCCTATGTGCTTGGTTTTCATCACTGCTATTAGTTTCTTGGGTTCACAAGCTTTACAACTTTACAAATCTGATTGGAGCATTGTGGATTCGGCATTCCATTTTGAATGTACTAAATGGCTGTGATTTCAAATGTTTTCTTCTGGATGCTATTTATTTTTTAAATTATATAAAGTCAAACCCTAAAAGCAATTTATAGGTCAAGGAAACAGTATATGTGGCTTCAAGCATCTCTGGCTTCCAGTTAGCATTAGCATATTTCAACCTGGGGAAATCAACATACTAGCTGAAGCAAGGAAAACAAAATACCCCCATCTTGTTCTTTGGAAAGGATCCATAGGAGGAATCTTTTTTTCTTTTTTGATTTGGATGTTTATCAAACTGTGGCCAGTCTGACTGCTTGTAATTTTTTCAATTTAAAAACAACTCCCCTCACCCCCATCTGTGTTCAACTACATGTTCCCAACACCAGGAAGAAAACAGGAATGTTCTACAAAATAACTAATTTTTCAGGTGTTCTCTGAATCCAAGTTTTCCACAAGACTACTCTTCTGATACCCTTATCAAAGACATCTCTATTTTCTGCCTCCTGCTTTTTCACAGAATACTGCCCCATCTAGCCCCACCTCCACACCCCAATTGCACTTTCTCTTTGCCACTCAAAATCCCTAATTTCTTTCAAAACACCACTCAACCTTTTGCTCAAGGCCTTTCTTTCTTTTTTCTTCCTTTCTTAATGTTCCCTTTAGTATAATCTCTCTGAGTTGTTAGTTCTATCTACCACTTAAAATTACTTTGTTTTCTTCAGTCTATACTTTTTCTTATATGATTACATGCTAGATGCCCCCCCCCCAGGTAGAATATAAACTCCTTGAGTTTATATTCTCCTTGAGGGCAAGGTCTGTTTTATTCAGGGCCTTTGTGTCCCCAGTACTTGGCAATGATCTTCTACCATCATTGTGATGGATGTTCAGCCATTTCAATCCTGTCTGACTCATCATGACCCCATTTTGGGGTTTTAATAGGCACTTAATAATTGCTTGTTGAATTAGTAGATCTGCATTTGCCCTAATTTGTGCATGAGTATTCCAAAGTATATAGGAAGAGGTCTGGGTGGAGAAAAAAAATTTATAACAATTAGACTTGGTCCAACTAGAATTGGTCTTTCCAATAAAATCTGGAAAATGACTTCCATTTTGACAATTCCTATGGATTCAGTTGCTGTATTGGGTGGGTGGGGGGGGTGGGTGGTAGCAGCTTGAAGAAGTAGGAAAGATAAATTGATCAGCAGAATGAAGCTAAGCAGCTTATTCATGATATTTATTTGGAAGATTATAGTACTTATGAGGTTAATTTCAATTAACAAAATAATTTCTTGCAATTAAATACCCTGAGAACAGGTGGCAGTAAAGAATTAGTCATATTTGGGAAGAGTGATTTTCCTGAGATTTATAGCTACTCCACCTGGCTCACTCAGCAGGTATTTCCATTGATCAGAGGCAGCTCATGAATTGCATGTCTGATAATGGTATCCTGTGTTACCTTCCCTTCCCTCCCCCACCCCCATCTGCCTGTTTTTAGGGCAGGTTCTACCATTGAGATAATCTTCTAAAAATAAAAGCAGGAATGTTCTCTCTATAAAATAAGATGGGCAGTTAAAAGTTAAATAACTTATGAAAATGCTTTTTAGCACTTTTTGAAAACAAAGAACCCCTAAGATGTATTCTTATTTCTTCTAATGCTTTTTAAGTTTATTGCTAGCTCTTGTTTTTATACCACTTTCTTTTCTCAACATATCCCTCCTTTCTCTTCCACCCCACAATCATTCTTTTTAGCAATGAACAAAAAGGAAAGGGGGAAGCAGTTCAGCCAAACTGTATAACCCATAAAGGAGTTCAATGGTGTAAGTATGAAGTGTGCACTGTTCCACATCCATTTTCCATAGTTTCCCACCTCTGCAAAAAAAAATGAAGTGAAGTTCATTTTCATTTTTCTTCTTCAGTACCAAAATCACTCCATTTTATAATAATGCTTCTTAATAATAATAAATAATAAAATAATAATTTTATAATAATTTATAATAATGATTTATAGCATTTAGTTTCAGTTTTATTGTTCTAATCATTGGGCATATTGTTTTCCTGGGTCTCCTTCACATTGCACGAATTCTTAAAAATCTTCCCATACTTCCTATGTATTGTTTATATTTATCATTTCTTGTAGAGGTCTAATTATTTTTACACTGTAGTTATACTTAGCCTTTTTTCCTTCCTATAACTCTATATTGGGCTCTATGTTTCTTTGAATTACCAACTTAATTGTGGTGTCAAATTCCTGCCTTACAATTTGTCACTCTTCTCCAGCTATGAGGATTTGGGTCAGTCAGTCAATAAGCATTTATTAAGCCCAAGCTATGTGTAAGCTGGGAATACAAAGAAAGGCAAAAAAAATTCTTTAAGCCCTTGCAGGAAGGCTTGATGTCAACAGAAGAAAAATCTGAGGCGCCAGGTAATATTTCTTTGATAAGCCAGGAGCTCTTCACTTGGGCAAGATTGGGAAATAGGTTCCAGAAGGAATGAGAAAAATAGTACCATTCCCTAATTGTATCTATTGCCATCTACAAGGCTGGGAGCTGTAACTACCATTCAGTTGAGTCCAACTGACACTAGGGAGAATAACTAGCTTAAAAAGGGGGTCAGTCAATAGTGAGGAACTAAAAGACTTCTAGATCTATTCCCTCTGCACTGGTATGAAAGTCTAAGTTTATATTTTTACTTCACTTTGTGATTTTCTTTCTATTTTATTATCTTAAAACCTCTCTATGCCTCTGTGTAGTTCCTGGGAGAGAAAAAAATCTGTAGGAAACCTAAAGGATTACTGGGTTTTTAGTTCAGAGACATTATGGCAGGAGAGAAATTGGAAAACTGCTCTCTTCTGGCAGGACCTGGGTGAGAGGAAGCCCATCTGAGAAGATGTAGAGGTTGTGGAAAATCAGAAGGGGGAGCTAGTGAGCTGAGCTCTGCAACTCTGATCCAAAAATGTTCTAGGGTTGCCCCCACACTACCATACAAAGTACCAAATTCTTCACAGAATTCCAGGGGAAGCACAAAGCTGGTGACAGTCATCCCAGCTCATGGAAAGATGTTATCAGGAAATACCAGGGCCAGAAACAGTACCTTAAAGAGGGAGATTAGAAAGCCTTCATTTGCCTTTCCTGACTAAGCACAAACAGAAAGGTTAGTGATAATATGGAAATGAACTAGAAGAGACTAAAGAGAAGTGATATGAATTATTTAGGTCCATAGGACTGTAGCAGATGTGGAAAAGAAGAACATTAAGCACAAAGAATATCAGGCTAAGATGAAGAAATATTTCCTAATATTGACATCTATTTGCTATGGAACAACCTCCTGTCCAGTGGAAAATTCATTCCCTGATTCACTTAAACTAAGCTGGGTAAAACACTTGTGAGAAGCATAAGGGGATAATTCTTGCTTTGGACAAGAGAATGAAGGAGATGATCAGCATTTCCCATTTATATTTATGGTTGTTAGGCAGAAAACTGGTGTCAGGGTTAGAAGAGCCTGAGCTCTCACCACTGACACCTACTGGTTGTGTGATGCTGGATAAATTGCTCAATAAACAATTATTAAGTGTCTACTATGTATGAAACATTGTGCTAACTTCTGGGGATACAAAGAAAGGGGGGAAACAATCTCTGCTTTCAAGAAGCTCACCATCTAATGAGGGGACAGCATGCAAAAAACATATTGTAAGGTTAGTGGGGAATAAGATCTTCCCCTGCCCATCAATAGGCCTCATGTGGAGCCCATTAAGGGAAGCTTGCTTGATTGTAGGAAGGCTTACACACATTTTGTTATTTTCTAATTAGGCATTGAACCTATTAGCTGAAAGAGTATATATTCTGAGAGGTGAGCTTTTGCTTTGGGGGCTTGTTTATGAGAAAGATGTTATTATTCCCTGGTTGAGACTCTCAGGGGCCATGTGTTCAGAGTTTCCTGACTCCTCAGAGGTAGGGACTCTCTCGATTCAGTGGTGGATATAAAGCTTTGATTCAGGCAGTAGAGCCCTGTCTGTTGGTCTTTATTTCTCTTCTCTGTATTTTTTTCTGTTTATTTAAAGAAGATTGTTGACCCCTGAAACAGTTGTAATTCCTAGTAAAGCAGATAAAAGAACCTGTACTAGCAGCTATCCTTGGTATATCGGTGGGGTTGCCATTACACATATACACAAGATAAACTGTAAAAAATCAACAGACAGAAGTCACTAGAATTAAGGGGGATTGGGAAAGATAGAAAGTGGGATTTTAGCTGGGTTTTGAAGGAAGCCAGAGAAGTCAGGCAATAGAGATGGAAAGGGAGAAAATTTCAGGAATGAGGACAAGTGAAAATGCAAGTCAGGACAGGGAATGTCTTGTGCAAGAGACAGACAGGAGACCAGTGTCACTGGATCACACAGTATGAAAGGGAAGGTTGAGAGAAAAGTATAAGAGGGCCATAAAGGTGGGAGGGGCCAGGGTATGATGTACTTTGAATGCCAAACAGAGGATTTTTTTTATTTGATCCTGGAGGTGATAGAGAGCCACTGAGATTTACTGAATCGGGGAGAAGGGAATTATGTGATATAGTCATACCTTCACTTTAGTAAGGCACTTTGACAGCTGAATGGAGAATAGATTGGAATGGGGAGAGACCTGAGGCAGGGAGGTCAATAAGAAGACTATTGTAATAGTCCAGGCATGAGATGACGATGGTCTAGTGGTGGCAGTATCAGAGAAGAGGGGAGTGTATATAAGATGTTGTGAAGGTAGAATGGACAAGACTTGGCAAAAGGTTGGATATGGAGGGGCTAGAGAGAGTGAGGGTTAGGATTACATTTAGTTCGTGAGCTTGGGTGACTGGAAGGATTGGCAGTCACCTTGATAGTCATTGGGAAGTTCACTAGAGGGAAGATCTGGGCAGGGGGAGGTAAGATGCTATTTTCAGTTTTGGATATGTTGAGTTTAAGATATCCTTGAGACATCCAATTTGAAATGTCTAATTGGTAGTTGGAAATACAAGACTAGAGATTAAGAGAGAGGGAAGGGCTGAATAAATAGATCCGTGAGTCATCAGTATTGAGATAATAATTCAATATACGGCATCTGATGAGATCACCAAGTGAAAGAATTTAGAAGGAAAAGAAAAGAGAGCCCAGGACAGAACCTTGGGGACACCCACAGCTAATGAACATGACCAAAAGGAAGATCCAGCAAAGAAGACTGAGAAGAAGAGGAAGGACAGGTTGGATGATAACAAGTAATGGCATGAAAACCTAGAGGACAGAGAGTTTCCAGGAGAAAAGGATAATTGACAGTGTCAAAGACTACAGAGGAGTCAAGGAAGGTGAGGACTGAGAAAAGGCCATTTGATTTGGTAATTTAAAGATCATTAGTAACTTTGAAGTGAGTGGTTTTGGTTGAATGATATGGTCAGAAGCCAGATTATAGAGAGTTAAGGAGAGAGAAAGAGGAAAGGAAGGAAATTAAGGTACTGATTGTAAATGACCTTCTCAGGGCACTTAGTGACAAAAAAAGAGGAGAGACATGGGATGATAGCTAGTGAGAATTGAAGGATCAAGTGAGGGTATTTTGAGAACAAGAGATAAGGGAATGTTTGTAGGCAGTAGGGAAGAAACAAGTAGGGAGGGAGATATTGAAAATAAGTAAGAGAGTAGGGATGACAAAAGCAATCTGCTGCTTATTCACTGACTAGCTAATTTGCATCTAAATGTCTGTCCATCTCAAAGGGCAAGAATTTTGCCTTTCCTAGTATACAGGGAGAGATTGAAGATGAGTCAGAGAATTGGGATGACAGAGGCAATAAGCTGACTATTGACTGACTGGTCAATTTTCACTTAAATGTCTGTATCTCAGGAGGGAAGATTTTGCCCTTAACAGGGAATCCTAAATTAACACCTCAGTGAATCAAAGTTTCCCCAACTCAAGCACACAAATCAATTTGTAGTCTCTTGGCAATTTGCCCATGTCTCCAAATAAGTTCATCACTGGAGGTCCATTCACCATACTGCCAAACTTCTTCAAGTTTTTCTGAAATATCAAAAATATCAGGGCATTGCATGGGTTGTCCATCTGTAATCTCTCATTCTCCCCTTCTGACCAGTTCATTCATTTCCATGATGTCATCCTTTACACTACTACTCCTCTGCAATTCTTTATTTGTAATGTGTTATATAGCATGCTCATGCATTTTACTCTCCATCAAGGCAGTGCTGTGGTATAGTGGATAGAGTGCCAGGCCTGGAGTTAGGGGAACCTGAGTTCAAATCTGACCTCAGATACTTACAAGCATAACCCTGCTTGCCTCAGTTTCCTCATCTGTAAAATGACCTGGAAAAGAAAATGGCAAACCACTCCAATATCTTTGCCAAGAAAACTCCAAATGGGGTCATGGAGAGTCAGACATGACTGAAACAACTGAATGAACGAATGCCTCTCCAACACCCACTGGGTGAGCCTCAATTCTTTTGGAACAGCAAGGTTCCATGACTCCTAACCATACTGCATTATAGGAATCATGTTGGCATTAGAAAAATATGGGTCTTTGTTTCAGGGAGAAACTTGGGATCATTAAAAGAACCCTGAAATTTCCTAAAAGCAATCTAGTCTGCTCTCTTCCCCCTATTCAATTATGGACCCAATTTCTTGTGCCTGCAATGTCTATTCAAGATACTTATATTGACGGATGAAGCCTGTATATTGTCTGTTCAACTGGATATTGTAGTTAAAGGATTCTTTTCCCATTTGGTTTTTCGAAGGCGGATAGGTAAGCCAAACTCTTTTGAATGCTTATGAATCTCATTCAGGAAGTTCTGTGATATTCTGGGGCTTGATGTAATCAACACAATTTTATCTGTAAGTAGTTCCACAGCTAGTTTTTTTAAAAAAAAATCGGTTGTTTGCCTTTTTGTGTTGGAAAGCCAGAAACCACTGAACATTTTGTATCTGCAATTTTAGCAAAAACTTCACTTTTTAAATGTTAGGCTCTCAATACAATTCTATGAGTCATTATTAAGCAGGGCTATTTATTATACATTAGACAGAAGGGCAACTTTCGTATAGAGGGAGGCAGCATTGAACATATATGTCTAATATATTGTCTTTTAAAAATCTTTGTGAACTTCCATTCTTGAGCTTCAGTGAAATCTCAAAACTTTCCTGTAGTGTTGCTGTACTCTGAGAAATATAATTCTGAAGTCCAAAAGCAATTATCTTTTCTAAACAAAGTGCAGTCAAATATAGATCTCAATGGGACATTGGAGGGGCTCTTAATTGCTAGACTATTCCAGCTCTTTGAAGAGAGTTCTCGGCAAAGATATTAAATTGCTACCAACAGCTTAGACAATTGAACTTCTCTGTTGTTAGATTGATGATAATCATTAATTTTATAATTGTTTTGCATTTATAGAGCTGTTTTTATCCAGGAGTCAAAGGCCCTTGATAAAATTTGAAAGTGATTATCATAACACCCAAGTAAGGTAGACACAGAAACCTCAAAGCAATGGGTTTGATTCTCTCCTTGGCAGAGATATCAACCCCTGATGAGCCAAGGGAAAAAGACCTTTTGCTTGCTTCACTTGTGTGTTTTGCCTGCTGCCCAGAGGATCCTCAGTCACTAGTGAAATGACCTGGTAGCTAAGGAAGCCACATGATCAAGTGCTGAAATCTGTAGATTTCTCCCCCTCCCTTCTGTAATATCAATTAAGTTGGGTGTTTTTGATTGAGCCTTACTAGGTGCTAAACCCCAGGCCCCAAACCCTTATCTATTAGGTGCTAAGCCTATGTGGGTGTGAATTGGTAACTAAGGTAGGGCTTCAGGTGGGGCCAATGAAGGGAGGTGCTAACTCCAGAGCCAATAGTAAGAGCCTAAGTTCTGACATTTGATGCCATCTGAAACTGTATAAAAAGAGAGAACAGAGTTATTTGCTCAAGGCTCTCACTCCTGGAGGTGCAGGACTCTGGGCAGCAAAAGGCCCTCTGGCTGAACTTAGATATTGATGGTTCTCTTGGTAACTACGAATTGTATTTGGTCTGTTAATGTTTGTAATTTGTTTGTATTTGCTCTGAAGTTCAGGGTGCTGGCTTTTCACCTGAACTAAGTGAATGATATTCGTATGCAGGATTAAATTGAGATTGTTAACCCCTTAACGTTGCTTTCCTTAGTAAAGCAGATCAAAAGAATCTGGGCTTGCAGTTTTGTGAGCTGATTGTTGTTGGTTTTACACCCCACACAGCAGCTGATAGCCAGATTGTTGAAACACCTACATACAGGTGTAGGCATCATTATGTAGCTGCCACATTTGCCACATAGAAAATAACCATTGAGTCTTGGGCAAGAGAAAAAGCAAGCAACAATGTGGTGTATGGTAGGCACACTCCTGTAATGTCATTTATCAGGAAGGGCGAAGGTGGCACATAGCTTGAGCTTTGGATGTCTGAGCTGCAATGGGCTGTGCTGATTGGGATCTACACTAAGTTTGGCATCAACATGGTGAGCCCCTAGGAGCAGAGGTGCTACCATATTGCCTAATGAGGGGTAGAACAGCCCAGGTCTGAATCGGTGCAGGTCAAAGTTTCCTTGCCAATCAGTTGTAGGATATCTGGGATCAGTTGTGGATGATATCTGGCCTTGAGTAGGCCATGACTGACCAAGAAGGGAAGATCCAATTTATTTTTTTTAATGCAAGCAACAATGACAGTATCCATGAAAAGAGACACCAGTAGATACCATCGCCTTAGGAGATTAAAATGCATGCATTTGCTTACTTGGCTAAGCAAAGAAAGGGAAGTAATGCATGAGTGAGCCAAAGGGTCATAGAGAGAAGTGACTAGAATTGTTTAGACAGGCCCACAGGACTGTGAGATAAATATAAGGAACAGAAAAACACTGAGCTCTTGCACTTAAGGGTAGCAGTGGGGTTAGAAGCCCTTGTAAAGAGACGCTCCATTCAGCCATAACTGAGGCAGAGTTCTTCACTAATATGCAGTATTGAGGGTAGTACCTGGCACTCCTAGTCATCCCTTCAAGGAAAGTTGGTTTCTTTTAATGGTAATTCAGATATTCTTTTCTTTTCCCTCCCCGCTTCCTTCACCCTTGTCAAAGTACCCCTATCTAGTCATCTTCTTGGACTGTAATCCCAGAGCCTGAGGACAACACCACTTCCCCAGGCAGATACCTCAGGGGGTAAGCATTTTAAATCCCCAAGGAGATGACATAATTTTGACTAAACTAAAGGCTTACAAGGGGAAAAAATTCACTTTGTGAGCGAAGTTCTGCAAGTAGTTTGTGCATTATAGACTGTCCAGTGATAAGACTGCATTTTCTCAAATACAGTATCATTATGAAGAGAGTGATTCAAGGCTCAGGTACATGAGCTCAATTGCAAACAGCCAAAGCTTTATCCCATTAATATATCTGCTCAAATCTATATGGAATCTTGAAGGGCACTTACTGGTGATTCAATGTCCTCTAGGAGCAAGACTGAACAACGCTCACATTTTAACAGCGTCTGGGCCCGGTGCATGATTTTCTTAACAATTTTCTCCAGGTCAGTTTGTTCTTCAAAGAGGTCATTAACCACCTCGAGCAGAGCCTGTAGAAGATGAAAGAAATTTAGTTTGGTGTATGTAGGACTGACAAAATGCTACACGGGAGGGAAATTCCAAGTCTTTAAAATAATTTTTAAAAAATTTCACATAGGAGCGCAATTTCTGAAATAGAAGGCTTTAGAACACTGAGTTCTTTTGCTAAAAGGATATATCACTTCTTCCAACCCCCTAAAATCTCTCCTAGTTCATTATGTATTTCTAATATTAGGTAAATTACCTTTTGGTAAGGTAAGACAGTAGCATTCTATGCAGCAAGAGTCATGTAATCTTTAGCCTAGGAATTCTTCCTTCTATAATAATATTGCACAAATCAACTAAAAACAAAGACACCATTTTATCAGTAACAGACTCATAATTCCTACCTAATCACACTGATTGGACAGGTCATAAAACCTATTGAATTATTAAGAAATATTATATGTCTTTTATTACTATTTTAATGAAATATTACAAGAAACAGGTCATTTCTTTCCCATTGGCAATAAGTATTGTCCTCTTGTTCAAAATCAAGAGCCTCATTTTCATTCACATACAACTAGCACCATGAACTAAAAAGGACATTCAACAAGCAATAATTAGTTGCCTAAAATATACAAGGTGCCACACTAGACAAAGGGAATACAACCACAAAATGAAAAGCAGTCCCCATTTTCAGGAAGTTTAATACAAAATGTAAACAGATAGATAATTTGACAATAGAGAGAACATTTAACAAGGGGTGATGTTGGGGACATGTGGGGATTAGGATTAATATTCAGTGTGGGAGGAGCTATCTCAAAGGAGGTAGAACCTGAGTTGAGCCTTGAAGGAAGAAAGCTAAGGATTCTAAGAGACAAAAATAAGAAGAGTGTGAATTCCAGGCATGGAGAGACAACTTGTACAAAGGTAGGGTATCAAACTTTATGCTTATCATAGTTAATGATTTGACTTCCCCTATATACTTATCATATTCCTCCCTATATTATAGTAACTTGGTGACATAATCTATTCCCCCTACTAGATTATAAAATACTGGATTGCAGGAGACAGAATCATTTTTCTTATTTGTATAACACTTAAAAAAAGTACCTTTCACATATTAGGAACTGTGTGTATATACATACACACATATACATATATGTATATATACATATAACATATATGTACATGTTAAATTAAATATAAATTATATTCTACTCCAGAAAAAGAACGTGTACTATCCATATTACTCTCTTCACCAGAATGTTCAGTTAATGATGGTGTTTAATTTAGGAAAAGAATGCATAAGAAGAGAAAGAGATTGGTGAAAACAGTAAAATGCATTGTACATTTATTACAAAGGAAGCTCATATTTCAAAACTTAAAACTAAAGATTATGCTGTAACCTTTTATCCAGTAGGACTGTCTTTCTTCATTCCTTTACATTAAAATAATAATCCAGCCAGACCTTTTAATGACAGATTTCAATATGAAGTGATACTGTTCAGAGATCTGATCATATACTCATTCTGCATATCTGATTTTTAAAATCAGATTAAAATAAAAAATATGTGCAATAAGTGATAACATTTAAGAGTTTGGCAAAAGAATATTTGTTTCTCTATGCTTTGATATGATGTTCATCCCCACTCTTGACTTCTAACAAAAGTGTTTAATAAGTTTTCCAAGTCAGATGGATTCTAAGCAAACATATGCTATTGTATATCACAGCATTATTTTCATTAACATTCAAAAATTACTAACTCCACCTTTGGTCAGGCAACAAAAGTATATTTCAAATTAAGAATGAATGAGTTGTTTTGAAAGAATATATGAGTTGTTTATAAATGTTAAACATTTGGAAACTTCTCTAAGCCTATTTAGATTGGATAAAGGTTTTAATGAGATGGGCCAATGCATTCAAGAGCCTAGTTCAGTTGAAAAAATAATTAAATAAGAACCAAAAATCCTGGCTAATATTTCCCACACAGAGAGCCATTGTAAGAACAAGTTGGTAGCTACACAGAATTCTGCACTGCCAAACTGAAGAAACAGCTCTGTTCCAAGGCATTTAATATCCTAACATTCCAAACTGAAGTTCACCACTTAGCCATGAATTGTAAGACATGTTAAGTGTAGCCCATCTGTGTAGTTTTCAAATTTGAATCTCACTGAAATAAAGCTCATTGATGTTACATATATATATATATACACACATGTACATTGTGTATATATATATATATGTATATGAAATATTCAATAATGGATGGCATATTCAAATATAACAAAAGGATTCTCATTCAACGCCCTACTCTGATGTCCTGGGCTCTCAAAGGCTATGCTGGTAGAGCTTTAGCTCTCACAAGTTTTCCCCAGCTATAAGTACTTTAAAGTCCCTGTGATAGCCTGTAGGTCTGCCATCCAAGGACCTGCCTGGCTACCTTTTATAGAGACATGCTCAGAAGGTTTGCCACTATCATTTTTTTTTAACACAGCAACGTGTGAAGACTGGTGTAGAGAAAAAATTCCTGTGCTTGGAATCAAACAATCTAAACTATGTTAATATATACTAGGAGAGTAACTTTGGGGAAGTCACTTGACCTCTGAGCCTCGGTTTCCTTATTTATCAACTGGAAACAGTAATATTTGTACTATCTATGTTACAGGGTGTTATAAAGTACTGATTTGTAAATTGTAAAGAGCTCCATAAAATGTGAGTTCTCATTATTGTTGTTATCATGTGTAAGACCATAGAGGGAGTCACCACAGATACTCCAAGGGCTAAAGTAATAGCAAAAACTACTCTTATCCCTGTGGTTATGTCTATGCAAGCAAAGTAAAGTGAATAATTGAAATAAATAACCAGATAACTGAGTTTTTTAAAATTCCTGTTATTTTGGAAAATCTTTTTATCTCTTTAATAATCCAGATTGACTTTCTTCATTAATCTGTTTTATTCAACAACCATTCAGCTTCCCACATTGTCCCAACTGTAAAGACACAGTTTTTAAGACCTGTAAGAAGCTTGTTCTAGAGAAAAATTGGACCGGGCTTAGATTTTGCATTGGCAAATCCCACTATGGCTATTTTGTTACTTCAAAGTACAAATTGTAACTTAACTAGGAAGTGATTTTAAAAAGTTTCAAATTAACAGCTCAGAGTAACCACAGAATAGAAGGAGGACATGAAAAGCCTGTGTTCCTATAAAAATGTGTCTCCACACATGATAAAATAATCCATCAGTCCTTTCAGTTCTGTCAAATAGATAATTAATTCAATGATATCTGCCAACTGGTTCTTAGACAAAAATGACAAACTGTTTGATAGACCTGATTAATCTATTTGATTAAAACAATTCATAGCATCATAGATTTAGAGTGAGAAGGGGCTTTGGAAAACATCCTGTACAATTCTCTTTCTTTTGTTTTTAACAAATGAATAAATTGAGGCCCAGAGAAGTGACTTGCCCAGGTTCATATAATAAAAGACAGAGCAGGGCTTGGAATCCAACATTCTGCCTCTAAATCAATCCCTAATACACCACATTAGTTGTAAAGATCATCCAGTCTCTCTTTGATGGCACAACTAATGACTTCCAGAATGGTCTAAAACCAAATTGTTTAACTTCTTTGCCCCAATATACCCACTTGTAAATCTTTAAAATGTAGGGCTATTTGCACCAAGCATATGTCATACATTTTGTGAAATTTAACAGTATTGTCCCAGCAAAGAAAAAAAGTACAATAAAAAGAAAATTCTTTGAGGTCTAGTTAGATCATATTGGTCAAGAGCCTGGAGTTCTTTGAAGGTATTATAAAATTTTCAGGTTTTATTACCAGTATAAATCCAAAGCCTACAAAAAACATAACTTCTGTTTTACAACATAGATTTCAAATTAATTTTCCTTATGAAATGAAACCATGAAATTGGCACCATCAGGAAGAAACATCAAAGGCATTTATTTGTATCCATTTCTATTTAAGCCTGAAGGGTATCATCAACCACATACTTGAAGGATTATACATAAATTATTTTGAAATAAAATATTCTTGGCCCATCCAAAGATCATCTGATATTTTTAAAAAAATGAAATTTCTCATAAGAACTTGAAGGAAAGAGAGATATGAGACTTGTCAATAGATCTGTTTTTTCTTACCCTGCTTCTGTCATACTCCTTCCTTGAAGCAGCAAATAGTTGAGCATTAGCTATGGCAATCCCGCAAAATGGGAGATACATCTGCATAACCTGGCACAGAGAGAAGTTAGAGGTTTATTATTATCATTAGTTAGAGGTTTGTTATTATTTTATTAACATGCCTATATTTGTTCATGTAGCTTCTTTTTTTAATAACATGTCTAATAGGTATAGTTATAGGCCATGTGTTAATGGAAAAAAAATCTTTTTTTGGATAAAATACTTTTCTTGAGAATTTTGCAAGAAGTTGTCTATTTTTTCCAAGTTGAAGGCATTTGCAACTGTGACTCATATACCTAGCACCCCTGTTGCTGGGCTTATACAGATCTGGTCCAATCCTGGGAGGGTACCTTAAAATACTAGTTTCTTTTCGGGTTTATTGTTTATTCTAGGTAGTATCTAAGTATATTGTGCCAAGATCTCCACATATGTGGGTAAAAGTTCTACACAGATTTCTAAACAAGCACTCAAAGTTACAAGTGCATTTATTTGTCCCATGGAAAATGTGGGAAACTCATAAAGAAGTCTCAATAGCTCATGAAAAATCAATAATTCCTTCTTAGGTCACAAGGTTGAGCATATGCAATATTATACATTTTTGCCCCAAGGACAGCATTAACAGTGGATGCTATTTCACCTCCCCCATCCCATCAAACTATTATTCTCTCAGGATCTATCTAGAAGAAAGCAAAGATAAAAGGAAAAGATAAAAAGACCAAAAGAGATGATGGGCCCTCATAGGTTAGTATACTGTGGTTTTAGATACCTCTCCCCACAGAATGTTGGGCATGGGAAAAGGAGGATTTTGAAGAGTTCTGAATTAAGTTGGGGAATTTTCTTCATGAAAAGTAGGAAGAGTTATTTAGTTTCTATACTAAGCTCCAACCTCATTCTGATCTCTTTTTAGCTGCTCATGCCTCCCTAACAAAATTACCTTCTACTTATTTTGCGTAGATTTTGTGTATATTCATATGAGCTCATGTTGTCTCCTCAGATAGAATGTTTTCTTCTTGAGGGAAAGGACTATTCCATTTTTGTTTTTGTATTTTTGATACCGAATATACTGCTTAGTACATAATAAACACTTAACAAATGCTTATTAATTGATTGATCATTCAAGTACCTGTTAGAAATAGAAGAAAATAGAACTAAATAGTATTGAAAAACAAGATGAAACTCTGCCAAGTACCTGAGTACCACCTTCTCTTAGATATCAATGGAGGCAAACCAGGACTCTGTGCCCCAAATCCCTGAAAATAAGCAGGTCTCCTAGGCTACCTAGGCCTCTAGCCTAACTTCCACCACTGTCTAGGGGAGTATAGGTTCAACCCTACATCTTCCTGACTATAGGGCCAGCTGTCTCCCTATTGTCATCTAGCCACCATATTATCCCTTATTGTTCTGTCTACATCTGGAGTTTTACTGAGAATGCTGCAGAGGGTGAGTTTACTGAGCTGACATAAAACTATAGGGTTATACTGAGAAAAAGATTAGCACTTTCATTTTGAGAAATTGTTATCCAATTATTTATTCAACTATGAAATCCAGAAATTTTAGCTACTTGTGTCTGTAGAAAATAGAGTAGAAGAGAATCATAGCAGTACAGCAAATTGTGCCAGGACCATCTTGATCTGAACCCCATCAACAATGAGAAGACTAATACATCAATAATGATGATCATCATCATTATTAGTTATTATTGATGACCATCATCATCATAACCACCATCTTCATCATCTGGCATCAAGAATTAAACACAATAGAAATACAAGTTGGGTCAGACATACTGTGTTGTTAATATGATGAACAACAACAAAGCACATCAAGAAAGAAGACTGAAACCCTAGCTTCACTACAAAACTAGAAAGGGACTGGTCTGAATAAAATCAATATTTATTAGTTCAAATGCTTCATGGTGAGTAATTAATTACTAGGAAAGCACTTCACCAACCTGATTTCATCTTTCTTAACAGAAGGCAAAACGTCTTTATTACTAGAAGATGAGAACACTAGTGACACTTCCAAATACAAGTCAATTTGTGTTCTTTACACAAAAAATTCACATTTTGTATGTCTCAACAAATCTATGAAAACAAAACATCTAGCATATCATCTAAGGAGTAAAAAGGGGTACGCCCCCCAAACCCAAAAGCAACTTCATTATCATTTCAGTTATTACTGACCAAGTATCTCCAAAATGTCATAGCATTTATGCTGACTTTATTGATTATAGCAAAGCTTCTGACTCAGTTGTACACTCATGGCTTATTTATGTATTGCAAATGCATAAAATAGATCCAAACAGAATGACAGTGCTAGAGACTTTGAGGTCCATATGGAAAACCTTTCTTTACTTGAAATATGTCACTAACATAATAAGGTTATGAAGAGTTGCTATAAAATAGAGGTTTCCAAACTTATTTGGCCTATCACCCCCTTTTAAAAAATTACTCAGAACCCCCCTGGAAATTGACATTCTTTGACCCTTTAATGGTTTTTTGAAATTTGTGTTATTTCAAAAAATATATAAATTGTTTTTAAATTATAATCTTAAATTTAATAATTTATTGTAAATTTGTGGGTTTTTCCTGCTTTGACATGTTGATGACACAATGGCATGTAACCATATAGTATCATATTGTAAACAAGTCTTTACATGCTCAGATTCTTGCCAATGCATGCTGGACTTCCTGGCAATGCGTGATAGGCTTGCCTGCCCACACTTGCTTGTTAAGACCCGTCAGTGGACTTGACTACTGATCAGTCATAACTTGCGTCTTGTGTGATTATTTGGAAAATAATGTAATCACTATGACTAATTCTGTTACACAACACATGAAATATGTACGAATGGTATTTCAAAATTTTCTTATCTCTCTTCTTTCCTTATGCTTCCACCACCCCCTTATTTTATTCAATGCCCCCCAATTGCACCTGAGGCTACTACCACCACCCCCCCCACATCATTCCAACATCCCCAAGGGAGTGGTATCACCCACTTTGGGAACTTAGGAAATTATAAAACATGGTGTCTTTCAGGGAGAAAGTTTAAGTCCATTGTGGTTCTGCCCAGCCTTACACACATTATCATCTGATATAATAAGTGACTAAGATACTGGCATAATCAGAGTAAAAAGCCACCTTTATCATAATCCTCAACCCCCTTTCTCCTCCTGCCATGGCTTCAAAAGCATCTCATCCAAGAACATGACTCTCTGATGGCAGGCTCAGGTTTTGTCCTGTCCCACTAGAGAGCTGATTGGACATTGTGATCCAGATGTATCCTCCTAAATTCCCTCTCTTACCAAGAAGAATCTCAAGTTAAGCACATTCCCTTTGACAGTTAAAATGATCCTATGATTTTAAAAAAAGGGCCCACTATTTTTTAGAATTTGAGCTTTCTTCTTCCATAGAAGATTCTAAAATAGTTGCAATAAACTTGCCCAGACACCCAGAGAGTGGGTCCACATTGTCCACATCCACTTGGCTAATTAGTGACAGGAGCCAAATTGGAACCTAGGTCTTCTGACTCTAAGTATAGTCATCTTTCTACAATACCATACTACCTTTTTCAAATACTATGACATTTCCAGATTAAAAGACATCTTAGAAGTATCATGGAATGCATTCATTTAAGTGAACAATTAATTTCTGACATGTTAAAGTAATGCTTTAGAAGTAACAATTACATTTACTTTATTGGTTCCCTTAATCTATTCTACTGCCTTCTGTAGACCCACCCAATAATAGATGAGGGGCTATTTATTTGAAAACAACTCACATTTCCTTTTATTTATTGGAAAGTCTGGCCAACTTAAGTTCCACAGGTTCTTCTTTATGAATAATAAATCTACCATTCCACAATGTAAACCTAGTTGCTTTTATTTCTCCATAGGTATGGTGAACAAAGATGTATTAATTTAAATCAATTGTGCAACATTTAAAAGGTGAAAGAGCCTTCTCTGCCAAAATTAGTGTTTCTTAAACAGTCTCCAACAAAAGTGAATAGCATTTTGAAATCCTACTCACCAAACTTTAGAATGTTCAATTCAATACATATTCTCTGAGCTGCCGTTGTGGAACATACAGTGTGGCCAAGGACTCTATCACTGCTCTTAATTTGATTCGTTTCATATTGACAAACATTTATTCAGTGGCCCACTACATATGTGGAGTGCTGTTCTCAGAAGCAGGGATACTGAGGTGAAAATTACATAGTCCTGAAAGAATTTACCAATTTGCAGAATGAGAGGAGAAAGTAAAACATGTATTCAAATAAATCTATTGCAAGGCAGAATGTGATATGGACAAAAGAGAGAGACCATCAAAGTGCTCTAGAACAAATCTGAGAAGGGAGAAATTATTTTCAGCTGGTGATAAAGATAGGCAAGAACCCAAAAAAGCTTCATAGAGGAGGTAACACTTGAGCTGGACCCTGAAAGAAAAGGAGATTTCAACAAGCAAAAGTAAAGCTCCTAGAGAGTAAAGAGTATTTCATTTTTTGGTTCTTGTATTCCAAGCATCTAGCAGAGTGATTGACAATTAACAGGTGCTTAATAAATTATTGTTGGTTGATTGGTTTATTTTAGGCCTCATAGCTAACCTGTACAAGGGCACAGGGGCAGCAAAGTCATTATGATTCACTATGAAGCATTTGAGCCAAGAAATATGAATCTTATCTGAATCGACCCCTTTCAGTTTTGCAGAAGTTAGGTTCAATTATCTCTCTTCATGCATGCATTCCATTCCTCATCATAACAGTTCAGTTAAGCTGAAACATGGTTCATGAAAGGCAGTGATATGAAATAAGAATGAACAGATAGATTAGCTTAAATTCAATACTAAGACATTTGAATTTAATCCCATGAACATTAAGGAGCCACTGAGGTCTTTTGAAGAAGTAGTGATATTGGTTGTACAATTTTTGTCAAATAAGTGGTCAGCACCATGGACAGGAGTTCTATCAAACAGAAAGATACTAACAGGTTTCAATACTGCAAAGACCCTAGGATAGCCCTCACACCAGGGCTGCATTGAATTACCATTGCAAAACTTGACAACCAATGATGGTAGATTTTGTTAGACTTATTTGCATTTTGGGGGCAGGGGAGGGAGTGGTAGTTTGGAAGTCTAGAATGTTAATAGAGTGTAAACAAGATCCAGGTTATCCTTCAGGGTGTCCAAAGGGTGCCATTTCATTATCTGAACTTCCTTTGGGGGTTTTGCTGTACTATCCTCACTCTTATGCTAAGATATGAGGACTATGAAACCGTTGTAAATATTGGATGGTTACAGGCCATTCCATAACACTATTTATATGTTATATGTGATGGCAAAATAGTTTTTCTGTCTCTGTCAAAGTTCATTATTTTGGCTCTGGCTCAAAACTATCTTCAGATCCACCTCTTACATGGTGCAGATTTCACAAACTATGCGTATTTATACATAATTACAAACAAAAATGCATGGTAACACAGAAATACACCACTACACCAATACACACACACACACACACACACACACACACACACAGGTATAAATGTAGAAGGATACAATATGAGACTTAGGTTTAGCTAAATAATATCCCTAGTGTATTTCCTGAGGTGTAGCTTTCTCTCAAGGGCTGAGAATACTAGATTGCCTCCTTCACAGATGGACTTTGCCTAAGATGCTTTGCTAGGCCAATCCCAAATTCTAGAGGTAAAGATGAAAACTCTTCTGGTTTCAAGTAGAATAGAATGCTCTGGAACTTTAGGGAGAGTCATGGTATGTTGGGTGAACCTCAGGAAATATTAACCAGTCAGGACAGCTTAGTAAAACTGTGTGTCTTCCAATGTGACCATTGTATAGAACTTTTTGGATGGATCCATGACCTTATATGTATGGGTACTCCTGCTAATATCATTGGAATAAATCCATGCCTCCTGATTCCATGAGATTTTTGTCCATGAGCTCCCATAAATCCTCATAGAAGATTTACTCAACAGACTGACAATTTTTTTCTGGCTCTCTGAACATTTTGTGGGTGCCAAAACTCTTTCTAACACCTTGGGAAAGCACCTTCGTGATCTACAGTGTGTTATTATAGTCAAAGGAAGGAAAGAAAAGTTGGGCAGATTCAGTGGTCATGGCTACTTTGGAGTGTTTCAGAGCCACAGTCACAGGGGGAAAAACACTGCGATTTGACTGACTACCTAGTAATATAGAACACTGTATTTTTTAAAAAAAGCAGTCCTGGGTTAAGGGCAAAGATACCTTCAGGCTAGTGCAGAAATGATCTCTTGAAAGGTGAAATTTGAAGAGTCAAAACCTAAGACAGACTTTTTAAAAATGTAAGACATGGAAACTTCAAGAGTAATAATGTAGATGTCTTTTCTCTCCTGGGAGTTGGAGGAGGGTGGTATTGAGTAGCAGAAAGGGAGGAACTGTAAGAGGAAATATTTCCCAAGGATGCGTTCAGAGGGCTAGGATTTCCCAACCTGGGGAAATGTAAGAGGAAAGTACTGTACTTTAAGACCTCAAATCCCAAGCCCATAAGCAAATGAATAGTAGATTCTTGAAGGCTGAGACTACCACAACCTTACTAGCCAAATCCACAGAAAGAAAGACTGAACTGAATTAATATCAATGGGAAGATCTGGAAGAAAGGAGTCATGTCAGAGAGAAGAAGCTAAAAAAGGCAGAATTTGTACCCCAGTCATGGGTACTAGGAATGTGATAAATACATAAGAAGTCTTACCTCACCCTTTTATGTTTTCCTTATAATATTTTGCAATAAATCTTTAAAACACTGAAGAAGGTAATCTGTTGTCTTCAGGTTGTTTTTGTGTTTGTCCTTCATTTTCAAAGAGGACCATGGCATCAGGGAAATGATCACATGACTTGCAGTTGACTTTGATTTGAGTGAGGGAAGGTTGTACAAGGTCACCAGCCTCACTTTCTGCTACAGAGCCATCTGGATCTAGTGACCATTCACCAGGATGATTGGAGATGATCCAGGATACAATCTCTCTTTCCCTCTCCTTCTCCTCTCCAAATGAAGGTAAATTTGATGGCCAGAAGCTGCCCACTTAACCTGGGGTTTACTGGCTAGATTCTTGTTTTCAAAGGAGCAGCTAAGGGGGGAAAAGAATCAGGGTTTTTCCTCATGGCCATATGGGTATAGAATAACTCAGGAAATAGAAATAATGGGGTGGCAGCTTGCAACTTAAACATATGGATTTCATGAATTAGGACCTTCCCTGGCTTGGGCAGAGGCAGAAATAGAGTCTGTCATTAATTACACAAGAAATTTACATCTCTTTTTTTCTCAGGCATGGCATCATAATTTTTCACAAGCATTTATTAAGTACCTACTATGTGACAAGCACTATGATAAGGATTTTACCAATATTGTCTCTCACAACAACCTTGGGAGGTAGTTGATATTATTATTCCCCATTTTACAGCTGAGAAAACTGAAGCAGATAGAGGTTAAGTGACTTGCCCAGGGTCACATAGCTAGTAACTGTGTGAGATGGAATTTAAACTCAGGTCATCTTGACTTTAGGCCCATCTCTCTATCTACTGTGATACCTAGCTGCTTCATCACAAACAATTAAATTAGTGGTTATAACTGATTAAGGTTATAGTCCGCACTCACTCTCTCAACCCACAGATAGACAAGGCCAGAGGGAACTTTCAAGAAACTCTTCTCCCCACCCCTACTCTCCCAGGACAAGCTCAATGACAGGAATATTTCTTACATCCAGATTTTGCCTTAGAAGCTAGAGTTGGAGAGAAATAAAACTTTAAATTAGGACAGAGAGTCAAACCTCTGTCTGAATTTTAGGCATTTTCTTAATTAGTGGCCCTTTGCTATTGTGATAACTTTAGCCTGACAATAAAACTTTACAAAACAACAGAGAAAGAGGCCATGTGGGCCTGGCCATTATATTGCCCCTAAGCTAAAAATGGGCTAGGTGTTTTAACCTGGTAAGGCTCATTAAACCTATAGCCTCTGATGTGAAGAAAGGAAGAGGGGAGATGGGCAAGTCTGCTCCTTCCAGAAGTGAAGAAGAAATGGAAAGAATTGAGTATCCTCTTATGTGCTAGTGTTGCAAGTGGAAGCTAGTGGAGTCAGGAAGACATAGGTTCAAATCCTACCTCAGACACTTACTAGCTGTGTGACCTTGGCCAAGACCTTTTACTCCCTCTGGGCCATTATTTGCTTATTTGTAAAATGACAGGGTTGGGTTAAATGACCCTCCAGGGTCAACTACAACAACAAGCATTTATTAAGCACCTACTACTGCCAACTACTGTTTTGAACATGAATACAAATGCAAACATAAAGAAATAAATAGCAGTGGTGGAGGGAATGGTGACTATGCCCTGAGGATAAGGGATGACTGGTCTGGGCCCCTCTTCCAAACAGAGGTTTTGGGAAGAACCACTAACTCTAAACATATGACTGAACTAACCTTCTCTGGATCCCAACCTTTGCAAAGTTTGGGATTTTGGTTAAACCCCAGGAACAAAACTCCACAGAAAGCTACATGATAAGTAGAAACGCACAGAATTCCAAAATGACCAGAGTTGCTACTGAGTCTTTTGAAATGGTCTCACTTTGTTTTTCTTGAACAGCACCCAAATGACACTTCAATAGATTCATCCTTAACAGAACAATGACTATTACCAGTGACAATTTGATTCTGGAAACCTTTTTGTCATTGAGTCACTTCAGCCATAGCCAACTCTTTGTGACCCTATCTAGGGTTTTCTTGGCAGAGATACTGGAGTGGTTTGCCATTTCCTTCTCCAGCTCATTTTAACAGATGAGGAAACTGAGGCAAGCAGGGTTAAGTGACTTGACCAGAGTCACACAGCTAGTAAGTGTCTGAGACCAGATTTAAACTCATGAAGATGAGTCTTCCTGATTCTAAGCCCAGTGCTCAATCCACTGCACCACCTACTCACAATCATCACCCTGAGACTGCAATGGAAAGCAGTTCCTATGGAAATTGACCCTAGACTACTGGTCTGTGTATTGTTTCTATTTACATATTTGCTTTCCACTCAGTTACAGGGTGTGGCTACTTCAGCTTCCATCAAACTCTTCTTACCTGTGTTCTTGACAAAAGGCATGTCTCTGGAAGGAAGGGAGGCATGTCCCTAACTCTGGGGAAATTTCTTGGGGAACCAATAGGTCTTTTAGCCCCGCCCCCTAAAAATCACATCAAAAGGCTTCTACCTACTTCATCCATGCATAGAACTATCCCTCACTACTGACATGGCTGGGAGAACATTTTCCCCCACAGATACCAGTCACTTTTGATACTGAGTCACAGGTCTAGAAGTGATTACCTCAAGCCATCTCATATTTCTTCTGCTTCTAGGCGAGGCTCACCTGAACCATTGAAGACACATAAATATCTTTCCTACTCTTAATAATCACTAGGGATGGGGACAACATAGCACTCTTGATAATTCATTCCAGTCAGTACCCTTTATACTTGGCTTCTTGTCAAAGGGAGGGTCTTCATTTATAAAGAGATGAATCTGCCCTGAATCTGTCAGTAAAACCACATTCAATATTGCTGGAATCAGACACACTTTGGACAGATATTCAGCAGCAAGATTTGTAGCATTACGAAAGGAGTCTTGCAGGAGAAGTAGACAAATACCTTGGAGATGGGCACTAATGGATAACAAAGAACTCCCAATAAAAGAACACTCACAATGTTGGTTTTCTAATCTGTTCTTGTACAATAGGTATTTTTAAAGAATGACTTACTTTAACCTGTTCTTTCTCTAGCATGGGAAAAATTAATATATTTCAGCTACTACCATCTGGTTTCTGAATGTTGAAAACAACAAAAATGTCCAACCAGCTTTAACGACTAAGAAGTTAATAAGACTTTGCACTCCTGTGCAGCAATTTTCAGCTTGAAGACACTTTAAACACACTAGCTAATTAATCCTTACAACATCCCACACAGAAAGGGAGGCAAACTAAAGACCATTCAACATTGTACAAAGTCACTTTGGCCCTGGAAACTCATGAAAAGGCAGCTAATAAGCACAGGCTGAATACCAGTGCCTTCCATCAATGTATTGAAGGTAGTGAGTGGGGCCCCACATCCTCAAACTTGAAAGGAAGCAATTTCAAAATTCTATGGAATACAACATGGTCAGCTCTCATTCAGGGCACAGAGATTCTCTGTGTGGAGTCCAGGCCATTCTCCATAGTCATGGCCTCACCTCTTTGGGAGTAAGAAGCTCAGCTTTGGGGCCAATCTCTTCTGTTCATGGGGCTTCTGAACAGTGGTTGAGGCTATTCAGATGTAAAGCATGCCTTATCTTAATGTTATCATTGCTTTTGGATATTTTTATCATGCTAATGTATTTGTCCATTTTTCCACATTATTTTTTTTCCCATATGGCTAAGTGGTACAATGGAAGCTTGGAGTCAGGAAGATCTGAGTTCAAATACAACCTCTTGGGATGCTAAATGGCTTCTTTGAGATTTAGATCTCACAACAATAGATAGATACCTTTGGAGCACTCTAGATGTTCATGAGTTACCCCTTACTTTAATTACATGACTGGCCTTCCTTCTTTTCATATTATGCATTCCTCTGATTATGAAGTCAGGGCACCTGGGTTCAACTTCCTCCTTTCATCAAGCTTTATGAAAACTTGTTTTCTCCTTCCATTATTTCTCGTTGTTTTATGAGACGACTTACTTATAATCCTCTACCCTTTCTTCTGCGATATTTTGCAAAAAAAGTTTTTATTCTAAGCTAGTATTGCCCTTGGCTGACATTCTCTGTCTGTCTCTGTCTCTCTGTCTCTCTCTCTGTCTCTCTCTCTCTCTCTCTCTCTCTCTCTCAATTGTGTACTGAGATAGTTTCTAGGATCTTTTGGTATCTCTATCATGGTAATTAATTTCTGTTGGTTAAACTTCCTTTCCTTAAGAAATAGTATTATTCTGTGATAATTTCTGTTCTTTTATCCGTCTCTCCCTTTTTGGTGTCAATAGTTAGATCAACTAGGTCAAAAATTGCCTCAATTGTACATCATAACTTTTTATTTTTATTCTTACTATTAATTTGGCATTTATTTTATTCTTGACTCTAGACTCTAACAAGTAAATAGTTCAACTGTATACAAGTAATGTATGCAGAAATGCCTTAAAGGATACTAGAGGGAAGGATGCTACAAAGATGAAGAGAGACAAACAGATAATGCATTAAAAATGAAGTGTAAATGACAGAATTCTTGTCAAAATAATGTTTTCTGTGATCTGAAGTTGGTCCTAAAATTCTTGACAATGAATAGAGAAAAAACACACAAAATGAAGAATTATTAATCATCACACACACAAAAAAATAATGCCTTAACTCTTTCACATGAATAGTTTCTTTTCATTGACTTTGTTGGACCAAATAAATACTTAGAATCTATGGACTTACAGAAAAAAGCTATGGACATTTCCCTTCAAAGCAGGAAGTTTTGAAAGGATAGACCTAGAGAAATAATATGGTAAAAGGAAGTAAGGACTGAAATTTTAAAGAAGGAATACAGTTAATCCTCAATATTCACACATTAACTTTCTCAAATTCGAGGATTTGTGTTATTTTATTAGTAACCTCATTTTCAATTTTGCAGTGGCAACTGTGCACATTCCCATCTATGTGCAGTACAGAAAAAAAGAGAAGTGCAATGCACACAAGTTTGTGGAGTGGTTGGCATCCTAGTAGGTGTTTCACAGGTCTTGTTCACCCTACCCTTGTAAAGAGCTCCTCATGTATCCATTGCATATTTTCATTGTTTGCCTTTAAATCTCAAGTTTTGTGTTGCAATTATATCCCTAAAATGTAGTGCAAGTCCTCTGGGCTCTAAGCCCAAGTGGGCAAAGTCAGTGATACAACTTAGCGAGAAGATAAAGGTGTTAGATAAACTTCATGCCAGAATGTCTGCAGCCGTTGTCAGCCTAGAGTTTGGTGTTAATGAATCTATGATTCATTATATACAGTACAACACCCTCATGCCACCATCTGACACAGTAGAAAGTAAGATTCAGGTTAAAAAATGTTCTAGTTTTAAGACTTTTATTTGCTGTACAGTACTTATGGTACTGTAGATTTCATGCATTATGAAAAGTGAATATTGTCTGAAATAAATTTTTTTTATTGAGATGTTAACCCTAAAGGTCACAGAATTCTAGGGAATTATTAGTAAGAAGAAATGATTTGCATATTACCAATTTTATTTGGGGTACTGCATTTTATGGATTTTTTCATGGTTACTTCATTAGGAAAAGTGCATATTATCAGAATTGATGTTTTGTTAGGAAGAATTGTATGCAGAAAAGTGTGTTTTCAGTGATCTCTAGTGAAAGATTGTAGTTTTTGATAGTCATAGCAACCTAACTCCCTATTTCCAATGTATCAACATTCATGTTTTTTAGTTTCACACCATTTTCTAGGAATATTACATCTGAGGAAGTTGAGGATTTATTGTAAATTAATTTCAGTGTTATCAAGAAAAATCTTATTCTATAATTAGTTATTATCAAATGCAATGAAAACGGATCATTCAGTTAATGTTTCAAACAAAAGAACTTGGGTTAACAGATCCCCAGATTTAAAGTCAGAGGACCTGGGTTCAGATTGAATCCCACATTTTTTCTTATTAGTTATATGACCTTTGGCAAATTCTATGTAGTCATTCCCCAGAAGAAAATTACTTTTAAATAATCCCTATATCAATGAATGGTATAAATATCTGTATTTATTTATCTGTGCTGTAATCCTTATACAAATGTCTTGGTTATACAATTTCATTTTGTATTATTTTACCTGCCTCCAGTGTGTAATTCCTATTCTTGTGTAGCTATACTTAGTAAATGATTATTATACCCTAAAATCTGAGGTTCAAGACAGAATAGAATCAACAATAAAGATATCTGAAACCCAAAGCAGCTTGATTTCATACACTGTCTGGGAAATAACAAAGAGTAATGAGACAAATAGAGCAGAATGTGAAATATAGGTCAAATTCCTTCTAAAAATAATCTTCGTAGAGCTACAAAGAATGGAAATCAAGCTTACTGCTTTTCAAATTTTCTCGAAGCTATGACAAGGAGTAGGCCAAGTTGATCTGACCATGCTATTAGTCATTTCAGACAGGTCAGCCACAAATGGATGGGCTGTAGTGTCCCTTTTCATTAGAGCACATCAAGCAAATACAAGATGTTGAGTGTCATAATAAGACCCTAGAAATTGACAAGGGAAGTTTCTATTGAAAAAAAAAACAGTTGCCAAGGGCTAAAACTTTACATGTTTTTGCTTTAGAGATTTACAAATGATTTCATCACCATTACTAATAAATAGTGATGTGGGTTAGGTACTATAGAAATTTAATTAATTACATAAATTTGGTGCTTATCATGTAGGAGATTTTATCAAAATCAAATCATCAAAATTCACATGGATTAACATATATGCATAATGACACTAACTAGTATACCAATAACAATTTATGGTCACAAAAAGTTTTCACAGGCATCAGTCCCATGTGACATAATTCCTAGCATCCTTCTAGACTCACCTCAAATCTCACCTTACACAAGAGTCCTTTCCTGGTTCCTTCCTCCCCCTACAGCTAGTGCCTTCCCTCTGAGATTGCCTCCCATTTGTAGTGCACATACCTTGTTTGCACATAGGTATCTGCATGTTGCTCTATTATACTTTGAGCTCCTTAAGAACAGGGACTATTTTTTCCCCATTCTTTGTATCTCCATTGCTTAGCAAAATGCTGGGTACATAGTAGGTGCTTAATAAATGCTTGTTGTTGATGATGATGAGTATTCAAAGGTCCTTGATAAAATGGAAAGCACATAGCAGACTTAAACCAGGATGGTGAGGGGCCATAAGTCTGCCATATGAAGATCCATTAAAGAAAGTGGAGATAGTAAACCTGGAGAAGAAAAGAACTAGGAGAAATGTGATAGTTATTTTCAAGTGTTTCAAAGGCTCCTGTGTGGAATAGGGATTAGATTTGTTCTGTTTGGCTCCAGATATCAGAGCCAGGAGCAAAAAAATAGTTCTTAATATTTAGAGCACTTCAAAAAAGGAGTGGGTTGCCTCAAGAGTTGGTGGGTTTTCTCTCATTGGATGTCCTTGGATCAAACTTGTCTAGAATCTTGGAGATTTCTTTTTTGTTTATAAGTTGAACTAGCCAGCCACTGAGATCCTTTCCAATTCCAAAATTCAGGGATTTATTTAGTCACCAAAGCAAACCTATAAGGTAGGTTCTGCAAGTTTTATTGCCCCAATTTTACAGATGGAAAAGGTAAGACTCAGAAAGATTAAGCGATTTGCTGTTAAGTAATAGAAGTGCGACTCAAGCACAAGCCTTCTAATTCCAGGTCCTATCTCTTTTCTACTGTATTACATAGACAACAGATTATCACCCTTGAAATAATACAAGAATGAATAGCAGAGTACATACATCGTATACTGGTCAAGGTGAGTGTATGTTGCATATCCTAGAAGATAAGCACATAATGTGAAAACTGGGGAGTTGGCCTGTGGGGATTCAGTATCTAGAACTAGAAAAGAAGAAAATCTATAGAAATAATCCCAATGAATACAACAAGGCTAAATGGAGGGTAAGAGATTCAATTATAAGAAAGAAATTGCCTATTAGACAAAAAGGGGGAAGTCACTCTCTCGATACTAAAAATAAGAGTGGGATGAGATGAAATGGGGAGGTGGAACTTTATGTGTCTGAGAGGAACAAATGGAGACCCCCTGGGACATAAGAGAGGACAAAGAAATAAAATAGCCTAAGGCACCTTAGATTTAGAAAAAATAAGATTTAGAGGCAGTGTGGTGCCACAAAATGAGCCCTGAACTTAAAATTCAAAAGTCCTGCAGCCTTACAACTTAACATAACACCCCCTAGGAAATCACAGTAAATGATACAGAACAGATTTTCCTAGGAAGAGAAGAAAAGATGAGCTAGGTTGAAGAATAGAAAGAATTAAGGTAGTATGAAGGATATTTCAGGGTGAAAAGGTCACAGATGCTGGTAGATATTCCATGTTTTAGGAACAACCCTGATAAACTGGAGAGTGTCCAGAGGAGTACAACTAGGAAGATGAAAGGCCTCAAGATCATGGTGTTTAAGTCAGGTAATTAAAATAGAAGTGGGTGTCATCTAAATATTATTGGCATCAAACCTCAACCAACGTTCTCTGGTTTGTCATCAAGGAAAAAGTCACCTGACCAATCATATGACTGCTCTATTGTTCCCATTTGTCAGATTTAGAGATATACTGAGAAGCAGCAGGGTATAACAAATGGCTAAACAGTCAAACCCAAATCCAGGAAGACCTGGGTTCAAGTCCTGCCTCTGACACACTCAGAGCAAGTGACTGTACTTCTCAGGGTTCTGGGCAACTATTGGTAGTTGGTTGGCTGTTGTTTGTGCTCAAAGAGGACCAAAATGAGATCACTATGTTGTAGTCAAGGTACAGTGGGTCCAGTGGCTGATCAGACCAATACAAGCCTGGAAAGGTATACCACAGGTGGGGCACAAATAGTCTACATGAACATTTAGAGTGGAAATGTCTAAATTTTTGGATTCATGTTTCTTTCAAGCTACTACAATTCTGCTTTGCTCATAGACCATAGTGCCTTCTTTGATGTGAACATGCCATGCTCGGTGGTCCTTTGCCAGTGTCTCCCATGTCACGTAATCAATTCTAAAGATCTTCAGAAAAACCTTGAAAGTATCCTTGTGTTGAGTCTTCTGACCACCACGTGAGCACCTTCCTCATGTGAGTTCTCAAAATAGTCCTTTAGGCAAACCTATATTTAGCATTCAAACATTGCAAAGAAGGTACAGACCTGCATTGTTAGAAGGCAGCTTGGTGGCACAGTAGATAGAGTACTGTGCCTAGAGTCAGGAAGACCTGAGTTCAAATTCAGCCTCAAACACTTGCTGGCTATGAGCCCCTGGGCAAACCACTTATACTCTGCCTCAATTTCCTCAAATGTAAAATGAGGAAGATAACAGGATTTACTTCAAAGGGTTGTGAGGACCAAATAAGCACAGTACCTAACCCATAGTATTTACTTAATAAATACTTCATTCCTGCTTACTTGTCACTTGTCCAGTTCCTATCCCTAAAAATATACATACTATGTGCTCTGCATAAATACTTAATAAACTTTACATTATAATTGAATATAAGGAATACTAATGATGATGATACCTTAAATGTATGTATCACTTTTCAATTTTTCAATACTTTTACATCCATTATCACATATACCAGATTAAAACTAGCAGAATTGTGATGTCGTTGAAGGATATTTCTAATATTTAGGGCCATAGTCTAGCATTATATTGTGCTCATGGATCATAGTTTCTCATAATCTCACAAAGAAATCAGTGATGCAATATGAAGTTGTTACTCAAAAACACAGAAAATCTAGAAGGGTTGCTTTTCTTTATTTTTTTTCTCATTTTCCAAAAATATTTCCATAAAGTAATGCAGACAATAAACCAAATTATTAAAAATTTTGAGTAATATTCACCATTGGTATTTAAAATATAAAAACTATGAAATGCTGCATATAGCATTAATATTTAATGTCATGGTTCACCAGAACGGTTTAAAGTGTAAAGGCCACGTTTGATTCCTTTAAGAGTGTCTCTACACATAAAGCAAGAGGTTGGGCAGTTGTATAGGCTATGCAGCTAACCATGATAACAGGGAGGTCAAGCATCAAATAAGAATAAAGAAAAGAAGTCCTCTATCCTCACTATTAGATATAGCTATGGGAATGTTAGTGATAACATTAAGAGAAGAAAAAGAAATTAATGGTAAAAAGATAGGTAAAGTGGAGATAAGACTATACCTATTTGTTGATATGATGGTTTACTTAGAAAATCTGGAGAAATCAGCAAAGACACTAATTGAGACAATAGTTTCGGGAAACTTACAGGCTATAAAATCCTCAAAAATCAATAGCATTTCTATGTAATAATAAGAAGCAGTCATGGCAAGGGAAACCCCACTCCAAATTACTACAAAATGCATAAAGTATCTGGGAATGTTGCAGCCAATTCATCCAGCAGGGAAGACCAGAGAAGCCAAAGTGCCTGGGACTCTGAACCAGAAGAGGACTTTGGGACTGTACTCTATAGAAACTAAACTAAGCTGTGAATCTAATTCTAAATCCTTTCTTCTCCTCAGAGACTCAGGTGGTACAAAGGAGGGAGGAAGATTATGCCTCCCATAGATTGGGGAAGTAAGTTTTTACATTTGTTATTATATCCTTTGAAGAAAATATTCCTTTGTAAGAACTAATCTGTTACTGGTTAAATGGAACTGGGGTGTAGGAAACCAATTGGGTGCTAGAGTTAAATTGCAGAGAGCTTGGATAGACACCCAGTTCCCTTAAGAAAACCAAAGAATCCTGGGCAAGAGGTGAAATCTAACATACCTTGCTTTATAGCAGTGAGAGCTGGGATAGAGTTATATAAAACACACACACACACACACACACACACACACACACACACATACACACACACACACACACACACAGAGCAAAAATGAGGTAATGTTGGAGGCAAAAGCCCTAGTAGGTGAGTGGAACAGGAAAAAACTTATGCAGAAGGCAGCATTTCAATCGAGTCATGACAGAAGCTAGGAATCCCAAGAGACAGAGATAGGAGGGAGAGCATTCCATGCATGGAGAACAGACAGCCGGTGCAAAGGAGCAGAAATGAGAGATAAATTATTGTGAGAAGCAGTAGGGAAACCAGTATGGCTGGATTGTAGAATAGATGGAAGGGGGTAATAGGAGAGTAGGGTGAGCCTGGTTATGAAGTAAATAACAAATAGCAAATAGATTTATGTGTCATCTTAGAGGTCAAAGATAACCACTAAAATTTATTGCTATTGAAACTGACATTACATGGTCAAACCTGCGCTTTAGGAATATCAGTTTGGTAGCTCTCTGGAGGATGGTACTGGAGAGGACAGAGACCTGAGACAGGGAGAACAATTAGGAGGCGATTGCAGTAATTTGATAAAGAGATGATGAGGAACTGACCTAGGGCGGTGGCTGTATAAATAGAGAGAAGTGTATATATGTGAGAGATGTTGAGGAGATAGAAATGGCAAGATTTGGTAACTGATTGGATATGTAAGGTGAGAAGGGGTTGTTGAGGACACCACTGAGGTGGCAAACTTTGGCCAAGGAGAGGATGATGATGTCCTGGATGGAAATAGTGAAATTAGGAAGAAGGATGGATTTGGGGACAATGATAATGAGTTCTGTCTTTGGATGTAGTAAGTTAAGGATTCCTGCAGGATGTCCACTTTGAAATGTCCAATAGGCATGTAGTGATATAGGACTGTTGCTCAGGAGAAAGACTAAGACTGTTTATAAACACCTGGGAGTAATCTACATAGAAGTGATAATTGAACCCAATCCTTGATTGATTGACAGTCATGGTGGGAAGTCAAGGGAAATTTTCCATCAGGAAATAACTTATCAAAGCAGATAAATATTTTCTCTTCATGTGAAAATTAAGATGAAAGATGAAACATACCATTTGACTGCTTTCTTTTGGCCCCATAGGTTCCCAGGAGTTCTTTAGTGTAGCAATAATTTTTACTAAGCTTGCATTCTCATAGAATTACCAGGGCTGTCAACATTATCAAGCTTGTAGAGCTCCATCTAAGGGAAGCTCTCTCCCTAAAAGTTTCCTTGGGGGTCTTAATCATTTCTATTTAACATACTCTGTCAGGACTTTTACAATATTCTGGATGAAGGCTTTCAACTAAAAAGACTATGTATAATTTAGAGTTATCAGACTACCATCATTTAACCAGCACAAGAAATGTAGATGTCTACTTTAACACATGTAGCTTTTAAATGTTACCTGACAGACAATGAATAAGTGGAATACAACCAGTAATCGTCCAAAAGAACATCTGCAGTTTTTCCTGGCCCGTTGTTCTTTTAAAACATTTCCTTTTCCAAAAATAAGTGCAGAATATGGATTATTCTATTATGTTTTTGTCTCCCTGCACATAAGTTCAACTGTAATATGATTGAGTGTGAACACTCAACCCAAATCATATTTGGAGCTGACATCTGTATAGTATAGTATCACTGAGCCCAGTGAAATTAGATCATTGATACCTAGGGAATATTGGCCCCCAAAGAAAACTGTGCCAAGGCTAAGAGTAGCTAATACCATTAGGGTTTGGATGTGAAGGGCAAAAGTTTTCTCTACAAATGTCTGTAGTAACTCTGGTCTATCTTTGACGCTTCTGGCTTTACCAGTTATAATACCACTGCTCAACAAGTTACCACGAATATAACCTAAAAATTGGGTTGTTCTACCAACTCTCTGCCATGGCAGCATGCCAAGTAGGGCAACCCAGGCCAGAGCATACATATATGTAAATGAGGAACAGCCAGTCTACGCATACATAGAAGAGTAAGCATGGGAAGGGACAAAAGGGGGACATCTTGGAGACTTGGGCTATGTCCGTACAAAGTATTTAGATGATTGACCCTTCCTCTGGATACTTGAGATAGGCTTTAGTATTTCCATGTAAGGCAGGTAATTCAAACAACCAAACTTTTTCCATAGAATATCAAAGCTGAAAGGAACCTTTAAGATCCTCTAGTTCAACTTCTATTTTATAAATGAGGAAAGCAAGCCTCGGAGAGGTCTCAGTTGGTTGTCCAAGGTTACATAGTAAGTGAGTGGCAGAGCTGAGACTGCAAGCAAGGTTTGCCTAGTCTCAGTTCAGTGGTTTTGCCACTATACCCTGCTGTCTCCCTAAAAATTTCCTTGTTGGCTAAGAATCCAATCCGGGTCTCTTATGTCATGAGCATTTTGCTACTACAATGCTAATGTTTATCATTTCCACAAAAGAGTAGGCTATTTTTCTAGAATTATCCAGATTTGAGAGGCACTCAATAGAATCCAACGGAGAAGGAAATGGCAAACCACTCCAGTATCTTTGCCAAGAAAACTCCATGAACATTATGGTCCATGGGATCACAAGGCATTGGACATAACTGAATGGCTGGTCAACAACATTGAGAGGCACTATGGTTTACTGGATAGAGTGCTGCATAAAAATTACAAATATGTGGGTTCAAATCTGGTTTCTGATGCATACTAGCTGTATGGTCTTGGGCAAGTTACTTAACCTCTATGGGGGTCAGATTATAATTGGGTCACATTTCTAATACCCTGAAACTGGTCTCAGATAGCTACCTACTAAACCAGAAGTTGAAGAGTTAATTTAACTTCAGAAGAATCTTTTTTCCTTCTCTAGTGAAAACAAATAATTGAATCATCCTTTGTCTCCCCGCCTCCATTTTTTTTAAAAGAAAAGAGAGAGAGAAATGTGAGCTCAGACAATCCTCTTGGTTTCAGACATACACAGAGGGAAGAAACTTTGCATAATTTCATCTTGAGTTGTATTAGCAGTGGACTCAAATTACTACCAAGTCAATTCTTCCAAAAAGTGAATCCTGAAACTGCTTGAGGCTTAGCTGAATGACATTATTTATTGGTTTTATGGTAGGTTTCCTCAGTCTTCATAGCTTGGTTCAGTAGATGCAGTGAAATCAATGGAAAATCTCTGTATTCAGAGCTGACAAGTTTAGCCACAAGCAGTAAAATGTGAGGTGAACAACATAAGATATAATGAAAGCCAGGGTTGTACAAACACTGGTTCTGGAGCACCCCACAAAGCTTGGGGGCTGTTAGGGTTTTGATTGCAAGACTGTGGCTGATAGGATGATAATCATAAAAAATATAGGCCATGGGTAATTACTAAATGAAACTTCAGGTACACAAACAGTGAAAAGAATGCCAGAGGAGCTAGCAAAAAGCACTGTAGCAAAAACTTAGGACAAAATGTCCAGTGGGTGCCCAGCAATTGGGGTATGATCGGACAAATTTTGGTATGTGAATGTGGTAGAATATTGCTGAGTTATAACAGTGAATTTGAGGAATTCAGAGAAGCACAGCAGGATTGTATGAACTGGTGCACAGCAAAGTAAACTGAGCAAAGAAAACAATATACACAATGGCCACAATTGAGGCACATAGGTAGGAAAGTGGGTCAGAGTGCCAGACTCGGAGTCAGAGAGGCTCGAATTCAAATCCTGCCTCAAACACTTACTAGCTGTGTGACTCTATGCAAATCACTCAACCTTTATCAGGCTCAGTTTTCTTATCTGTAAAATGGGGATAATAACAGCCCTTACAGGGTTGCTGTGAAGATTAAAGGAGTTAACATCCATTCACCAATTTGAAACCTAAAGACACTATATAAACACTAGCTATTATCATAATAAAATAAAGTTATATTATTATCATGATATAATATAAAATAATATTGTCACAATAAAAAAAAACAATAGTGAAGGGCTACAAACTCAGATTAATTGAAATGACCAATCTCTATCACAGAGAAGTGAGGATGAAGCTGGTCTTCCTCCTCTCAGTAGAGAACAAAGGAACTAGAGATGTGGGAAGGGGCAATCACTGGGTCTGTTGGTTTCGCTTAAATGTTTTTATTGGTTACATAAGGGAGGACAATGTGTACTGGGGGAGTATATTAGGAAATTACTGTGTTTTTTTTTTCCAAAGAAAACAAAGTAGATGCGCATCAAAGCAGGGAACGATTAAACAAATTGTGGTAAATGAATGAAATAGAAGAGAAACAAAGAGAAATTTATAAACCGATATAGAACCAAATAAGTGGAACCAGGAGAACAGTGACTAAAAAATCCTCAACACAAGCAATGCTAAAAAGCTCAGATTAATAATAAAGACCAATCTTCATCCCTGGAAAGCAGGTGGTGAAACATATCTCCCCATTCTTGGTAGACAAGTAGGGAACAATGGCCATAGAATATTACACATATTATCAAACTAAACCATTTTGTTGGTTGATTTTTGCTTAACACAGATAAGTGCCTTTCTTGGACTTTACAAAGGAGGAAAATATTTCCTTTGTCTCTCTATACATCAACAGAATGGTGATGTTTTGCTTTGTTGTTGCCGAGTCATTTGAATCATATCTGACATTTTGTGATGCCATTTGCTTTTTGTTTTGGGGTTTTGGGGTTTTTTTTTCTTTTTAGCAAAGATACTGGAACAGATTGTCATTTCCTTCTCCAGTTCATTTTATAAATGAGGAAAGTGAGGCAAGCAGGTTAAGTGACTTGGCCAGGGTCAAACAGCTAAGTAAGCATCTGAAGTCAGATTTGAACTTAGGTCCTTCTGGCTCCAGGGCCAGCACTCTATCCACTGTAAAATCTAGCTGTGTTTGCTGGCTGACTGACTTACTGACTGACTGACTACAGAAGGGAGCAGTTAATTGTCTTAGCATTTCTGAAAGACTACTTATAGCTGTCAGGGAGGGAGAAGAATGTTGGTGGATAAGCAGTTTATTGGAACCAGAGACTGGCTGTAGAATGGATGGGCAGAGACTATTTCTTTATACAGGGCAGTGTTTGATCAGAATTGGAGGAGTGCACCCAACAGTCTGGAATGAGAGGTATGAGGTGTTGGCACTCCCAGTATTGGTCTTGTGTCTCCTTCCCTTATGTTATCAGCCTCGCATTTGGGCAGAGCAGGCTTCGCAGGCGTCTGTGTCTGCACATATGGTACTTTGCATTGCTGCTGAGCCGCCCCTCTACACACACATGCCCCATGTATGGTAAGATAGCATGACGAAGGAAGCTATCACATAGTCACCTATATCCACCCCATTGTATCAACTGAGTGTGCCCCCAGTTCCAGTGCCTAATGCATGGTATCAACAAAGACGGTGGCCCTGAGCAACTGTAACTCTTATGACAACCCGACAATATAAATTATTATACAGTCAAGCTAAGAGACATTAGGTAACTTCCCAAGGTCACAAGAATACCAAATATCAAAGCAGGACCAGAACTAGAGTCTCTTCACACCTGAGCTAGCAGTCTTTTCTCTATGCTGTGCTGCCGTTCATAAGAAGTAGCTTATTTGTGTAGCAGAAAGAAGAGAATGTACACTTATTAAGCACCTACTATGTGCCAGGCATCATGCTAAGTGCTTTACAAACATCGTATTATTTGATCCTCACAATTATCCCTGAAGGCAGATGCTGTCATTTATAGTTGAGGAAAACGAGGCAGACATAAGCTTAGGTGACTTGCCCAGGGTCACACAACTGGGAAGCATCTGAGACTGGGTTCAAATTCAAGTCTTCCTCACCTTAGGCCCTGTTCTTTATCCACCGTATCATTCAGCTGCCAGAGGATCTTGCTACTTCTAATGAATTCTTTGCTAAAAACTAGAACAAATAACAAGCAGTATGGTATAATGTAAAGAGTACTAGATCCAGAGTCTAGATCTGGGTTCAAATCTCAGATCAGCTATAAAACATTGGGCCTCACCTGTAAAATAGTTTCACCCTAGAGAGGCCCTTGACTCATTTCTTAAACAGGCCTAATCACTGAATGGGCATGGCCTCACTCAAAGTGAGAACTCAGAAAGACCTTAGCTTAAAAAGGTCAAGATCTCCCACTGCATCCTGGGTCATCTCCAGTCATCCTGATCTATATCTTGCCCCTGGACCCAGATGGCTCCAGAGGAGAAAGTGAGGCTGGTGACTTTGCACAGCCCTGCCTCACTTAAATCCAATCCACTTGCAAGCTATGGCATCACCTTCTGGATGTCATGGTCCTCTTCAAGAACAAAGGACAAACCACACAACCACAGAATGGTGGTGTACTAGATAACCTCTAAAGTGCCTTCCAGCTCTAAATCTGTAACACTCCCCCAACCCCACTCCCACCCCCACTCAACAGTCACGTTGTAGATCACTGTAGGCCAAAACTCACTCATTCTTTTTATCTTTACTTTTCTTATTGGTTTAGTTCTACTACCTAAATAATAAGGCTAGATATTGATACTAGTTTATACTCAAAGGAGTGTGTCTCTCTCTCTCTGTCTTTCTCTGTCTCTGTCTCTCTATCTCTGTCTCTCTGTCTCAATGTCTCTCTCTGTCTCTCTCTCTCTCTTTGCATCCCATGTTAGGATTTTCAGAATGTTCTGAAATATTAAAATAACAGGCACTGTAAGTAAGGTATCATTACAGGATAGTTGAAAAGAAAATGAGATGGAGCTGAAGTGGTTTAAAAAATCACGACTACTCAGAACTTCTGAAGCTACCTGTCAGTTCTGAGATGGAAGAATAAGTCTTTAAAAACATGCATACCCAAATACATATACATACACAAACCCACTCAAATATAAATATGCATAAACACATACATATGCAAATTTATACACGTATACACATGCATATACACATACACATACGCACATACACAAACACATACACACACAAATACATGCTCAAACAACCCCAGGCTATAAGGTTCCAGTGAAGGCTCTGATTCTAGTTTGCTGGTTAAAACTGTTAAAATTATCTTACTTCAAAATAGCATCTTACATAGAAAATAACCTAGATGAGGGGCTCTTAACTTGACATTTGTGAACTTAAAAAAATTCTGATAAAATTCTTGGCAAAGATACTGGAATGGTTTGCCATTTCCCTCTTCAGCTCATTTTACAGATGAAGAAACAGAGGTAAACAGGGTTAAGTGACTTGCTCAGCATCACACAGCTAGTAAGTGTCTGAAGACAGATTTGAACTCACAAAGATGAGTCTTACTGAGTCCAGACCCAGCACTCTATCCACTGAGCCACCTAGCTGATCTGATAATAGTAGTTCAAAATAATTAGTTTCCTTTATAATCCTGTTCCTTATATTTTGCATACACAAAACACTATTTTGACAAGGGATTCATAGGCTTCTCCAGACTGCCAAAAGGGTATACGGAGCATCAGAGGTTAATTCTGAAGCTGTTGAATTAAGTAGCATTAGTTGTCCCAATCTAAGGGCTTCCACAAAGAGAGGTACATGGAGTTGCAAAGGAGTCAGAAAAGATTCCTTTGTTGCTAGCATTTAAGGAGAGAAGAAAGATAAAGGTGGTCAAGAACATTACTGCCATGTTCCTTTCATCTCAGATCCCACCTAATAATCTGAACCTGCCTCTCAGAGGAACATTTGCCCTTCATCCTCCAAACAGCAAGGCCAGAAGATTACGCGTCCTGAGCTGAGAGAGCCCGAGGTTGTTTAGTCCAGCTTCCTTGGTTTACAAATAAAGAACCTGAACCTCATAGGTCTAAAGTTAGAAGGCACCCCAGAAGCTATATAGTTTACTTAGAGAAATCTAGAGATTCAACCAAAATCAATAGAAAATAGAAACAATTTCAGTTAAGCGGCAGGATATAATATGAACCCATAAAAATCATCAGCCAGTAAGAAGAGGAAAAAAAGAAATTCCATTCCAAATGAACACTATACATATATATATATATATATATATATATATATATATATATATATATATATATATATATGTATCTGTGAGTCCATTTATCAAGACACAGTCAAGATTTACACGAATAGAAAACTCTCTTTAGGCAATTAAAGGAAGATAAATCATTAGATATATGGACACTGCTTATGATTGAGTCATGTATACAGCAGTTATTTTTATCTTGGACCTAATAAACATAGGAAAGAAGACTCAATCTGTATCTAAAGAAGTTAACCAACCATGCATGCTATGCACAAAAAAGCTTTCCTTGAGATCTCCACTATGGTTTCTGCAGGTAGATGATAGGAATTCTTCTTAAAAGCACAATACTCAGAGATTTTGATACCTTTTCAAATGAAGAAGTGTGCCAATGGTTCAAAACTGACTGTATTTGGTTCATTTATCTTCAGTTAAAAGTATCTGGAGAGCTGATAGGAGGACTTGAGAATGCTAAGGAATTGGGAACATCTAAATAACTAGACACGTTTGCCCTAATGTTCCCAAAGGCTCAAAGTACTGACAAATAAAAGCTTCTGAGATGCTATTTATGAAAAGAAATAAACAGATGGCAAAATGAAAAGTCAGCAAATTCTAGAAATACTTAATAGTACTGAGATTGATTGTGAGATGTTTGTTATATTGGAGGATGAAGAAGAGAGGCAAGAATTAAAAGCTTGCTCCAAATGGCCAATTTACCCCCAGTTGTCAAGTCAACAACCATTTATTAAGCACTGACTATGTGCCAAGTATTGTACTAAACAATGGAGATGTAAAAAAGACAGGAAAAAGTCCCTTATCACAGTCTAATGGGGGTGACAACATGCAAACAACCATGTACATACAAGATATATATAGGATAAATAGGAAATAATCTGAGAGGGAAAACACTATGATTAAGGGGGACTGGGAAAGACCTCTTTGAAAAGTTGAGACTTTAGCTGAGACTTGAAGGAAGTAAGGGAAGCCAGGAGCCAGAGATAAGAAGGGAGATCATTTCTAGGCAAGAGATATTGAGTGTTTTAGGTGGGGAACAACAAATAGGACAGTGTCAGTGGATTCTAGAATAAATGTAGGGCAATAATGTATAAGAAAACTGGAAAGGTAGCAAGGGAGGTTATAAAGGGCTTCAAAAGCCACAGGATTTTATATTTGTTCTGACGGTAATAGGGAGGCACTGGGACCACAGGTCACATACTCTGATCCAGCGGCACTGGTCTCCTCGTTATTCCTCAAATGAAACGCTCCATCTCCTGACTCTAGGCATTTTCCCTGGTTGTTACCAATGCCTGGAATACTTTCCTTCCTTATCTCTGGCTCCTGGCTTCCTTAGCTTCCTCCCAGTCCTAGCTAAAATTCCATCTTCTACAGTAAGCCTTTCCTAATCTCCCTTAATGCTAGCGTCTTTCCTCTGTTGCTTATTTCCAATTTATCCATTATGTAACTTGTTTGTATGTGGTTGTTTGCATTTTGTCTCTCCCATTAAACTGAGAGTTCCTTGAGAGCAAGGAATATTTTTTGCCTTTCTTTCTATTTCTAGCCCTTAGCACCAGGCCTGGCATTTAGTGGACACTTCTTGAATGTTTAGTACCTGACTACTTCTTTGTTATTTTTCTGTGTGTATAGTTCACAAAGTGTGTACACACACACACACACACACACACACACACACACACGTTAACATTTCTTCTACTCCAAAATAGAATGCTTTCAAAATCTCCAAATTCAATAAAAACAATGTGTTAAAAAAAAATAAGGCAATGAATACATTCTTGAGACTTAGTTGGCCCAGGGTTGCTTTCTGGTCTCCTAAACCATAAAAAACCTACTGTGTATAGAAAGTAGTCATCACACCTGAAGTTTAATGGATTCTCTGTTGCCAAGGAAGTCAAAGCACCCTGTGATTGGCTGTACTTCCCTGTGGAGATGAGGGCAACTGCAACCAACTGAATCAGCCTCGTATCTTTGTTGAATATACTTTCTGTGTTTTTTAAGTGACATCTTTTGGTGTTTTATATTGCTGTTGTTTTTAAGAACAGACTAAACTTATCAGGATTTTTCAGGGGTGGGGCAGGGTAGTTTCTTTGTGTATTTTTTCACAGGGCTTCTAGGCTGGTAGATTAGAATGAATTGCTATGGGAAAGTACCAAGAATGGTAAATAGATGCTAGGCTGTAGCTCTAATCATGGTCCCATCTCTAGATCTTTCTCAACACAGAGATCAGGAAAGAGAAGAAGGTAATGTTTTCTGAATGTCTGTTGAGTACACAGCATTACATCAATTGCTGTAGAGAAACCACTACCCTGGTCAGTGGCAGAGGAATGAGAGATCACATCTACAGTTAGTTCTGCTATAGTGGGACCTATCCATTCCTAAAGATCATCACGCTATGAAAATTGTGAAATTAAAAACCCCAGAGCTTATGGAGAAAATGGAGTTGGGGGCTCGATGCTCAAAAACTGTCAGTGAGACAGTTAACAAAAAAAGATAGGAACCTAATAAAAATAGTAGCATGTGTTAAGTGGTTAAAAATACATGAATGCAACAATAAATAATGGCGGTGTCAGTGGGTTTGCACCTGGTTTTCTGCAAGGCCATGGACTGACAAAGTTCACTTGCTTCAGAGCCAGAAGTAGGAAATTCTGTGGGTGTCACCTTCCGGGCTTGGCCTGTGGTGGAAGCTGAGGGAGAGGGGAGGGACAGAGCAGCTTTCCTCTGCTTACAGCTCCTACTGCACCAAAAGATATATAGTAAACATAGCACTTTACCTTGAAAAAAACTGAAGTCTGTTTGTGGAAGTAGGAGTGGGAAGAGTTACAGCTTGTGAGTTATTGTAAAGTGGTTGTTATCCAACCTTGGAGGACAACATAGGAGATGAACTGAGGTTAGTGGATATTTCAGGGGCCGGGGCATGGTGTTTGTGCATCTGCATGTTTTGTGCTACATTTTGTGCTCCATTCAGCTGGGCGAAGTTTTCTGTTTCTCCCTAACGAAATTGTGTATAAATAAACTCAAAATCCAGGTTATGCTAAAATTGTTCCCTAACATTTCAAAGTGTTAGAACAAACTTGTATTTTCAAAACATGCATTATTGTAGAGCTGATTATACTATTAAGGGTTGTTTGGCAGTCTTGGAATGTATCCAGGGGTCCTGGACTAAACTAAATCCTGATCCTACGGAAGAGTGAGTGTGAGCAGAGCCCCAAATACGGCAGTAAAACCAAGGAAGCTTCAGTATGGAACCATCTAAGTTACTGCTTAGGTTTGGGCTTTGTGTAGAGACTCTGACATAACCAAGTTTCTCACTGTTAAGTTGGAAGAGTCCCAGAAGTACCTCATGAGGAATCCCCCTTTACCCAATATGCCAGCAGGCCTGAGTCACAACCTAATCATCCACAAACTCTCAGGAGCCTAGAAAAGTAGGATTTATTAGCTGTAATGCTTTATCACTAGTAGGAGGCATAGTTTAATTATTTTGTCAGAGCATAAAGTTGTCATGGCCTCATTGATACTTTTACTACTTTTACTGATTATTACCACCAAAATGGACATCTCTGTCCTCTGGCAACTATGAGGTTATGGTCTGTCCAGGGTAATAAAATAACAGAACATGTGCAGCTCCTGAGACTAATCCAGAAACTGAGACTACATTCCACTACTTCTTTAACCTGGAGGCTGAGACACATAAGAAAGAAATATTTATTACTCTCTCAACTAGCCTGATAACAATATCTCTGGGCTATAAGTAGCAAATTTGGAACCCAGGGCAAGCAGAAGCCATGGATATGCCCTCAAATCAACTTTGTAATTCTTGATGAAAAAATAACATTTGGAGTAATTAAAGGGTAAATAGAACTAATCATCATGGTTTCCTATTTTAACTGTTCTCGATAATTAAGTGCTAGGCTCAATTGTTTCTAGTTCCAGATGGGATGAATGTATTAAATTTTTATGCTCCCTCTCCCAGCTTCTGTGTAGAGGTTAGGAACTATGGGTGTGAAATACTATATATGTTAGCCTTTAAAATATATATATATATATATATATATATATAATATGCATATCATATATATGCTAATTATGCGGAACTGTTTTCCCCCTTTTTTATTCTTTGTTGTGAGGGATGGTTCTTTGAGATGGGGAAGAGGGAGGAAAACACTAGGAAATGTAGGTGATAAAAAACAAAAGATATCAACAAATTGTTCTAATTCTCTAAATGTTGCTGTCCCTTGGTGAGATGCCCATTGCTCTAACCTGATTATAGTTCTAGAATTTCCTAGCCATTACTGATGGAGGAGAGAACCTGAGGAGCTCCAGGCTAAGTCTGCTGTCTGCAACTGTCATGCAGTATAACTCAGATAATTGTTCAATTCAGAACTAGAGACCCATAGAGCTGAAAGAGACATTAGACATCATGCAGTCCAGCCTTCTCCTTATACAGATGATAAGACAAAGGTTCAAGGAGGTCATTATTTGCCCAAGGTCAGGCAGCTAGCTAATTGATTTCCTCTGATGCATGCAAATAATTCCAAAAAGCATTTCCTTTCTCCTGACACTGTTTAGTTTTCCTTGGAATCTAGGCTTGTGAAGGAATTCGGTTTTTGCAAGAATTTACATTAATGTTCTTTTAGCCTGGGAACATGTAGAATCATAGAAAAAGATGGTAGGGAAAGGGTGGTGATTTGATCATTTCCACAAGGGCAAGTGGATGTATTTTAGGGCAGATAAAATCAAGGGGCTGGGGGTGGAGGGAGGATGGGCAGAGAGAGAGAAGCATCACAGTCATAATAGAATCTCAAAACTGGAAGCCACTTTAGTGAGGCTGAACTCATATGCGGTGTTACAATTTTTTTTTCTTATACTATTATTACACTCACTGTGGATGCTGTCTGTGCTGGTCTATTTGAAGCTTGGCTGCACTAAGTAATTCTGTGTGACAAAGTCAGTGTCATAACATGTCACCTCGCATTTTTCCATTGACACACAAATCTGTTTTCCACCCCAGAAAGCTGTCTCTGGTTCCTTTTACTTAGCATGCACAGTAATGGACAGACTAACATTCCTAGGGCCCGCTGATTCAATTTAAACAAAGAGCTTTATGATTCACTTGTCAATTACTCTTGAGGTGCTCATTAATTACCTTAATGTGAAAAATGTTATATTCCTTAAGAGAATGGGTTCTTGAAATCACCTGTCAATCAGCTGACATGATACAATCATAACAAGGAAGAAGAATGTGGAAAGCATTTAGGATTGGCATCGTAGTTAAGTGAGGGAGTTGGGGGAGGGCCAAATGATTCAGCCTAATTTACTTCCCATGCCTTTAGGTAAGGTGAGACCTCCAACTTTTTTCTTTTTTTCTTTGTATCCCTAGCACTTAGCACAATACCTGGCACATAGTAGGCACTTAATAAATGCTTGTTGACTGACTGTCTCAGACATAAGTAGAGCAAGCTTCTGACCACTGTCATCAGAGAAAGCCACCTCTTTGGTTGGCCAGAGCCCAGATGGGTGACAGGGAGAGAGGAAGGTCAAATGTATTCTGTTTTGCAAGGCCTTCTAGGAATAAACTACGAGTAAGTTAGTGTCGATCTATCAAATAGTTAGCAAGAAGTATTTACTAAGTACTTACTATTTGCCAGATAGTGCATGAAGCATATTACAAATACTCTCTCATTTGATCCTCATGGCAACTCTGGGAGGAAGGTGTTATTCATATGCCCATTTGGAAATTGAGGAAACTGAGGCAGACAGGGGTTAAGGGACTTGCCCAAGGTTGCACAGCTAGTAAGTGTCTGAAGTCGTCTTCCAGACTCCAGGATCAGCGCTCTGTCCATTGTGCTACTGAGGTCCCCGTCAAAGGGGTAGATCCAAATATAAATAGCAACTAGGAATTCTGTAGAAACCAAAAGAATAAGACAAGCAAAGCAGATAAACGACATCAGCCACAAAGGAAGGATTCTTGAGATTGAAAGAGCTTGCTACCTAAGCCTCCTAAAGCTGCTCTTACACTCCTATCATGCTGATGAAAATCAGTCCTAGGCCCTGAAACCTGACTGATGATGCTAACTGCCAAAAAGCTTACGTCTGAGCTGTTGGCAGGTTGTTATGTACCAGACAACTCTCCTTGCTCCAGAGGAGCAATTAAACTGAAAATCTAAAGGATTCGCCTCTATTCTGCTATTCTCTCCTAGTATACCACCCCTACCCTACACGTCATAGTACACATTGGTGAATAGGTCTGATAGTATTCCCCTGGCAAGCCTCAAGGTTTGAAGACCAAGATGAGTCATCCATACCAGGACAGGTTTTATGCCCAAACATTTTGTTGAGTCATCACTGCAAAAAGTTGACTTTTGTTGTTTATTGAGTTGTTTCAGTTTGTGTCTGACTCTTTGTGACACCATTTGGGGTTTTCTTGGCAAAGATCCTGAAGTGGTTTGCCATTTCCTTTTCCAGCTCATTTTACAGATGAGGAAACTGAGGCAAACTGGGTTAAGTGACTTGTCCAGGGTCATACAACTAGTAAGTGTTCGAAGCCATATTTGAACTCAGGTCCACCTGACTCTAGGGGCAGTGCTGTACTCACATACTCAAAACCAATCTTTTCCCCATAAAACTACCTTTCTGTCTGTAGCAGCATTGTATCCCCCAAGGAGGAAGAGATAGCAAAGGGGAGTGCTCCCATTCTTGTGATTTCTTCCCCCCCCCCGTGGGAGAGAATATAATGTTCTCTCTCTTTAATATCTATATCTATATCTATATATGTATATATTTGTTGATTTAATTTTACAAGCATTTATAACTGTACCCACTTATTGCATCCCCCAATTGAACAATAAAAAAATAAGAAAATCCTCTCAATAATTATGCATAGTCCAGCAAAAAAAAATTTCTGCATTGGCCATTTCCAAAAAGTATGTCTCATTATCAATTTTAAGTCCATTTCCTCTCTAGCAAGAAGTCGCTAGTATATTTCATCTTCAACTAGGTAACACATCTAGGTGGTGCAGTGGATAGAGCACCAGGTGTGGAGTCATGAAGACCTGAGCTCAGATCTGGCCTCAGGCACTTACTAGTTGAGTGACCCTGGAAAAATCACTTAACTTCTGTTTGCCTCAATTTCCTCATCTGCAAAATGGGGATAATAACAGCACTTACCTCTCTGGGTCATTGTGAAGATCAAGGGAAATAATCATTGTAAAGTGCCTGGAACGTAGCGAGCGCTATACAGATGTTAGCTGTTTGTTATTGTTATTATTATTATTATTTTTCCTCTAGACTTGTAATTTATCCTTGCATTGATCAGAATTTTAAAGCCTTTTCAAGTTGGATTTTTTATAATGTTGTTAATGTATAATTTTTTTCCTGGATCTGGTCATTTCACTAAACATTGTTCATAAAAAGTCTCCCAAGTTTCTTCTGAAACTGTCCTTTTCATCATTTCTTATGGAAAAAAATATTCTATTACAGTCATATATAGCATAATTTGTTTAGCCATTCCCAAAGAGTTTCCAGGTCTTCCATAAAAAGAACTGATATGAATATATTTGTACCTATGGGTGCTTTTCTTCTTTCTTTGATCTCTTTGGCTATAGAGCTAATGGTGAGATAGCTGGGTCAAAATATTCACAGTTTACTGACTTTTGGAATATAAATCCAAATTGTTCTACAAAGTGGCTGGACCAATTCACAGCTCCACCAAAATTGCACCACGGTACCTGTTTTCCCATAGTCCCTCCAAAATTGGTCATTTTCCTCAGGTTGAAGTCAATCCCTCTCTAGACAAATTTCCAGTGAAAAAGAGGTTTTGAATGCCATTAGGCTCCTCTCCTGTGGCAAACCACCTGGTGCCAATTCTATTCCAGCTGAGATTTACAAAGTAGGGGATCCCTTGCTCATACAAAAGCTGACTGAAATTTTACAGGTTATGTGGCAAGAGGAGGTTATCCCCCAGGAGTTCAAAGATGCCTCCATTGTCCATCTCTATAAAGATAAAGGAAATAGATTGTCCTGTGATAATCATGGGAGTGTAGGTGGGGGAGGGGGGCCTCTCTCTTAGTCATTGCTGGCAAGATTCTTGCCTTAATAGGTTGATCCTTCGCCTGGAAGGAGGTCATCTAACTGAAAGCCAGGGTGGCTTCAGACAGGGCTAAGGAACAATCAACATACTGTTTACTGTCTGACAACTCCAGGAGAAATGCCAAGAGCAGAACAAAGGTCTGTACTCAACATTTGTAGATCTGACCAATGCCTTTGATGCTGTCAGTTATGAGGGCTTATGGAAAATAATGTTAAAATTTGGTTGCCTGGAGAAGTTCTTCATTATTGTAATCAATTTCATGACAGCATGCTTGCCCAGTTCTAGATAATGATCTTTACTCTTGTGCACTTTTAGTCACCAATGGAGTGAGAAGATGACCTGTGGCCTAGGCCTTTTGTGTACAAGGTTGTGACTACAGCTTTTACTGTATACATACTTGCTGCTTCATCACTTGCCTGTCACCCAGGACTTCGAGATACATAAAAATGGTAAAATGGTATGAGTGATGTCTTTTGATTCTTGCATAAATTGGATTTAAGTGAGGCAGAGTTGCATGAAGCCATCGGGCTCACTCTCTCTTCTGGAGTTGACACAATTGCAGAGCAGGGTCAAGATGACTGGTGATGGCTCAAGATACTGTTGGTGACCTTGGCGTTTTCAATGTGTAGCCAAACTCAGAGAGTGCTGCAAAGCGCCTGCTTTAGCTGCCTTAATGGCCATTGGAACAAATTGTTCTCATCCATCCATTTCACCAGGCAAAATCTTCCACATGCTTAGGGTAGACAATCCCCTAAACTCACTGAAGGTTTGAGACCCCTTGGATATCCTTAACCTGGTCTAGTCTGTCTGCTGAAATGGTGCACCGGGGTGTGGCCACTACACATGATACAGCTTCTTCGAGCCACAGGAGAGAATTAGATGGATCAGGTAGACACCAAAGGTGGAAAGCAGCCTTCCCACCAGAGGTACTAGTCTTTCCTGAACACACCCTACACTCCAAATTCTGAATTAAAGAATTCATCAATTTAGTACTAAATTAGCCACTCTCTAGAGTACCCCCATGTTTTGAAATTTAATCCTATATCTAAGGATACCTAATTCATTTGGGTATTTATTTAGGCACTGGAAAACTCATTTTCTTCTCTGAAATACAAGGGCTAGAACAGACCTTAAAGATCTAACCCTTTCACTTTACAGGAAAGGAAACTGAGCATCAGAAATGTCGTTAAATAACTTGTTCAAGATTACAGTAAGCTTGTAGTACAATCCCATTCTCCTGACTTTCATTCCAGTTTTCTTTCCCTCTACCAAACTGAGTCTTTCCTCCTTGAAAGAAATATTCACCATCAAGAAACTCCAGAATTAGATCTTTTCTTTGTGTTCTAGTGTTAATTATTTGCTTCCTGGAAGAAATACAATTTAAATTACCTTTCCTATCTTCCTTCTTTCAGGTCTTAATAAGTACCATAGAGAGAAGGCTCTTTTTGAATATTTTCTCTCCCATAATAGAAAGAAAAAAAGAGTGTTATGGTATATGTGTTGGGGAAAAGGGGAGTGCTATGAGTGTGTGTGTATGTGTGTGTGTGTGTATTTGTGTATATATGCGGTTTTGCCTTATTATCAGAAATGACTTCCAGAATAGTTTAGACCAGAGGTGTCCAACAAGGAAGGGTACATGTTGCCTATGATATTTCAAAGTGGAACCTGAACTAAATTAAAATGTGATTGGGAAATACTTAACAAAATAAACAAAAATACAATAAACTATAGATAATACACATTTTAAAACTAATGTAATATGTAGCCATCAGGTAAATGTAGTGACTGCTTGGGGGGAGGCACATTTCTGTTTTGAGTATGACACCACTGGTTTAGACTGTGAAACTCATTTTTCTTGGTTTAGGTAAATAGATTGTTAAAGTTTGGGTTATTTTGTTGGAAGAAATGAGGACTAGTGAAGGACAGTGATATAATGATGGCCTTCAAATATATAAAGAGTTAAAATAGGGCTTCTCTTCTGCTGAATATAAAACAAAGAAAAGAAAGCTTTTAAAATGGCAGCAAGAATGAATTTAACTTTAGGGAATTTGGGAAATACATGGGAAAAAATTTATTTTCAGGAATGAGTTACTAAAAAGGATTTTTGGAATTGTCTTCTTTAGAGGAAGACACGAGAAGACAATTATCTGTCTGAGATGTTTTAAGTGCAATGCTGCTTGTGGATGAGGGAGATTATAAAGCCTTTGGGGAAACCTTTTGCTTTATGATTTTCTGTGAATGGTTCATTTTGTGAATTTCCTTTCCAAGTCTCCATTATGCTATTGAAAATAAGTGACAAACTTAAATGTAACAAATGGTTTGAAAATGATTCAGGATTGACAGCAGTTAGTGTTAGTGATAATCAGTTAGTGATGAACATTTTAACCAATTATAGAAAATCAATTCAGTATCTTTCACTATGGCTCACTCAAGGCTTAATCTCCCTAGCAACATCCTATCCATTTCAACAGCCCAGCCTAAAAGCCACATCTTCCATGAAACTGTCTTTGATTTATGAATTTGGAAGGGGCTCTTCACTCATGTGATCCCATAACCCCCTTCTCCTTTTATGTATTTAACATATTCTAATTTGTAATACATTTGTATGTACATATGTCTAATCACTTTATAGGATTGTAAACTATTTGATGGCAGTGAAAGGTTATCTTTACACTTCTGTCCCAGTATGTAGTTACTATTTGTTTGTTGAATCCAAAACCAGACCCAACATTCACTAATTTCCATTAAATGATGTAACATTTTTGTCACTCAGAGAGCCCTAAATAAATATTGGCTATTACTATTTTTAAAAAATAATTACATGTAGCTTACACAAAAATGAAGGGTGGGGATTATTGTTCAGTCATTTTCAGTCATGTCCAACTCTTCATGACTCCATTTGGGGTTTTCTTAGCAAAGATACTGGAATGTTTTGCCATTTCCTTCTCCAGATCTTTTTACAGATGAAAAAACTGAGGAAAACAGGGTTAAGTGGCTTGCCCAGAGTCACACAGCTAGTAAATGTCTGAGGTCACATTTGAACTCAAATCCTCTGTACCACCAGCTGCCCTAGGGGGAAAGTGGCAATTTGCCTGTTATTTATAATGTTTTTCAGTTTGGCTTAAACTAGAAACTAAATTGATGAAATTGAAAAAAAAACTGACATTGAGAAACTACAGTTAACAATGAGATACCTTTTCCTAAAGAAAATTATCCTTTACCTAAAAAGAGACAAAAGTAAAGAAAATGCCTGCTAATGGGAGGGGAAAGCACCCAAGTTCCCTACAAAACTGATTCCTCAAAGAACAATGTTCAGGTACAGCATAATGAAGACTACTTGCATCAGCCTCCTTTTAAGACTCCTGCAATTAAAAATCCCATATTCAGATTAAAAACACAAATATAACTAATATGTGCCTTTTACTTCAAATAAAAGATAGCTTTTAAGTGCATATTTACTAGGAGATGATTGTGCAAAGTAAGACTGATGCATCATTCACTTAGAACTAAAGAGAACAAAAAATATATATATATTGTATAAGTTACATGCACTATTCTAAGACTGTTTTTTGAATAGCAAGCAGAGTTACTCAAGAAACCTGCAGGGTAAATACTGTGAGAATAACCAGAGTTTCAGTTTGATCATTACTGAAGCACTGATGCCTCATCGATCTCTCCAACTAATTTGGTATTATCTAATTAGACATTAGAGGTGGTCTGCCAAAGTAGATAGGGCACTGTACTTCGAATCTGCAAGGCATGGGTTCAAATCCTTCATCGGACACTCATTAGCAAATCAGTTCAACTTTCTGTGCTTCAGTTTTCTTATATGTAATATACTGAAGAGGATCTCAAGAACCTCCCTCTAGCTCCAAATTTACATCCTATGATGCATACTTTCCAGAAAAATGTTACAGCTGATGTATCCTCAGAATCAGCAAGTATCCATCCAGAAAGAGCTAGAGATCTAATGAATCTTCTGAGAGTTTTTTTCCCAGCTGTTTCTTTCTGCATTCTGCACTGGGCCACAGCAGATGAGAAAAGACAAAACATAGTACAGTACCTTAAAGTCATTTTATGAGTAAATTCCACTAATGGTGATAAGTTAGAATGAATAGAATAAATGGTCCTTATCAAAGAACCATAAACAGAGTAATATCCTGTGAATACATTTCAAGGGGCCCGTTGTTAAGTTTCTTAACAGGATAATTGAAAGGGTAGGGAGGGAGAATAGAAAATGGCAGCCAAGCAGTTAGGACTGAAAATTTTACTGTATCCTATGGAAAGTCTTTACATTGTTACTTTTAAGAGGTTTTTACTTTCCCTATATGGTGAGCTCTTCTTTTGTTATCTCATGCCTTTTAGATTTTTAAGTGACTATCTGAAGATGCTTTCAAACTTACAGGTTCTTTTCTTTGGGATTTTGAAACCCTGAGTTTCACAGCTTGAAATTTCATTTATTTTTGCTCTTTCAAAATAGCACAGACCCTATACAAACTATGAAACTATCATTCAGCCATGCATCCTAAAAGGGAGGAAAGTATAGCTATTTCCAATCAAATTCATATTAGTATTACCACCACCAATTTTGACAATTTTTCAAGGCATGTCAGTAACTGCTAAGTCTTTATTTTACCCACACAGATGCTCAAGAGAGGTCACTTTCAAATTCATTTTTATTGGAGAAGTCACTCACTTATGGAAGAAAAATCGGTAAGCTTTTCTGAGAAGGATTTGTAATGAGAACTGCGAACTAGAAGCTGGTAGGGAGAGTCAACAATTCTTGGATTCTGTCCCAGGTTGTTTGACCTTATCTGGCAAGTCACAAAATCTTTGCTTCTCAGCCATCTATGAGATATAATGAAGTAAGGAAGCACAGCAGGGCAAATATATAATAATCTTCTGATAGAAAAGAACCTCAACTGCCCAAAGAAAATAGAATTCATTGGATTGAATAAGGAAAGACATTCCATTCCAAAGGCATGACAGTCTGGATTTTCTCCAGCCCACTGGTCTAGACAGTGAGAGCAATTAAAATGATGAAGCCTATTAGCTCATACCAAGGAAAGGTTTATCTCTACCCTCTATTGTTTTAAAAGATGGAGGACCCACAGGACTTTCAGCAGCACTTGTGAAGTAGACAAGATACTTTCCTCCTGCCCATGCTGCTGAGCTTTGTGCTACAGTGGGATGGTGGAGGGGAGCATGAAGTTCCAAATCAAAAGATCTGGGTTCAATTCTCAGGTCTGCAATTTACCAGTTATATGACCTTGAGCAAATCACTTAAGCTCTGTGGATTTCCATTTCTTCTTCTCTCTAAGGTGATTCCTTGCTTTATGAGGTGATGATGAGTATCAAATGAAATAATCCCACCATCGTGAGAAGAAGCTGAAGAGTTAGTATGGCTTAGGTTACTTGTGTGGCTCAGTTTAGTTCTGCACCCTCCTCACCAGCTCTATAGTCTACAGACTCTGTATATCTCCAGCAGGAGAACCTAGACCAGAAGGGAGTGGTCCTCATTCTCCCTTCTCTTCCTCACTGATAGGTCCTAGGGTTAAGCAGAGCACTCAAGGAACAAATCCTAGATGAAGTTAAGTTCTAGAAAAGGTGGAAGATGAGAAATAATGACAAGACCAAGATGGAAACCATACTTGGAGTTATGTCAAGCTGGGAAGGAGGTGGGAAAAGAAATTAGTGACTTCCCAGGATAGGCCATTGGCTTCCTCTGGGAAGAAGAAGGACAAGTGGGTCATGCTAAGAAGGAGCTATGCATATAAGGATTCCTAGAGAATTTTAAGAGTCCAGTCTCCCTGGGGTTTTCAATTTCCAAACCAGATATGATCTCTCAGTTGGAGTAACGTGAAATAATGTGGAAACTAGAGAGAGAAATCCTAGCAGTCCAGAAATACATTCTTGGTAAATGCATAGAATGTATCCATAATGAAAAAGACTCTGTAAGTACAAAAGTGGAATGATATAGAGAAGACTATTATGAACTGTACATAAGGATGGAATTGAAGAGTTCCATATTTTTGTGCTCTCCCTCCTTAACTTACCTCATACTTACCTATCTGTGTAAACGTAAGCTTCTGGAGGGTGGAGACTATTTCATTTTTGTCTCTGCACCTAATATAATGCCTTATTTATATTTTAATCTTTTTAAAAGTTTACTTGTGTTTTTTAGGTAAGTTTTGATTTAACATAGCAGTTATAAATTTGCAAAGCATACTCCTTAAAAACAATTAAGCAAAATTACACTAGAGTAACTACAACTGATGGTACATGGAATTGTTTGTTAAAACAAAGAAAGATCAAGCTTTAACTTTAGCATAGTACCATTGTGTTGTCTATTGGGTTTATTCTGAGTTTTTTGCTGTTTAATGTTTCCTGTTTAAGTTAAAATTTTACTTTTAACAGAAATATATTTTTGTTCTTCCTAGCCTCTCTACCAATGAAAAAGGTAAAAGAAATTCTCTATAACAAATATTATAGTCAAGCAAAATGAATTCCTTCATTGGATGTGCTCAAAAATATATGCCTCATTCTATACTCTGTACATCACTTCTCTCTCAAAAGGGAGATAGTCTATTTCATCTTCTGTCATCTGGAATCATACATGGCCATTTTAATAACCATAGTTCTCATAGCTTTCAAAGTTGTTTGTTTTTACAATGTTGCTATTGTATCAATTTTTTACCATTTCTTTTCATTTCATTCTTCACCAATTTGTAGGTCTTCAAAATTGTTCATTTTCATATTAGTGATGTTATAAATTGTCCGACACTGTCCTTTTCATGATTTCTTATGGCATGATAGAATTCCACCATAACCACATACCATAATTTGTTCACCCATTCCCAAGTTGATGGGCAATCCCTCAGTTTTCAGTTTTTTACTACCACAAAAAGCTACTATAATATAAATTTCAGTCTCCAATTAAACTTCAATAATGTACTTTCCTCGGTATGAGTAGTGCCTCTACCAGCACTGATTAAAAACTCCCTTATAATTTAATAGATGGTATTTAAGAAGTGCTATGGCTGAAAAACTAGTCATTCTGTGGATACCTTGGCTATGAGTCTCTCCAAACTTAGGCTGGCACTTGCATAACAGACATGTAGTCCATCACTGATCTGATATCCAAGGCTTTTCTAGACTGATAAGACCTGCCTGAGACTGTGCTCCATTTCCATGACCTTTGTAAACCAAGGTTCACTTCCACATTTTGAAGAGACATTAAAAGAAGGACTTTAGTGGTGGCTTTTTGCATAGTAATAGCTAATAATAATAATAGCTAACACTTATATAGCGCTTACTATGTGCCAGGCACTATGTTAAGTGCTTTACAATTATTTTCTCATTCGATCCTCATAACAACCCTGTGAGGAGCTATTATTATCTCCCTTTTACAGATAAGGAAACTGATGCAAACAGAGGTTAAGTAACTTGCCCAGAGTCACAGAACTAGTAAGTGTCTGAAGCCATATTTGAACTCAGGTCTTCCTGACTCCAAGCCCAGCACTCTATTCACTGTGCCACCTAGCTACACATAACAAGTATTTTTGAATGGAATAATGAATGTAAAAAACTTTGTAAAATATAAATAGATATATAAATGTGAGCTATTATTATGACCAAAGTCAGCCCCAGTTCCATCTACATAAAAGGAACCAGGAAGAAGTTTCAGTTCCTGGTCCTCAATTACCAATACCCCATTCACTTTGGCTGCATTTATTAAGATAATAGGCAAGTTTATTGGTAATTTTTCCTAGTATACTACTTCCTATATTTAGATTATCTATTTATAAATAGTATCATCTTTCCTCATTTTTACATCAGCTGTTTTTATTTCAGTTTGTAGTGATTTTTCTTCTTCTCCAAGAGTTGTAATTTTTTTAAAAGTTAAAAATTCTATAGTACCACCTGAAAATTCCTAAAGTTTACATGAAAGTGAACTCTATTAGCTTTCCAGAATACAGTAGCCCACAATTGTAGATATAGTTCCGCATCTCATGAAAACTTGTTCAATGTTCTAAGGCATTCTCCCAATGCAAAACTAAAAGGGTTGGCAAATTTGATTCTTGATTTTCAATAGACTGAGATTCAATCTACTTGGTATGAACATTAAATTCACAATCATTTCTTTTCATTGAGCCAAGTATTTTCAAGTCAATGTAAGTTGGGTATTTTTACACTAAAAAAATAGCTCCCTTGGGCAGCCTTACTCAGGAAGAAATACAATTTCATTATGTGGTAAGACATGAGTTTAAACCATCACCTCTGAAAAGAGAATCAGCTACAGACACTTTTGCTTCAAGCTGGAAAATGAACTTGAGAACCACATTTTCTAACCAAAAGAAAAAAAAAGTGAAGCCTTGGATTTTCTTACACTTTTCCATGAGGTTAGGATCAATACAGGGAAACAGCTGCAGTCATGGCGTGGGTGGGGCGGGGGAGGGGAAGGCTGTCGTATAGTTCACCCCCAACCTAGCTTAGCTCTTTATGCCTTCTCCTGCCTAGTAGTCATAGATCACAGATGAGGAAACTGAGATCAAAAGGGATGAAATGACTTACTTAAGGTCACAGAAGTAGAAACTTGGCTGACATTCAACCTAGATATCAAAACATTGGTTAAGCCTCTTTGTGACTATCTACAGTGAGAATAGCATAATGGCTAGAATGCCACCTTGCAGTTAGGGAGACCTCAGTTTAATCTCCGCCTCTGATGCTTTAATAGCTATGCAACCCGTGGAAAGTCATTTTACCTCTCTAAGTCTCAGTTTTCTGATCTGGAAAGTGGGAACAATAAAGACACCTACCCCATAAGATTGTTATGAGGATCAAGTGAGAAAGTGTGTATAAAACACTTTTCAAAACTTAAAGCCACATATAAATGTTGGTTATTATTACTGTTGTTTCTGCTGTGCTACTACCACTAGGGAAGGGTGGTATCTCAGTATTACTAGCTAACCATCAAGCAGTCTTTTTTCTATACCAGGATTTTTGCCCATAAAGATTCATTCCAACTCGTGTTTCCTCTCTAGACTTCATGACCAAAGACACAACGAATTGCTTCATAGATGAATTGCCATAAAGTTTGGGTCTCACATTCTATAACTTTTCTACCATATTTTCCTTCTCCACTCCTTCTCCTACATTCACTTCTGGTTTTTATAGTCCAGGAAAAACTCCACATTATGATTTGTTGTTCAATTGTTTCAGTCACATCCATCTCTTCGTGCCCACTTTTGGGGGTTTTTTGGCAGAGGTACTAGAGTGGTTTGCCATTTTCTTCTCCGGCTCATTTACATATGGAGAACCTGAGGCAAACAGGGTTAAGTGACTTGCCCAGGGTCACACAGCTAGTAGGTGTCTGAGGTCAAGATTTAAATTTAAGGAGTCTTTCTGACTTCAAAACCAGCACTCGACACCTCCTAGCTGCCCCGTCAGTACTGATGGCTATAAAAAAACTACTTTTTGTCTCTATATTAAGTATTTGTTAAGCTCTTTTTAAAAAATTTTTAAGCTAAAATTTAAATTCATTGACATTTTTGTTACTTCGAACTCTTAAAGAAAACTCAGATGTCCCTAAAACTTTATGACAAATGATAAGGACCAGTCAGTTTAAGACAGAAAAGTTCTTGCCAGATTAAATTTGAAACATACTCTACTTTAAGATAATACTGTTATTATAGTGGTTTTCTGTGTTATACATGTGGCCGTTGTAAATGATCTTACCAATAAATATTTGTGTGAATATTGTAATATGTATTTAAGATTTATCTGTGTGCTACTATATGTGCTGTAATGAATTCTTACTTTCATTTGAATGAAATATGAACCAAGAAAATTATTTGCACATACTGTGTTCTGAAAAGTGGCAAGAAGCACAACATTGTTAAGGGGAGGGAGCTGTTTCTACACAAAATTTGGAAACCACTACCTGAAGCTACTGTTGTAGATCCTTCAATTTTGAAGAAGACCAAAGACATCACAGGTGATATCTTGATTTGTGACTGAATTGGATTTAAATGAGACAGAATTGTGCAAAGTCATCAGCCTTACTCTCTCTTCCTGAGGCACTAAAATCCAGGGGCAAGACAAAAGTCAGGATGACCGGCAATGGCCTGCTCTGCAGTGGATAACCCTCGCACCATCCATGTCTGACCAAGCTCAAAGCACTCCACGGTGCCTGCTTCAGCTGCCCTCACGGCTGTTGAAACAAATTGCTCTCTTCTACGCATTCCACTAGGGGAGGTCTTCACACGCTTGGGGCAAACATCCTTCTAACTTGCCAATGGGTGGTTTAGACCATCTGCCAAGATAGTTTTTCTGGGGTGTGGCTGCTGCACATGCTACTGCTTCTTGGAGCAATTGTAATACATAACTGATATGAAGAAAAAATCAAGGGAAAACAAGTACAAAGATAACAGAAATAGTTAAAGTAGAGAAAATATGGAAACACAAAGAAAAAAATCCTAAATCCAAAAAATATAATCAGCTATATTTATCGTTGGAATTCACAGGTACTGTTATTATTGATGGAGAATGAAGACCATTATGTTTGTTTTTATGAATATTTAGCTGAAAAGTACATGGAACCTAATAAACTGGAAGGATATCTCAAAAATATACATGAAGACTGTGAGGACAAGATGATGGTTTTTCCAGATAAAAATTTTACAAGTGAAACTAACCTTTTCGAAAATCAATCATCAAAGTTTTTTTTTTACCTCAAAGGGACTGCTTTCATAGTTGCTTCCAGAATTTCCAAGTATTCAAAGAATCATTCAACAGGAAAAATATTGACACTACCTACAGTTATTGATATGCTCAAATGTTTGACAAATCATATGCAAAGCAGCTTCAAATGGTTCCACTCACAAATAATAAAGCAGAAAGGAAAATTGCCCATATGTCTGAAGAACATATAAGAAAATAAAATCTTCCTATTTTGCATTGTAAGTCAATAAAGCAACAAATATACATAAAGATGTTCATTCAATTATGTATGTATATAGTCTGTAGAAACTGATGTTAAAGAAGATTTGTTGCTTTGAAAACATATTGATCACATTCAACAGCAAAGGGAAGTTTTCAATATAATTGACAGATTTTTAAAGTGAAAATTACATAACGTGAGAGAATTGTCATGGATTTCACTGATAATCTATGTAAGGTCAAAATACAGGTCTATGAGAACTAGCCAAAATGTGCCCTTTTGTGCTATTTGGACACATTACATGATTTTCCGATGATCATTTAGAAATATAAGTGAGTAGCTACATATAATTTTTAAGTTGTTACCAGAATAACCAACTATACCAAAAATATTCCATTAAAAAAGAAGGTTCTTTGTAAAAGTGTGTGATGATATGGGGTCAGGGAATAGTCTTATTTAAAAAATTATCATTACTAATAGAAGGAGTTGGGGGTATGGAGGGAAGTTTGGCCAATGAAAGTCTTGTTCTCAAAATCCATTGGCCTGGAACATTTTATTGTGTCAAAGTACTTCAAAAGGTATTTGAGCTAAAAACAAGAAATCGCTATTTTTCTTAGTGATAATAATCAAAATGAAACAAATTCATTTGACAAGAAAATTCCTCCTGAAATCTGTAAATTTGGTAAAAAAAAAATCCACTCTAAATAAATCTATGCTAAGTCCTCAAATTTATACTTTTATCCAGAAAGATAGAAGTGCATTTATATAAAAACTCGAGTTTTTTTATAATACATTTATGAAACTACTGTTCTGATGTTTCCCAGTTTAAAAAATATGTGCTGTAAAAATAGAGGAGAAGAAAGTAGAGACTTCCTTAGTAATTAATCACTTAGCAAGTTTACAGAAGGATTCTTATTTTAAGGATCTGTATATTTCTAGATATGAATGAATAAGGAATCATTTGGTCTTGCTCCATTTGAATAAGAAAGGTTATTATACCTTCTAATGGAAATATATTTAAAAAGTATTTGAACCTGCAAATCTCACTGTTTCAACTGCAGGTGCACAAAGATTTCTTTAATTTTTCAAAGCAATGCAAATTGTACTTCTATTTGTAATATTTTATTTTGTGAAATGGATTTTTCTAGCTAATGCAGAAATTTGTTTTGCTTGACCTATACATGTTTGTTACAGGGGTTTTGTTTTGCTTTCATTCTCAAAAGAGAAGGCAGATTTTTTCTGATTAAAAAAATATATAATTTAAAATAAGAAGAAATGAAGTTTTTACGATAGCTTGTAAAAAACAAAGTATCAATCTTGATCAGTGGTTAAAGTAACAAAAATAGCAATATCATCGATGATATATATTGAGAAACTTTGCAAAAAGCTAAGCTCCTCTATTATATAGTATTATTATTATTATGGTTGTTATTTTTATAAATTACAAATATGGCCATCTTATGGGATTTATAAATAAATAGGTATTTGCATATTTTATCGTGTTTAAAATTTGCTTGTGTCTTGTAAATGTTGTAATGAAGTCATTAAGGGAAAAGAGAAAAAGGATTAAGATTTATGACTGTTAAGATCTAGTGAAGAAGATAATGAATTATATGACTATATTTAATAATATCATAGATTTAGAGCTGGAAGGGACTGAAGAGGTCATTAAGTACAACCCCCTTCATTTCACAGATGAGGAAACTGAGGCACAGAGAAGGTAAGTTGCCCAGGGTCAGATAGCTCGTAAAATGCCTTTAAGCAGGACTTGAATCCAAGTCTTCCTGCCCCTAAGGCTAGTGTCCAATAATGCTTCCCCTTCCTGATGTAATTTTGATATCTTTGAAATATAATTATTTGTAACACTGGTTAATGTTTAAGTTTAGCTGTTTTAGTAGTTCTATTTATCATACTTTCAAAGGATAATTGAGTAGAAAAGCAAGCTAGGTAGCACAGTGTATATAGAACACTGGACCTGGGGTCAGGATGACCTGAGTTCAAATCTGATCTCAATTGTATGATGCTGGTTAAGTAACTTAAATTCTGCCTGCCTCAGTTTCCCCAGCTGTAAAATGGGGATTTTAGTAGCATATACTTAACAGCGTTGTTGTGAGGATCAAATGTAATGTTATTTATAAAGTGCTTAGAATGGTGTCTGCCACATAGTTAGTGCCTTCTAAAGACCTGTTCCCCTTCTCCTTCCTCCCCCGTTAACCAAATCTGTGACCATAAAGTAATATCCAAAGCAACACCACTTACCTATTAGAAGCCTCTCCTAAAAAAGACAAAGTTCTACAAAGGAAATGTTCAGTTTCTTCAGTGGCTGACTCAAAAGTTGTTTTCAATAAAGTGATAACAAAAATTAATGCACTACAGGTAGATGGTGCAGTGGACAGACTTAATAGAGTGCTGGGCCTAGACTCAGGGAGACTCAGCTTCCTGAGTTCAAATCTGGCCTCAAACACTTACTAGCTGTGTGACCCTGGGCAAGTCACTTAGCCCTGTGTTTCACAGATAACACATAGGAGGCACTGGAGGTTTGGACTGCAGCCTCTAACAGGTTCACTCTTGATCTGGTCAGACAGGAAGGAGAGCTTTGGAGGGGTTAAATAATAAGCTTTATTCTAGTCTAGTTTTCTCAGAAGGTTGCCAATAATGAGAGTACCAATTCCTACAGCAATCCCTAATCACCCTCCTCACAGGGGCTGGAGAGAAGGGGGCGGAGTGGGGGGCAACTACCTCTATGTCTCGATGGGGCCAATTGAGACAGGCATAGCTTGTGCACTCCTCTAAATCCCTTCAAGCCTCAGTGGGGGCCGGTTGAGGCAGGTACATGCCTTTCTCTGTGCATTACCCTTGGATTCCCCACTCACTGACCAGTGCCCGCTTGCTTTATGGGGCAACAGACAAAGAAGGCATCTTGCCACCATTAAGCTCACAAGTTAACTTTAGCAATATCATCATTCTGTGCAAGTGTAGTAAATATAAATTATGTCACCCCTATATCTCACGGCACAGCCTCAGTAGGACTGTCTGTCACTATGATTCTGGGAATTACTTTCTAGGATCCTTGGGGATATTCTGGGAGTTATTATCTAACACCTGGAAATTAGACATTGCCATGGCATGGATCCTGAGAAACTGAACTCTAAAAAGGATAATAAAATCCTCCTTACATACACCCTGCTTGCCTCAGTTCGTCATCTGTAAAATGAGTTGGAGAAGGAAATGACAAACCACTCCAATGTCTTTACCAAGAAAACCCCAAATGGGGTCAGTAAGAGTCAGATGCAACTGTAATGACTGAACAGCATTGGAAGAAATGCCCATCAGCTGCTGCTTCTGCAACATTGATAGCTATGCAATTAGGAAAGTATCTAATCATTGCCCCCAACCCTTTGCGTCCCTTTTCCCCCGCCTATATTCTATTCAGATCCTCAACTTGAAAGCACCCTCTTTTGAAAAAACCAAGGAAGACTATATAGAATGTTAGATGTGGACCTCCTTCAGCTAACTGTAACCTCTCTTTAGAAACATTATCCTGCCAAAATTCTAAAAGTAGTTTTACACAACTTATTTGAATTTACCACAGAGACTCATCTGAAAATCACAAGTAATATGTGATTTTTATTCTGTCCATTAATATTTACTTTCCAAAATTATATTTCAGAGGAAAAGAACTGCATAATTTGAAGCTGATTAAAAAGGACAATTTTGTATTTACACAACCCAATGCAAAATCAAAGAAAATATTCTCAGCTCTTTGAAAAGTCCTAGTCTGCCAAGGGCAAAAACACATGAGGGAAACTAAACCAACTAAGGAAGGAGGAAATGGCCATTGTAATAACCATGCATATCTGTTGGCTCGATAAAGCTAAAAATGTCAAGGAAGGAGGAAAACTGAAATCAGTTCAAAACACACACACACACACACACACACACACACACACACACACACACACATTCTCAAAAAAAAAGGCTAACTAGTGACAGAATTAGGAAATAAATGTTTGTCTTATATATTCTTCCAACCTTCCCTTATATATCCAGACTCTTTTTAAAGCATCCTCTTTAAAGTATCCAATACATCCTTTCTTTTCCTTGACCCACTCCTGGACTCCAGACCCAGACAAAATCCATGCTCCTCCCCGTCCTCACCCCCATCGTGCAATCATAATTGCTAGTCTTATGTTTCATTCCTTTGAGTCTCTCATTATCCAACCAGAATCACTCCTTCAGTCAACATTCATTAGAGACTTAGTTTCTGCAGAGTATAGACATTATATTATATAATATTACATAATTAGTGTAGTAGAGCTAGAAAACCATTTTAGATCTCAGGTATGGCCAATGTATTGACTTGTTTTTCCAGAAGTACATATGTTTTAACAGGGAGGGCTTCTACTTGGAAGGGGAGAGGAAGGTGGAATAAATGTGGAAAAAAGAGAATAAAGCATTTTTTAAATTACACAGGATGCAAACCCAAGAAATTGCAGAAAAGGACACAAATAGGACAAATTCCTCGGTACTTTACTAAATCTCATGAATTTATACATATTTCTTTTTTAAAAAGTAAACATACAGAATAATTCAGTCTCATATAATCCTCTCTCCTGTTCTTTGTGTGTTGAAATGTTTGTGTTTGTTGATAACCATTAATATCATGATACAAAAGAAAAGAGAAAAAAGAAAGGATCTTAGACTCCACCTAGTCCAATGCCTATGATCATAGATTAAAAAAATTGAGTTCCAGAGATATTTGATAACTTGTTCAAGGTTACACAGCTAGTTAACGACATAGATGTGGCTAAAACCCAAATCTCCCTATTTCCAATGTAGTATGTTTTAACTGTACCATATCTCATTTAATTGCGCCAAGCTTCTGTTTCCTCACCTACAAAATGAAAATAAGAATACCAGTCTTGTCCATGTTAATAATACACTTGCATGTCATGGCAACACCTCCCCGATGCCATGGTCCTCTTCGAGAGTGAAGGACAAACAGCAACAATCTCAATAATAACACTAAGAGCTAACATGTATACAATGCTTACTTACTATGTGCCAGGCACCGTGCTAAGTGCTTCACAAATCTTATCTCATTTGATCCTCACAACAACCCTGGGAGGTAGGTGCTATAATCCCCTTTTTACAGATGAAGAAACATGAGGCAAACAGACATTAAGTGGCTTGCCCAAAGTCACACAGCTAGTATCTGAGGTAAAATTGAACTCGGGTATTTCTGACTCTACTGAGCCCCCTAGCTGCCTCTACCAGAGTTGTTACAGAATTAAAAGTACTTTACAAATGGAAAGTATTATTATTATTATTATTTTTATAGGACCTTGCACCTAATAAGTACTCCAACATTTGCTAGATAAATGAATCCATGAGTGAATGAATACACTGTTATCCTGCAATATTATAAATAATTTGCTATATCATTTTAAATGCTACATACTTTAAATATAGATAACACATAATAGAATTTTCATGTGAAAAGTAGTAAAAGACATACAGTAGCAGATTCAGAGCTGGAAAGGACCTCATAGACCAATGACTCTAACTGCCTGCTTTTACAGATCTGGAAGCTGAGGTCCAGAGAAGTTAGGTGACTAGCCCATGGTCATAAGGCTATTAAGTGTCTAAGGCAGAATTTGAACCCACTTCTTGACTTGCCCCCTACTCTACCACATGCTTTTTGTCCATTACTCCATGTTGTCCAGAATAGGAAATGAAATAGTTATGAAACAAGAATAGGCAACAGAGAGCCATAGCACCATGTTGGGAGTCCAAGATATCAAAATAACTAGAGATCTCCAGCATGTGTGATCAGTCTGCTATGCAGGATTTGTGGAAAGACTGACACAAAGTGCCCAGGATGTCAAGAGGTGGAATGGTTGTAACAAGCACAGACGGAGGTAGGCAGGGTATCCCTACTGCTAAGGTCACCGAGCTGAGAATCAGAGACTCAAAGAATATGAGAACAGGGTGCCTAAGGGATCAGTGGATGGATCTCCTGATGAAAGAGTGCTCAGCTTGGCATGAGTAGAGACCTGAGGCCATGTGCCATTTCTAATATTACCTTATGTGTTTGACCACTGGCAAATTAGAGCATTATTCTGAGCCATACTTACCACATCTGCAGAATTGGGATAAAACTACACGTAGTAGCTAAATCACAGGGTTGTGAAAACTCAAAGGGCTTTGTAAATCTTAAAATGCTATAGAAATATGAAAAATTACCATGATTAGAGACCACATAGTTTAACCATTTCATTTTATACCAATTTGCTATTTGATATTAACCCAGCATTTACATTGTAGAAAATTTGAATTTTAGAATTTAAAAATGATAGTTCTATTATAGTCTCTTATTGCAGTAATAAGGAAAGAAAGATTATTTAAACACAGCTAGTTAATAGTTATTTATATTTTTTGTTGTGGTGATTGTTCAGTCTTGTCTGACTCTTTATGATCCCATTCAGGGTTTTCTTGGCAGAGATACTGGAGTGGTTTGTCATTTCCTTCTCTAGTTTATTTTACGGATGAGGAGCTGAAGCAAACAGGACAAAGTGACTTATCCAGGGTCACACAGCTAGTAAGTTTCTGAGGCCAGATTTGAGCCCACGAAGATGAGTCTTCTTAACTCAAGACCCAGCACTCTATCCACTGTGCCACCTAGCTGACTGGTTATTTGTAATCAGATATTGTATACAATGATGAGAAGAAGCATGGAACAAAAAAATAGCTTGCTGGCCTTAAGAGTCAGAAAAATCTGTGTTCGAATCTCACCTCCTACACTAGGTATGTAATCCTGGGTGAGTCATTTATATGACCCAGGTGACTGACTCCCTAGAACTTGTCTTCCAAGTCTTAGGTGGGTTATAAACAGCATCTGGTATTAGCAACTTTAAAATAGGACCTCATACAAATTTGATTTATGTGCAGCTTCAAGAATATGTTCATTATATAATGAGGTATATTTGTTTGTAACAGTAAAGATAATTAATAAGAAAATATTGGTGAGGGAAAAGGCTGGAAATTTGAATCTCAGACATTTTCACATTTTTCTACTTGAGATTTTCTTAGTATTTTTTCCAAATTCTTAAGGATCTTGAATCATCATACTCCCAAAAGCTGCAGCTTCTGGTGATTGGAAATAAAATCTGTTGATAACAAGCAATTGGAGAGGTGCTAGAGAGGAAAACAATTCTGAAAGCAAAGTAGATTATTCCCACTTCCCATGTGTTTTGATGAACAAAAATAAAACCAGCAGTTATTAGGCATTCTGTCCTTAGATTCTTTCCTTGTTATCTCAAAAACAAAGAAAGGAGAAGTAAAATCCATTTAAATCCAAGTGTTTCAAATGCCTTTCCCTGCTTAGGTATATTCACCAGTCATTTACTGGCAGCTATGACCTAAGATCCATATCTAGGTTCTAGGGGACCAATTACATGTAGACAATGTAAGGATGTTGTGTGTGTGGGGGGGGGGGGTTGTTGCTGTTTTCTCTTTGTTTTGGAGAGGGTAGGATGGAGTAAGACTATGCTGGGTTAAATCTGTATTTTCTGTATGTTGAGTCTCTCTTTTCACCTTTCTCCCAGCCCCTTAAAACAGTAAACTATTGGGGCAGCTAGGTGGTGAAGTGGATAACTGGCCCTGGAGTCAACAGGACCTGAGTTAAAATTTGGCCTCAGACACTTACTAGCTGTGTGCCCCTGGCTGGACAAGTTACTTAACCCTGATCGCTTCCAAAAGAAAAAGTAAATTATTTACAACTTTCTTTTAAAATGTGGAATATTTTTGAGAAAGTGACAAGATCAACTGGAGTTAAGTCCATTCAAAAATATTCTTTCAATACAAAGACCTAGGCATTAAAAGAGCATAGTATAGGTACAAAATTATAAGAGATTTGGATTTTATTGGCTCAGGGGATTTTCTAACAAGATTATGTAAAAGGAAAGCTTTCAAAGTAGAAACAGAGATATATTTCTTTTCACCTATCATATGAAGCCCTTAGAAACACTCCAAAGGGATCAAAGAGGAAAAGGTCTCATACATACAAAAATATTTTTATAGCAGCTCTTCTTGTAGTGTTGAAAAAAACCTGGGAACTAAGGGGATAGCAACCACCATTTGGAGACTGGCTAAACAAATTATGGTGTGTGAATGGAATGGATTTCCACTGGGCTGTAAGAAGTGAAAAAAAGACAATTTCAGAGAAACATGGGAAGACTTTTGTGAACTGACGTAGAGTGAACCGAGTGGATCCAAAAAACAATTTATGCCATAACATCAATATTGTGAAAATGAAAAATTTTTAAAGATTTAACTTTGATCAACACAATGATCTACCATGATTACAGAGGACTAATGATGAAAAATGCTGCCCATTGAATGACAGAGAAACAATGAACTAATATGCAGAATGACAAACTCATTTTTGGACATGGCCAATGTGTGAATTTGGTTTATTTAACTACATTTCTATGATATAAGAGTTTTGCACTTTTTCCCAGGTTTTTTTGAGGGGGTGTTGAAAGGAAGGAGAGAAAATAATAATCAAAAAAAGAACAAATATAAAATTAATAATGTTTTAAAGAATAGATCAAAAGGCATTTATTAAGAATGTACTGTGTGGAAAAGGTAAATGACAAATGTTGGAGGGGATGTGCAGAAAATGAGACTTTAATGCATTGTTGGTGGAGTTTTGAACTGATTCAACCATTCTGCATAGCAATTTGGAAATATACCCAAAGAGTTATAAAACTATGCATACTCTTTGACCTAGCAATACCACTACTATGTCCGTATCACAAAGGAGATAAAAAACAAAAAGGAAAAGGACCTATATGAGTACAAAAATACTTTATAGCCGCTCTTTTCTGAGGGTAAAGAATTAGAAATTGAAAGTATGCCCATCAATTGGGGAATGGCTGAACAAGTTATGGGGTGTGATTATGATGGAATACTATTGTACTCTAAGAAATGATGAACGGGATGCTCTCAGAAAAACCTGGAATGGCTTTGCATGGATTGATGCAAAGTAAAATGTACTGTGTACAAAGTAACAGGGGCAGCTAGGTGGCGCAGTAAGTATGACACTGGCCCTGGAGTCAGGAGGACCTGAGCTGAAATCTGGCCTCAGACACTTGACACACTTACTAGCTGTGTGACCTTGGGCAAGTCACTTAACCCCAATTGCCCTGCCTCTCCCCCTGCAAAAACAAAAACAAAAACAAAAAACCACAAAGTAACAGCAATATTGTAAGATGATCAGCTGTGAATGACTTAGCAATTCTCAGCAATACAACAATCCAAGACAACTCTGAAGGATTAATGAAGAAAAATGCTATCCATCTCCAAAGAAAGAACTGATGGTGTCTGAATACAGACTGAAACATACTTTTAAAAAACTTTATTTTTCTTGAGTTTTTTTTGTATATGTTTTCTTTCACAACATGATTATTATGGATATATTTTGCATGACTACACATGTATAACCTGTATCAGATTGCTTGCCTTCTCAATGGGGGTGAGGGGGGAGGGAGAAAGGGAGAGAATTTGTAACTCAAAGTTTTAAAAAGGAATGTTAAAAAATTGTTTTTACTTGTAACTGGAGAAAAAAAATATTAAATAAAAATAAATAAATAAGAAAAAAAAAGAATTACTATATGCCAGGTACTGAATTAGGTATTATGGATGCCAGGGTAAAAAAGGAAATATTCTTTCCTCAACAAGTTTACATTTTCTACAGTGCAAGGGGGTCTTTACCTGGGTCCATGAACTTAAAAAAATTTTAATAACTTTATTTCAATAGAATTGGTTTCCTCTGTAATCATATGTGTATATATGTATGTGTAATTTTATGCATTTAAAAACATTATTCTGAGAAGGGGCCCGTAGTCTTCACCTGACTGCCAGAGGGTCCATGATACAAAAATGGTTAAGAACCCCTGCTACAGAGAATATTTGCTCTCATTTTTTCATTTTGTCTTTATATGTTTCCAAACTCCTAACCCAATGTCTTCCATGAAGTGCAACAAATGCATGTTTCATTGTTTTAGATTAAATTAATAAGCCCCTATAGATAGTGAACTATATTAGTTAAGAAAGAATACCATTTCTACCTGGTCCATTATTACTTTTTACAGTAAAATTATGAACGTCTATAAAGAAAGATTGACCATGTTTATTGTCTCCTACTGAGAAGAGAATAGTCTCAACAATCACAACAATGAATTTCCTGTCATTAAACTGAGGCTCATCAAAGTCACCATTGACCTCCAAGGCAAAGCCACTGCTTTTATTTGCATTATTTCAGACAATAAATAATATATAATTCACTGGAGCAAAGCTCATTCTATTGACTAATGTTTCTCTTTTCAGTGGATTGCCTCCAAGTGATTGCAATTTAATCTGTAACACGGATATTTCACTTTCTAACTCACATAACCTAAAGCAAACTTTATCTTCTCTAAAATAAAGAGAGCTGGGTTTAGAGCTCAGTACTCTCTTAGTCAATGCTATCTAGTTGAGATGAAAAGGATTACCAAGCACAAAGCTGCAGAAACTCAAGGACAGGACCGATGTTACCAAAACCCCAATTCTTGCAGGAGACTCTTGAAAAGGGGAATGAGAATATCTTTTGCTGCATAAAATACTTGCCTCTCATTGTGTCATAATAATATTTTTCAACACGTATTTACTTAGCACCTACTCCATAACAACTATTGTGGAACGTGATAGGAAGAAAAAAATGCAAACTGGCACTAGCCTTAACAATTCGACATTCTAATGAGAGAAGAACATGTCGGTATGTAGGGATGAACAAAGCAGATACAGGTCACATGGGGGTGGGGTGGGGAAGTGCGGTTACAAACTGGCATCTCATACAGAAGATGGCGCTTGAGTTTGGTCTTGAAGGAAACCAGTAATTCAAAGAGTAAAGTGAGACAGGAGAGCATTTGAAGCAGGGGAGAAAGCCGATACAAAAGCGTGGAGAAGGGAGATAGAGTTTGATATGTAAGGGCCAGTATGGCAACGAGGGGGCAATGGCAAGATAGTCAAGCAAAGGTGTCCGTCTCTGGGCTGCACTAACCAGATTAAAGCACAATTAGGAAGTACTTAATAATATGAATAAATATGCAATAAAACACAGATAATGTTACATTTTAAAACTAAATCAGCGTGCGGCCCAAAGGGATCCTTATGTATAGATTAGTGGCCCCCTTGTCTATTGAGTTTGGCACCACTGCTGTGGGTGAGTAATGAACAATAAGACTGGACCACGTTGTGAAATAAACATGAGATAAACATAGATTAAAGGGTGGCTTCAATGCAACTCAAATCTTGGAGCTTTGCATTAGCAAGCATGTAATTTCGTCAAAGACCAGGCATGTAAATTGTAATATATGACAAAAAGATGAAAGATCTTGCATTGATAAGATGCCATTTCAACATTTTGGTATATCTATACTGCTGACATAAGCAGGTTCTCCACTGGTATAGATTGTAACCCTTCTCATTACATCCTTTCCTTTCCTTACCCATATCTTTCGATATACCCACCACAGAGGATCCACTCAGGGTGCTAGACATTTTCTGTTTCCTTTGCTATTTTAAGGACAACATTTGTGCTCTCTGTCACCCTTCCCTCCCATGACACGACTGGAACACCTGCTTTTCCATTCACACAGACACAGAAACACACACAGACACACAGACACAGACACAGACACACACATACACACACACACACACACACACACACACACACACACACACACCTTTCAGCCAAACTATCATACAGTTTGCTTTCACTAGTAATTGGGTATTAGTGAGCAAATGTGTGTTTTGGAAAACATGTATGTGTCTGTATCTTTCCCTCCTCATCTCTCAGAATCCCTACCTTCCTACAAAGCTCAAGTGTCACTTTCTGCTTGGAGCCTTTCTTGATCTTCACTGTTGCTAGTTCCTTCCCCTCCCCCACAAAAATATTATTAACCAGTAACCTAATTTATGGAGCATCTGTTATTTATGTACTAAGTGCTAAGTATATAAAGATAAAAGTGAACAGTCTCTACCCTTAACGAGCTTACATTCAAAAAAGCACATATGTATGAAACACACATAAAACATCTATTAAAGTCACCTTGGGGAGAACAACAGTAGTAGCTGTGGGGGGAGCAGTAAGGAAATTAGGTAAGACCTCATGCAGAAGGTGACATGGGTGGATATGAAGATCTTGGAGTTATCTACAAAGAAGTAAGAAGAGAGGAAATGAAGGCATTGAATGTAGTCAACGTCTTCAAAGAATTTGCCTGGGAAAGAGGAGAGATATTGGAAGACAGAAGAAATGGTGAGATCTAGTCAGGTTTTTTTTAAGGTAGTGGAGGCTTAAATGCATTTGTCAGTATTGAGCAAGAACCAGTAGGTGGGGAGAGATTAAAGATGAGAAAGAATTGGGATCAATCTACTGGAGAAGACAAGAGAAGATAGGATTAGAGGCTCATGTAGAGGGACTGGACTTGGCGAGGAGAAGGGCAATGGTGGTATAGAAGGTAGACAGCTGTCCTCAGAGTCTGTTAAGAGATGGTTTGAAACCCCACTACTAACGCACATTGGGTACATGACTCTTGGCCAATCATTTAATTTGTTGGCACTTGCAGGCAACTCTCAGTCTAAGGCTATATGCTGCAGAACTGGTACCAATCTGAATTAATAGAGGGAGATCCTTTTATCGATGAAGTTACAGGTCTTATTGAAAAGCAAATATATTTCACAGAGGAGGAACATTATGTAGCATTGTGGGACCTGATGCGATCTTTATGATGTCATCTGCAAAGAAAAGGATTTGAAAAACCTTGAAAAGAGTATCTTTCTTTTGTTCAGACTTTCAAAAGGACATGTTGCATGACAGTTGTGGATACCTTTGGTGAACATATATCTGACAACCTACAGTGTACATACTCACTAATTAGTATACATGAGCTATGTCTACATGAATAATCAATATGAATACTTTGACTAGAATAACATAACAATTCATTATTACCAGAGAAATAAAAATTTTACTCATGTTTTTGAAAAGGAATATGATAAAGAAAATAATATTATTATCTTAATAGACACTGAAAAGACTTTTTAACAAAACCTAATACCTGTTTCTATTAAAAGCTCTAGAAATCATAAACAGAATGAAACAAAATTATTGCTTTTTGTAGATGATACAATGGTGTTCTTAGAGAATCCTTGAAAGCCAACTATTATAAATTAAAATAATTGGCAACTTCCACAAAGTCGGAGAATATAAAATACTTCTACATATGTCATTAGCATTCCTACATATAATCAATAAAACTTAACAGGAAGAGCTAAAAAGAGAAATTCCATTGAAAATGACTACAAAAGTTATAAAAATATACTTGGTAGATATACTACCAAGATTCTGCCAGGGACTGTATGAATCCAACTATAAAACACACTTTGCAGAAATACAGACAATAAATAATCTGAAAAACATTAATTGCTTATGGGTAGGTGGAACCAATATAATAAAAATCACAATACTACCTAAATGAATTTATTCAGCGCTCTACCAATCAAGCTTCAAGAAGAGTATTTTATAGACCTAGAGAAATAACAATTAAATTTACATAGAAAACAAAAGGTTAAGAATCCCAAGAGTAACAATGAGTAAAGGAGGAAGGAAGGAAGGAAGGAAGGAAGGAAGGAAGGAAGGAAGGAAGGAAGGAAGGAAGGAAGGAAGGGAGGAAAGAAGGAAGGAAAGAAAGAAGGAAGGAAGAAAGGGAGGGAGAAAGGAAGAATCCTTCATCACTAATAAGATAATCTATAAATGATTAATTATATATAATAATTTATAATATAATTTACAGCCAAAAATCCTGTAGAACAGAAAAAGAAAAAAACCTGAAATCTTAGGCTACATTAGGCAAATCTCTATCATGGATATGAATTGGTTGTTTCATACTCTCACAGCTTCTTTAAAAGGGAAAATTTTAGTCAACTGGTTGTTTTGTTTACACACAAAGTAACCCAAATGGTGCTTTAGATACATATACAGCTTATATCAGTTTTCTAGGATGGTCAGTAGAATTACTATGAGAACAAGTAACCATTCCTAGTACTAAGAAGTACATTTTAATTTTCACAATGACTGGGTTATTAAAATTCTGCATGGCTGATTGTTTGGGTTTCAAGTTTGGTCCAATTAAGAGCATGTGTCATATCTACACAGTTCAATGCAGATTTATTTAATCTTTTGAAAGATACTTGTTGTAGTTTTTTTAAAAAAAAGAAATTCTTCTGAAGCAGAAAATTGATTCAGTGTAAGTTTTTCACTCCATTACACACATTAAATGACTGATTTGGGTGATAGAAAGAGGCTGAAAGTAATGGAACCACATGGGAGAAGAGGAAAATAGGGCTGTAAATTGCAAAAAAAGGAATATGATTAACTCTTTATTGCCCCCCCCCAAATTCTTACTCATGTCCTTGAAAAGGAATTTGAAAGGGAGGAGTGATACTGCCCAGAATGGAGTTAAGCATTATTAAATGAGGTGTGGCAGCATGTAAAATAACATTTTTTTTTTAAAAAGTAAATCCTCAGAGGGTTTTTCACGGTCTTCTGTGAAGAAATTTAAAACTGTCTCCTGAGCCCCAACATGAGGGTCACCACTCTATTCTTATGCAAAAATAAACAAACAGAATGAATCTAAAAATTAAGGTGGGAAAACGTTATCAAGACAAGTTATGGAATCGCTGGGACAAGAAATTTAACATTTCCCATTCTCTCTTCTCTCTTCCTTTCCTTCCGTCTCCTCTTTCTTCCATAATTAATTCACAGTAATTTTTCTGTAAGACTTTCAGGGTAGTAATGTTGTTTTTGGGTTGGGTTCAACTCTCTGTGATTCCATTTGGGGTTTTCTTGGCAAGGATACTAGAGTGCTTTGCCATTTCCTTCTCCAGCTCACTTGACAGATGAGGAAACTGAGGCGAACAAGGTTAAGTGACCTGTCCAGGGTCACAGAATAGTTAAGTGTCTGAGTCACATTGGAACTCAGGAAGTTAAGTCTTCCTAACCCCAGGCTCAGCACTCTGCACTATGGCGCCACCTACCTGCCCTTAACAACAACAACCACAACCACTGCAACAGCAGTAACACCATCTACCAACAACTGCCACCATCTACTGTCTTGTTGCCTTTCACGTGCACTACAAAAATCCTCTCTTAACAGTAGGTTGGGAGTCTTATAAGCAAACATTCAAGTCAGATGAATAATGCTAATGAGATTATTTTGAAGGAAGGCTTTTCCCCTCTCCCTCAGATGCCAGAAATCTTTGGTAACAAATAGATATTTTCCTTGAACAAAATGTAGTGAACTAAATAATTGATTCAGATAAGAGTAGATGAGTACAAAAACATTACTTTTCACATCGCCTGTATTTATCAGCAGACTGATGACAAATTGGAATAGAAAAACGTACGAAAAACTTAGCATGCTTCCTAGTTCTGATGTCTTAACATGTTTGGAATTTAATTTGGGGCCATTTGGATTCAAAATAAGATCCCTTTTCATGAAAATCCAAAAAAAAAGTTAACTATTTTTCTGTCTGGAAATGCAGCAGAATAGTAATTGCTAATATCAAATATGCAAACTCCTTTTAACTGAGTTTGGACTGGATGGACATTAATTTCTCTGTGATCTAGCAACTAATTGATCATGGGCCAGTGAAAACTGTCAGATCATATTGTCACAGGCTGGTACTACCATGCATGCAAAATCATGTGCCACAGGAAAAGAACATATGTCTCTACTTTCAACTGTTTCCAATGTATCAGCCCAAATAGCCATTATCACTGCCAGGAGAGAATGTGTACCATCATTAAACTCTCCAGCCAGTATAAATTATAAATGCAAGAAACCCGAACTGAAGCTGACATAATAAACATTTATTAAATATTTCATAGGTGCAAGATGCTGTGCTAGGCATACAAAGATGAATTTACACACAAACTATTAACAAGCTCATAGTGAGGGGTAACACTGTGCAGGAGCTAAAACACTTGACTCAGATCCAGGAAGAGTTGGGTTCAAATCTCATCTCTGAAACTCAATTGCTGTGTGATCCTGGGCAATTTACTTAACCTCTCTGAGCTTACTTATTCAGGAAATGGGGATAACACCTGTCACAGTGTCGTTGTGAGGCTCAAATGAGGGAATGGACCTAAAGTGCTTTGCAAAACTTAACATGCTATTGTAAATATCATCATTACAGTCTAAATGGTACCTAAAACATGAACGCAAATAAGTTTAAGGCTCAAAGTGAAAAACCAAAGGGAGAGGTTCAGATATTGAGTTTTGAGGAGTTTGAGATGGGAGAGATCACTTTCATCTGGGGGCATCAGGAAAGATTTCAAATAAAAATCAGCTTCAGTTTCTTCATTTCCTGTCTTTTTCTGTGAAGCGTCCTTATCATCACAGTTCTGCTTTCTTTTCCTCTACTCGTCTTTTCCAATAAGGATATGGCTTATTCTTGTTCTATCTTGCTGACGTCTTATTGAAAAAAGAATTTTAAAATTATAAATATTTGCTCAATATTGGCAAAAGTTATAACTCATACTGATATTAATTCTTAATTGAATTCTCAATTCATTCTTAATCAATATTCATTCAGCAATCAATTCAAAGACCTATCCAGGCTGTAAGCTCAAGGGACCTTGGCAACTTCCTATATGAAACCAGCATAATTACCCCCAGAATTTTAAAAAATAGATAAGTATTCCCATAGTACTATTTAATAAACAGCCGAGAGTCACATATCAGTGACTGCAACAATCATGTCTTCATCATCAAAATCATTCCTTATACGAAAAAGTTCATTGAGATCTGAGACTAGAGGCTGCTATGAGCAATTAGGTTTGGACATTTAAAATCCAAATGAGGTGGAAGAAACTTTGGATAGTATTTAGTCCTGCTGAGGCTCCCCAAAGTAGTGATTTTACAGGCATCAAAAAACTGGATAGTGACAAAACATAGGTTTCTTGGCTTTCAACCCAATACTCTTTCTATGTAACTACCTCTCTACAAATAATTTAAATGTAAACTTACATTCTTCATTGACTCTACAGAACATTCTATGTTTTTGCTAAATGTCTAAACAAATCACATAGGCTTACTCTCCTCTTCCCTATAAATATGGATGTTCCTTGAAACAACTATAAATCAATTGTCACAATAATGAGTGATAACTTGGTCTAATGTATGGAGGGCCAAGCTTACTTAGAGTCAGAAGTGCCTATGTTCAAATCCCAACTCTAACACATTTTAGCTATGTGATCATAGAAGTAGGTGTCACAACCTCTCAGAGGCCCACGAAATTCTATAAGGCTACAAATTACAAACCGATTGTTGGTCTGACATTTCACACCAGAAAACAATGTTACATAGACTCCCTGGATTCCCTGGACCAATGAAATTTTCAGGTCTGAACCAAATAATAACAATTACCATTCCACTAAGCACAATTATCAAACCACATTTAAGCACCCAATGTTTCTATTTCTTAGCCAAGAAAAGAAGCTACAGATGTCTCTCTCTAAACTATGGACCTGTTCCCCCTAAAAAAGTATGTAAAGCAGATTTTTATAAATCAAATCTTGTTTTCCCTTTGACTACATAATAACTTCAAAGATGCTTTCATCTTTATTCCTAATTGGTCCTCAATGGCTTCAAAGAATTTAACTTCAGGTTTCTGTTTTCCAATCCATGCCCAGTAGTTAATGGTCCTAAAGGGACAATTAATTGCTTCAAGAGAATTACTAGTTAATGTAATCCTAAAGTGATTTCTATTGTACTGGATATTTCATGCCCTGATCAAAGTGGGGCATCCTGATATTATTATGTGACAATTGTGGATAAAATCCACTAGGTGGCATCATAAACAGTGGGCTATTGACATTCTTTTGAAACTGGCATTTCTCGTACAAAATGATAGTGTTTGTGTGGTCTTTGTTAAAATTGGAGAACTCAGAAGCTATGAAGTAAAAATGTAGGCAGGGTCTCCCCCAACTCCTTTACAGAGGTTGGGGGGCAGGGTCTACAGAGGTAGACTATCACATATATCATCTGATTTTTTCACTATTTTGATCAGTTTTGCTGATTGTTCTTTTTTTCTTTTTTAAAAAATTCTTTGTTATAAAAGATGGCTCTCTAAAAGAGGGGAGGGAAACAGGGAAATTTAGGTAATATAGTCAGTCAGTAAACATTTATTGAGTGCCTACTATGTGCCAGGCACTATGCTAAGCTCTGGGGATACAAAGAAAGGTAGATGACAGTCATTATTCTTGAGGAGCCCATAGCCTAATGGGAGAGACAATGGGAAAACAATTACGTACAAACAAGCTATCAGGGACAATTTATTTTTAAAAACAACAAGAGAAAGGAAGTATAGGGAGGAAAACATTCAAGAAATAGAAAGCACAACCAAGTGTTTAGCAAACTTTAGAAAGAAATTACTCTAAGTCCTTCATGCCGTTCATTGAGAAAATGTGACACAAACCAAACTGCTTTCATTTGAAGAGGCAAAGAAGAGCTTTCCCAGGAGGGCTAGGTCTTCCTTTGCATACATTTTGGAATTTGTGGCACCCACGAATGCATGGCTGAAAAGCAAGAAGGGACTGGAGAATTTGTTTCCTGGATACCTGTATAACAAAGACCTCTCCAGGCCTCAAGGCTGTGGAATCTGATTGTTTCAGTCAACTAAGCAGAACAGCTGACCCTCAGTCCTTACCAAGTGACCTTCCAAAGGAAGCCTTCTGAAGCTGGAGAAAACTGGAAAGGCAGAACGTCATTGGAAGTGACAAAGGGAAAAAAGAAACTCATTCAAAACAAATGACTAGAACTTTCCTATGCCTTATTAGAACCTGAGTCCTGTGCCATATATGGTGCAGCACTGTATCAATTAAAATATAGACCACTTATAGTGTAATATTAGGAGGTTAGGACTTGGGACAAGCAATTTTCAATCACTTCAACTTTTTTGGCCTCAATATCCTCATGTGTAAATGAAGAGATTGGGGGTTCTTAATCTTTTTTTTTTTGTTTCATTGACCCTTTGTCAGTGTGATGAAGCTTACGGATTCCTTCTCAGAATAATGTTTTTAAATTCACAAGATAAAATATATGGGACTAAAAAAGGAAACCAATTATATTGAAATCATTATCTATCTATCTTTAAAAAAATAACAACGATGGATTCCACGTTTAAGACAAGGGGGAGGGAATAAGCATTTATTTATTCAGTACATATTATGAGCCAGGCCCTATGTTAAGTGCTTTACAAATATCACTCATCTGGATCAATTAACTGGACTAATTGATCTCTGGTGTTTTCCAGACCTGTAATCTCCAATCCTGTGATTCTTTTTTTTTTTAATGAAAGATTCATTCCAAAAGCACTCTGAACAATTTTTGGAGAAAAGGGCCAGTTTCAGAAAAGTTTTTGGCTTGGAGGAACAGTGGGATTTTTTTAAGGTATTTAGAAAGTTAAGGACAAATAAAATCCAATTTAAAAGAAAGGGAGGAAGGGGGAATGAGCATGTGGAGTAGCTCTAGAGAAGTATCTTAAATAATTAAGTACTTAAAACAATTGATAATTTACAACTGTGATTAACCAGGTATTAGCTCAACATTATTGCTATGGGGTGATCAAAACAAATTTAATATTGTATAGGTTAATTACTGAGTGATATAGTATAGTAAGGAGCTGCAGCGGAGAAAGAAGAATGTCAAAAAGAAGTTGAAGGAGCATGTAACAAAAAACAAGAGGCAATATGGAATAGTGGATAGAGAGCTGCCATTCAAACCAGAAAAACCTGAGTTCAAGGCCCATGTCTGACACATGCTGACTGGTGTTGACCCTAGACAAGTCACTTAATCTCAGAGAATTCTAAGTAACCCCTTAGGACTGCAGGTTGTAGAGGTGCCAACGTGAATTGGAAAAGGGAGTTTTTTTACTGGAGAGCTCCCTATACCAATGAAATCACAGGACTCGTCCCTAGCTCTCTCTAACAAAAAAAGGACATTTTGGATGACAAAAATTAAGGAGGGTTGAGGAAGAAAAGTGGAAGTGGGTATATTAAACTCCTTTCTTTGACTGGAAAGGGAGGGTTAGTTGTTGCAACCTCATTAGGTGCAAGTTGTGAGGCAAAGAGTCAAAATGTAGTGATTCTCAAAGCACCATAATATAATCAGTAATTTTGCATAGTGTTGTATTGAGTTCAGTTAAAGAAAAAATAGGATGAAATTTTAAAAGTTGTATTTCCTTCAGGATTTATCAAAGAGTGGTAAAAGACAAACTAAATATGACTATTACAATTTAGAATATAAATTGATAGCATTCCTCTATACAAACAGAGTAAAAGAGTAGGTTAAAACCAAAAACCAAATCCAACAATATGTTCTCTACAGGAAGACATATCTAATATTAAAAGATTTTTAAGGAATTTCATTTAAAATGTGGACTAAAATTTATCATACTAGCTTAAGGAAATCTGGAGTCACATTAATGATATCTGAATTCAAATCAGAAAAAATTAAAAGCAAAATAAGAAAGTCATATCATGCTCAAAGTTTACAGGTAGCAAAGGTGCAGCAGCAGTTTGAGCACTGGGCCTGGAATCAGGAAGACCTGAGTTCAAACCCAGCCTCCGACACTTTTTAGCCATGTGACCCTGGGCATGTCACTTTACTATGTTTGCCTCAATTTTCTCATTTGTAAAATGTGCTGGAGAAGGAAATGGTGAACCACTCCAGTATCTTTGCCTAGAAAACCCCAAATGGGGTCATGAAGAGTTGGACACAACTGAAAAACAACTAAACAACAACAAAGTTTACGTGGATAAAGTGATCATATTGATTCTGAATGTTTACATACAAAATGACATAGGATCTAAATTTATTTATTTATCTTTTCAGGAGAGGCAATCGAGGTTAAGTGACTTGCCCAGGGTCACACAGCTAGGATCTGAGGCAGATGCGAACTCGAGTCCCCCTGACTCCAGGGCCGGTGTTCTATCCACTATACCACCTAACTGCCCCAGGAGCTAAATTTATGAAGAAAAAGTTAATAACTTGTAAGAAGAAAATAACAGTAGGAGATTTCAAAAGCCAGTTAGCTGAATATGAATAAATCAAGCATAACATGAAATAAGAACTTACAGACTGGAACAAAATGTTGAAAGGTATGGCTTTGAGGGACATGTAGAGATAGGTTGATGGAAAAAGCAGTAAATGCATTTGTTAAAAAATATGTGTGGAATACTTACAAATACTGATCACAGGTAAGACAAAGTAAATTGTAAAAAGTAGAAAGCTAAACACTACATTTTTGAATCACAAATTAAGAAGCAAACAATGGAAATAAGATTAATATTCAGGCCTACATGTATGTGTAAAAATGATTCATTGACTGGTGCCTGGGTTAAAGAACAAATTATAGACACAATAATACAGTATTTGAAAAAAAAAATACCTAGAGCCAATTTCAATGCTCAGGATGTAACCAAAGCAGAGGCAAATATATAGCCCTTAATGTCAGCATTTAGAGTTAATTTTCTCTCTTTGAGGGAGAAATCAAAGTTGACATTTAAAGAAATTTAGAAAATAAAAAGTAACATCCAAAGCAGCAAAATATAAAACAGGAGTAGAAGGTAATAAAATGGAAAATAAAAGAATTGAATCGATAAAATCAAGAGCTGTGTTTTAAAACTAATAAAACTGACAAACATTTAGCAACTTGAATTGTAGAATGGAGAATGGAAAATAGAATGGAAAAAAGGACTTTGCTCCTCATTTTACAGGAGAGGAAACTGAGGCCAGTAGAGAAAGAGCAACTTTTTGTCCAGGCTCAGACAGCCTCTCTGGCCTCTGCCATGTTGCCTCTCACATTACATAAACTATTTGAAAATGTATAAAGATTACATTCTGTCTGCACTCAGAGATGGTTTTGATTCGCAGACCTCCCTGTTTCATGCCTCACTTGATAGTGATTATCAGGAGGAACGAGGGAAGGAGAGGAAGAGGGAACGAGCATTTATGTTTGTTGTTGTTTTTTCAGTCATATCCAACTCTTCATGATGCTAATGGGTTTTCTTGGCAAAGATACTGGAGTGGTTTATCGATTTCCTTCTCCAGCTCATTTTACAGATGAAGAAACTGAGGTAAACAGGATTAAGTGACTTGCTCAGGGTCACACAGCTAGTAAGTGTCTGAGGCTGGATTTGAACTCAGGTCTTCCTGATTCCAGGCTTGGCACTCTATCAACTGCTACACCTTATGGCCCCAAAGCATTTATATAGCACCTACTATGTGCTGGACACGGTGCTTTACAAATATTATCTCATTTGTCCTCACAACAATCCTAGGATGAAAATTCTACTATTATTGTTATCTCCACTTTATAGTTGAGGAAACTGAGACAAGCAGAAGTGACTTGCCCAGGGTCACACAGCTGAGAGTCAAATCCAGTGTATGGCTGGATTTGAACTCAAGTCTTCCTAACTCCAGCTCTACCCACTATGCCACCTAGCTCTCTCTGAACACTTATGTGTATGTATGTATGTATATATATATATATATATATATATATATATGCATGTATGTATGTATGATTGCATCTACCAAGGAGTCTTGCTTGATATTAAAATATTTATGGAAAGCATGTTTTTGAAGGGGAGCCTTCAAGGTTGTGTTTCACTCTACTCAAATTCTTTTTTTCTTTTTTTGCTATCAACAAACAAGAAATATAATGGGGTCTTTGATTCTCTATACCTTTCAGACATTTGTCTGATTAAAAAGGAGTTCTCTAATGCAGAAAGTCATCTGCAGATGCCTTTCTCACATTTTCATGAAACATAGCCATGTGTAAAGATGAAAAAGTAGACATATGGGTATGTAGTGTCTAATATCTTCTTGGTAGATTTTTTCTGGATTAATAATGCCATATTTAGAATTTTCTATTGTTTTGGAATCTTTCCCTCTTCACTCTTTTTTGAAAATCAGTCCCCGAGTACATTTAAAATTGTGTCTATTTCAAAACATGTTTCTTTTTGTGTATGGAGTCATGTCCAGCTTCTCTTCCTGACCCCAATTTCTTAAAAAATGCTATTTCCAGTTCCTCTTATAGAACAGCTGGTAATAAAGTGTTAGAGCCCAAATACAGTGCTTCAACTGTCATTAACGATCAAACTAGATCACTACCAAAATACTGGCATTTGCTTCTATTTGCTGTCTCCTTACAGCTCAAATCAATTCAGCAAATACTTATTAAGCACCTACCATTTGCAAGCCACTGTTCTGAGTGCTAGAAATTCAAAAGCAAAACAATCCTTCTCCTTTAGGAGATTGCAATTTGCTGAGGATGATGCCAGGGACAAAAATAAACATCATAAAGGTAAGCTGAGGATGGAAGGAAAATGATCAACTCGAAGGATCTTCATGGAAAAGCTGGAACCTGAGTTGACTCGAGGAAGAAAATAAGGATTCTTAGGAGTAGAGATGTGAAGATATTGGGAGGGGGGAGGTGGGATAGACTGTGGGAACATATATGGTGGTGTGAGATGATATATCCAATATGGCAAAGAGTTAGAGGTCCAGTATGGTTAGAGCACAGAGTTTGTAAAGTATATTAATATGAAGTAAAACTGTAGAGGTTAGTTATAGCCATTATGAAGAGCATTGAACATCGGACTCAGAAGTTTGCATTTTATCCTAAAGGTAATGGGGAGCTACTGAAGGTTTTTGAACAGTGGAGGGGCATGGTAAATTGTGTGCCTTAGCAGAGATTATTTTGGCTGCTGTGTAGAGGATGAATTGGAGATGTAAAGGATCAAAAACACATCAGTTGGCTTTAATAATTATAAAATAGTAACTTTAGAAAGGGTAGTTTCAAGAATATCATAGGATCAGCTGTCTGATTGTAAGTGGTTGAGAAATGTGTGTAAAAGTGAAGGAAATGAGTCTAGATGACTCTAGGACAGTGAAACGAAGGAAAGTTATTGGATGGCAACTTGAGGCAATGACAGAGTCAAAGGATTTTTAAGATTGGTTAGTTCTGAGCATGTTTTTAGCAATGCAGAAAGAATTTGTAGATGGGAAAGGTTGAAAATATGAAAGGGAGGGAACGATTGATGAGGCAAGCACCTAGAGAAAACACAAGTGAATAGAATGAATGACACAAGTTACTTTGGCAAAGCAATAACTCTCCCTGAGAAAGAGACAGGAGGTAGCATGTGCCAGGCAAATCAAACCATCACCACCACCACCTTGACTACTATCTCCTTCAGACCCTAATGGGCACAGTCCAGGACCCTCAACCCAAAGGCCTTGGGAAAAGCAATACCTCCAAAACACTATACCTGCTTGACAAATCATTGTGGCACCTACTTTCTTCATTGCTACCAGCAACAACTGCTGACCAATTGCCCCCGATAAGTGGATAGACACAGGAGCCCTGAGAATAGCAGCTCCTGCCAGACCACTACACTCGTTTATAGCCATTCATAACCATCATCTGGGTAAGCAACTCCTGTGAAGAAAGAGCCAGCCAACTGGGCAGGCAAATGAGCCTTGCTGAAACAGCAAGTCACCCTGAGGGAGAAATAGGCCATAGCAACATGTGCCAGACAAGTCAAACCACCACTACCATCTTGACTACCATTTCTCTTCAGATCCTGATAGGGATGGCCCCAGAACCCTGAATCCAAGAGTGTTATGGTAATTAGGGTGGGACTTTTTTTGTTTTCTCTCTTAGAATGCTAAGGTAATCAATTACTTTTGATGAGTCTTGCTTTTCAAATGTAATGGCAAGCAAAGTGGACTTTTTGTTGTCTTTTGTTTCTTTGATTGAATCAAGAGTTTTTGACCTGCTTAAGAAACAAGAAAGCTTAGTTTACATAGGTTTGAGTCCCATGGTTGTGATGCCCTCTGACCCTGAGAAGGGTATATAAAATCTGAGGTTGGCATTTTGTTTTGGGGCTCTCGCTCACTGGAAGAGTGTCATGTGATTTGACCAGATAAGACTCTGGGTAGCCACTGTTAAGAGCCCCCCGGCCTTGAAAATCCAGATGTTGGTGCTTCTCTTTTTGGTAACTACATATGTGATGTCTTGTTCAGACAAAGCCTGTCTGTTGATCTGTTTGTATTTGCTCTGAAGTTCAGGGTACTGACCTTTTTTCCCTGAACTAAGTGAACGATATATGTGTGTTAATTAAACTGAGATTTTTAACCTCTTAAAGTTGTTTTCCTTGGACAAGCAGATCAAAGAATCTGTGCTAGCAGCCCTCCTGCGTGCTGGTATTATTGGCCTTACACCCCCACAGCAGCTGCTAGCAACATTGTTGTTACAAAGAGGCATGGGAATAATGTCATAAAATAATCACATTTTTAAAAAGCCACTGACATCTGTTTTGTTGCTGAACTATTAGCACCATGGGACTTTTCGTGGGTCCACTGGGACCATGGAAAAGTCCATCTCTCTTGCAGCTGAAATCTTCAACTTATTGTTTCATTGACAACAGTTTCAGGAGAGACTGACTGTCATACTTTTCTGTGTATATTTCCAGAGCTTGGCATATTGTGAGTACTTAATAAAAACTTCATTCATTCATTCAATCATTCAGAGAGAAGGTCCATCTCTTCTTCAGAGATTGGAGTAAAGTTTTACCTACAAATCCACTTGGAATGATTTCTCTTAGTTGGGTCTGATGCCAAGCTTTCTGCAGACTCATTTTCTCTACCATATTTTTTCAGCTCTCCTCCTATGTCATATTTTCCACATGAGCTTGTACTTTAAACTAGAATTGTCTTCTGTTGCCAGCTTTCTCCACTTGGGAAGAAAAAAAAAAGTGTTTGTTAAGTACTGTGTAGGCCTCCCTGTTGTGATATCAGTTAAACTTCAAAAAGAAATGCTGGTAATCATAGTCAATATCTTTACTTTTATCAATTTCCCATTGTGACAGTTTGTTTAAAAATTCAGATGGGAGCTACTGTAATTACATAGGGTGTTTTCTCACCTTGAGTTCTTACCTCCTTCCCCCTATGCTACCACCATCATGGCATAAGGTAGAGGAAGCAGCAAAGAAAAACGTTATTCTGAATCCAATTTCCCTTAACAGTGAGAAACTGGTTTCTGGGGATGGAAATCATGACTACCTTGTGAAAAAGTGAGTACTCCAGCCTAGAGTTTGTGATGGAAAGGAAACCAGGTACAATCTGACTTACTCCTTAGATTTCGGAAAACAGATTTCAAAGGATTCAGAAGAAAGATAATTAAGATATTATGGATTCAAATGCTACAGAGGAAATCGGCTCAGGAAGGACAGGAAATGACCAAAAAAATACAAAGCAAAACAATTCCAATGGGGACGAAAAACATGATATGTCTGAAGAGACTGATGTGGCTTCACAGGGAACACACCAGCTTAAATTTTAAAAAGAAATGTACAAATGATGGAAACAAGCTTGGCTAACAGAAGTTGAATATGAGGATAACATGGTCCTATGAAAATACTGTGAGGAGTGCTAAAAAGCTCAGATTTAACTGAAGCTGGCAAGGAAAGATTAAAATAACACACACAAAAGGGTTTTTTAAGCTGTATTGAGAGGAAAAGGAGGATCAGAGAAGAGACAGGACCTTGGCATGGATGGATCAATGATAACTGAAATCAGAGGGAAGGTTGAGAGGCGTTATGCTTCTATCTTCCCAGCCAAGGAGAACAACTGTTGTATTATATATGATGGACTAAAATGGAGGTGATACCCAAAGTAAGTAAGTAGATAGAAAGAGAGTGTCTAATTGCCCTTGGCTAATTTAAGGCACCTGGCACAATGATGGACTACATCCCTGAGAAGAGTAAGATCTGTGAAGGATGTGATGTTTGAAAGATATGGAAGACAAAAATTGCCAGAAGATTTTCTGGGGAAAAGCAAATGATGCTCCAATAAAAATGTTTTGTAAAAGGAAGATAACAGAAGTTGCAAAGTGTACAAGTGAGCTTTACTTTTATTTTTGGAAAATTCTAGAATGGATCACTAGAGAGATGGTTAGAGAACATATAATAATAATAATGGTAATTCTTTAATTATAATAATAAGTATTATTACTATAATCCATTGTATAGTGTTTATGGCTTGCAAAGCACTTTACAAATACTATTTTACTTTTTTCTAACAAAAATTCTGGGAGGTAAGTATAAGAATATTTATTTTACAGATAAAGAAACTGATGCAAATAGATGCCAAGCCATTTGCCTAGGGTTACATAACTAGTAAGTGTCCGAGGTTGCATGTGAACTCATGTCTTCCTGACTCATGTGACTTCATTAAGAACTCATGTTTACAAAAAGGGAAAATGGCAACTGTTGGAGAGACTGGATCTCTGATATGGTGCCACCATTTTAGAAAGCAGTTTGGAACTCTGTCCAAAAGTTATTAAACTGTGCATACCCTTTGACTTAGCCATACCACTACAAGACTTACAAAAAAAATTATAACAATAATGAATAGTTAACATTTCTAAAACACTTACCATGTGCCAGGCACTGTGCTAAGCACTTTATAATTATTATCTCCTTTGATCCTCACAACAACCCTGGGAGGTAGGTGCTATTATTATCGCCATTTTACAAATGAGGAAACTGAAGCCAACAGAGGTTAAGTGCCTTGCTCAGGGTTACCCCGATAGTAAGTATCTGAAGTTGTATTTGAACTCATGGCTTCCTGACTCTGGGATGTGTGCTCTACTTTACCACCTAGCTGCCCAAAAGAGATCAAAGATATAGGGAAAGGAATTATATTACAAAATTTTTGTGGTAGCAAAGAAGTGAAAACTAAGGGGATGCTTATCAACTGCTTATCAATACTATACAAATTATGGTATTGAATGTAATGAAATACTTTTGTGCTGCAAGAAATGATGAAAGGGATAATGTTAAAGGATGCTGGGAAGATTTATACAAACTGATGCAGAGCAAAGTAAGTAAAACCAGGACAATAATGTTTATAAAAGCAGCATTATAAAAAAAACTGAAAAATTCAAAAATTCTGATCAGCACCATGACCAGCAATACTTCTAGGGGATCTGGTGATGAAGCATGCTATCCAACTCCTGAAAAAGAGGTGATGGAAAATTCTAGAATGGATCATTAGAGAGATGATTAAAGAGCATATAATAATAATAATAGTAATTCTTTAATTATAATAATAAGCATAATTACTATAATCCATCATATAGCATTTTATGGCTTGCAAAGCACCTTACAAATACTATTTCACTTTTTTCTAACAGCAATAGAGTGTAGGATAAGACATATTTTTTTGTACATGGCCAACATGACAATTTGTTTTGCTTGACAATACAAATTTTTACAAAGATTTTGTTCTTTTTTTCCAGTGGTTGTATAGGGAGGGAGATGGGAGAGAGAAAAAATGGATTTTTGTCATTAAGAAAATGAATTTTTTAAAACAGGTCATGTCAGACTAAACTCAATTCCATTTTGGAGCAGGATTATTAAACTTGTAGATAAGGGGAATGCTGTGGATATAATTTACTCTGATTTTAGCAAAGCTCTCGACACAGTGTCACATACTATTCTCATGAAGATGGAGAGGTGTGGAACAGATGATTATCTAATTAGACAGAATCAGACTAAGTATTTGCTTATAGTTCAATGTCAGAATGAGAGGAGGTCATCGGAGCTCTGTGATTCACTAAACATGGTTTCATATTTTTATCAATGACGTGAATAGAGGCATAGATGGCATGTTCATCAAGTTTGCAAATGACACAAAGATGGAAGGGAAACAAAATATGCTGGATGATGGAGTTGGGATCTTAAAAGATTTTAATTGACAACAGAATGGCATTGGATCTAAAAAGAATTCCAATAGAGATAATTTAAAAGTCTTATAAGGTATAAAGTCAGCTTCACAAGTACAAATTGGAAGGGGCATGGTTAGACAATGGATTTTCTGGAAAAGATCTGAGGTTTTTAGTGGACTACAGTGGAATACAAGTCAGCAGGGTGATGTGATAGCTCAAAAAAAACTTATCCATTCTTGATTTGCATAGGGAGGTGATAGCCCCCTTGTCATCAGACTTCATTTGGATGATTGTGTCATTTTGAGTACCACAGTGTTTTAATGAAAGTATTGATAAGCTGGAGAATGTCCAGAGTTGGGCAACCACTCAGGATGCTGAGGAGCTTTGATCTATATCATTTGAGGATTAGTTGGAAAGAACTAGGAATGCTTAGTTTGAAGAAGAGGAAACTGAAGAGGGACATGATACTGTCAGTCAATTGGTACACATTTATTAAACACCTGCTGTGTTCCAGATACTACACTAAGCACTAGAGAAATAAATACAAAGAGTTTACACTCTGAAGTGGGAAAACATCACACAGAGGAAGCTGAACAGCTGGGATGGGAGCAGGAAGAGTGGGGAACTGCATGGGGGTATAGTTTTAAAGTCCAGAAAGTTGGAAGCAGAGCTTGGAGGAGAATGAATGTTGGTTGATTTAGGCTGGGCCACTCCACAAAATGGAAGTCCTAGGAGGAGCTTACTATTGGAAGAAGAAGCCAGTCTAGGGGAAAATATTCCAGGGTTGGAAGGCTACAGGGGTTGTTGAATGTTCCAGGGCCAGGAGGAAAGTTCCCAGATGAGACAACAACTGGGCCAGAACTCAAGGAAGAAGAGGAATACATACATGTACAAAAATATCAAAAATGGCTTTATTCACAATAGTAAAGAATCTACATGCCCCACATTTAGGGAATGGCTAAATAGATCATGGCATATCAAGGTAAGAAATATAAAAGTACCATAAAAATTACAAATATTGAAGAATACAAAGAAATATGGAAAGACTTTTATAAGACGCCATGAAGATGATAGAATCAGAACAAGAATAAAAAGCAGAAACATCTTGTAAGTCCACAGATAGTGATCTGAAGGGGACCTAGATTGATGTTTTTATTTTGTTAAAGTTTTTGTATATCTCTTTTTCCTTTCGGCAAACTAGCTTTGCATTTACATTTTCATGTCCATTTTACCAATTTATTTCATTGTTTTTGATTATTATGTTGACAGTAAATATTGAATTTACAAAACAGCAAGAATATAAGAAATGCCATACTGAGTCAGATCAATGGTCCCTCCAACCAGGTGTTTGGTGGAAGGTTCTGGGTAGGAGGGGGAGAAAGGAACAGCAGACAGGCACATAAGCAGTCCTCCCTTTACATAACTTCAAAAAGTTAGGGATATACCTCACATATCTATCTACCTTCCCTCAATAACTCTTTCTGGATGCCTATCCATAAATTTATATAAAGGTTTTTTGAAGGTTTTATACTCTAAGCCCAAGGTTTCCAAATGTATTTGGCCTACTGCCTCCTTTTCAAAAAACAATTATGCCCTTCTGGAAATCTTTAACCCTTTAACTTTTTAAAAATTTGCATCATTTCAAAATATTATAAAATATTTTAATGATATCTTAAATTTAATAATTTATTGTAAATTTTTGGATTTTTCCTGCATTGAAATTTTGATGATGCAATATTTGATCATGTAATCATATAGTATTGTATTGTAAACAAGTCATTATACATACATATTCCTGTTGGTGCTGCTGGACTTCTCTAATATGCAACACACTCACCTGCCAACATTTGCTTGTTAAGACCTGCTGGTGGACTTGACCACCGATAAGTTATAACTTGTGTTTTGTGTGTTTATTTGGAAAATAATGTAATCACTATGACTTTAACTGTTACACAACAGATGAAATGTGTACTAATGTTTTTTTCAAAATTTTCTTATCTTCTCTTCTTTCCTTATGCTTCCACCGCCCCCTTATTTTTATTCAATGCTTCTCAATTATACAGGAGGCTACTATTGCCCCCCTGGATTGTTCCAGTGCCCCCAAGGCAGTGGTATCAACCACTGGGAACCTCTGCACTATATAACTTTTCAGAATAATGAGCTCCAACTGTTTCTTAAACCCTGTAAGAAACAGATCTTCCCTTTGCTGGTCCTTAAGCCATTTCCTTTCAACTTCACTTGCCTCCCTCAGATTTAGTATTCCAGCATTTGATAACTCCAGATCCACCTAAGCCATACTTTTTAAGATTTTATTAATTTCTGTTTTACTCTCTGTCAGCTGAGATTGAAAATTTACTTCAACTTACCTCCAAAAGTTCACCAGTTTCATAAATGTAAGTATTCTCTCTTTTAATAGAAGCTGAAACCTCATCAGTTGCTATCATTAAAGAAAATTCATCCTTGGATTGTAGATTCAGACAGATCATCAAGTCCAATCTCCTCATTTTACAGATGAGGAAATGAGACAAAGAAAAGTTAATGGAATGGCCCAGGGTCATACATCTAGTAAATGTATGAGGTGGGATTAAACACTAATCTTCCTAACTCCAAGTCAGGCACTCTATCTATGGCTCCCTCTCCCTAACATCTACTCAGCTAAGAATTTTGCCTCATATTTTACTAAAGATACTTGAGGTAACCCACTGGGAGCTCAATCTTCTCTCCTCCTCTTCACCTCATATCAGTCAGATGAAGTCTACCACTATCTCATCCTTACAAGGCTAACTTCTCAACCTATACAACTGATCCTATTCAATGCTGTCTTTCCAGTAGATTGCACCTCATATCATTCCCACTCTCTCACTTACCTTCAGTCTATCCATGTGTACCTCTCCCCACATCTCTTTTGTCTTTTGTGGCTAAACTTCTTGAGAAGGCTATCTACAATGGCTGCCTCCGCCTAGGCTCTTTTTACCATCTTCTTGAATCTCTGCAATATGGCTTCTGACCTCATCATTCTACTGAAACTGCTCTCTCCCAAGTTACCAGTGATCTCTGCATTGCCAAATCCAATGGCTTTTTCTCAATCCTCATTCTTCCTGACCTCTCTGCAGCCTTTAACACTGTATGTACTGTTAGTAACTTTTGTGTATAATTTCAAATTGCTTTCCAAAATGGTTGTACTCATGCACACAGGTCCATCAAAAGTACATCAATGTGCATGTTTTCCCACAGGGAAAAAAACAACACAGTGGCTGTGTTCTACTGGCACATCCCTCAGGATTTCATTATCCCCTCCATTTTATGAGAGGAGACTGGCACATATCATATACGTGCCAATGGAGACAAAGGTGGTGAAAAGGGATTATTAATATTTTATTCTATTGCTTATAGATGCCCTTCTGTTCATTACATTAATAATCCTTATCTTACTCTTCTCCAGTTCCATAGTTTATTTGTTTGTTTTTCCTTAAGGTTCAATAACCAGAATCATATATAGTAGGCAAATATATGTGCTCCGTGGTTTCATTCCAGACAAGGATTATAATTTCTGTGGAATGAAAACTCCCTATTGATTCTACTTGCAAAGCTGAAAGCAAGTATTTCTGAGAGCACAGAGAAACAGTCTCACCTACTGTCTTCATTCAAAACTCCATTTAAGCATGATAAACTTTTACCAAGTTCACTCACCAGGTTCAGATTTGATTTGCTTGGTTAGAACCACTGATTTGCTGAGAGGTTCTCAAAACCTATCATTCAATCTACAGCCATAGAAAGCCCCACAGCACCAATCCCAATAGGACATACATTGAATAATAAGAACTGCTGTATGAACAATTTACTTTGCTTCAGGAAAGATAAACAATCCACAGGAGAAATGAAAAGCTGTTTTCTGAAAGTATCAGTTCTTGATGTTGTTATGAGGATAGCTATTAGGCACTGAACAAACTGAATGAAGTACAGAAAAATGCTCTTCTCAGACTGAATCTTCCTATTATACCTAGGAGATGGTCACAAATGAAGAAGAGAATTAAGACTTATCTTCTCCAGAAAATAAAAATTTTTTCTGACTTTATTTTCATGCACTTTCACTTTCATGCACAAAAAAGGTATTTACACTCTGTCTTTTAGGTAAAAAAATCTATAGCATTTAAGAGCATTACAAACTATTATTATTATAAATGAATTACTCCATTTGTTCCTTATAAGGCATTTCCCTCTATTCAGAGGTTCCCAAATTGGGTGATACTACCCCGTGGGGGGTGCACTAGAATGATCCGGGTGGGGGGTAGTGGTAACAATTGGGGGGCATTGGATAAAAATAAGGGGGTGGTGGAAGCATAGGGAAAGAAGAGAAGAGAAAAAGATTTTGAAAAAACATTAGTACATGTTTCATCTGTTGTGTAATACAAAGTTGTGGTGATGACATTTTCCAAATAAACACACAAAATGCAAGTTATAACTAATCAGTGGTCAAGTCCACTGACAGATGTTAACAAGCAAGTATTGACAGGCAAGTGTGTGGCACATTGTCAGGAAGTCCAGCATACACAGGCAGGAATATGTCCGTGTAATGACTTGCTTACAATATAATACTATATGGTTACATGATGCAATATTGCATCACCAAAATTTCAATGTAGGAAAAAAACCCCACAAATTTACAATAAATTATTAAATTTAAATGCATTTTTAAAATTTAAATTTTAAATTAAGATGCATTTTTAAAAAATTATATTCCTGAAATTATGCAAATTTCAAAAAACAATTAAAGGAAGAAAGTGGATTTCGGGGGGTGGTGGTGCTAAATAATTTTTTTGAAAAGGGAGCAGTAGGCCAAATAAGTTTGGGAATCTGTTCTATTTGGTCAAAATAAGTTAAGTAGCACTGCCAGAATCATCCCCCACATGCCATACTTTGGGTCTTGTGCATTCCTCCATTAAATATCATTCTCTGTTCCTGACCTTCTTGGGCTTTGATTTGAAATTTCTCTTTGATCTTAAATACTGGGACCCTGCACGCCCCTTCCTCACAAGAATGTGACAACATGGATCAACAACAAATACTAGGCCAGGTTAGATACAATAAGAGTTAGTCATATCAGACTCTAATATTTCAAGATACTTTTACTTCTTCCATCCTTGAATTTAAGGAAAAAAGATGTGAGAACTTTTCACTATCCAATGGATTTACCTTTGATATACTTACCCAAGATCCTTTCCCTAAAATTCACCTCCCTCCTCTAAATTTTCTATCTAATTGCCTTAGACACAATCCACTCCCAATTACTTTTAATCTCTTTTTTCCAGAGGAATGTTGATATTCAGAAGTTGTTTCACTCTTTGATGTCAAAATCTTTTCATCTTGCCATGTTATGAAAGATTCTGATCAATTTTTCTATGCCTTTATCTTATGCCTAATACTGTACTCTCCAGAAAATGATTCTGGTTACTCCACATCTCTTTCTGGTCCTGGCTTTGTGGCTTTTCAACTCTATTCATCAGACCTGACAGCTTCAACTATTGAGGGACAGCAAGAGGAAAGGGAGGGAGGAAATGTCTTAATTCTTCATTACCTAACACAGTCTTACTAAAATTGGAGAAGCACCAGTATAGAACTGTTTTTAATAGCTGAAAAATATGAAATTTTTGTTTGTTATTATCATTTATGTTTAGTATGACTTTTTGTCTTCCTCTTCCTTGTTCTTTCACACTTGTTAGATTGACTAATATGAAAGAAAAGAAAAATGACAAATGTTGGAGGGGATGTATGAAAATCAAAACACTAATGTACTATTGGTGAAGTTGTATACTGATTCAAACATTCTGGAGAACAATTTATAACCATACCCAAAGGGCTTTAAAACCATGCATACTCTTTGACCAAGCAATATTTCTAGGTCTATATCCCAAAGAGATCATACAAATGGGAAAAGGACACACATATACAAAAATATTTATAGCAGCTCTTTTAGTGGTGGCAAAGAATTGGAAATTGAGGGGGTGTTCATCACTTGGGGGATAGCTGAATAAGTTGTTGTATATGATTATGATGGAATACTATTGTGCTTTAAGAAATGATGAGCAGGATGTTCTCAGAAAAACATGGGAAGACTTACATGAACTGATGCAAAGTGAACTGAGCATCGTACACAGTAACAGCAATATTGTACGATGATCTACTATGAATAACTTAGCTATTCTCAGCAATACAATGATCCAAGACAATTCTATAGGACTTATGATGAAAAGTGCTGTTCATCTCCAGAGAAAGAACTGGTAGAATCTGAATGCAGAGCAAAGATAATTTTTCCTTGCTTTTTATTTTTCTTGGGGTTTTTTTGTCTGTGTTTTCTTTCACAGAATGAAAATAGAAATATGTTTTGCATGACTACACATGTATAACTTATGTCAAATTCCTTGCCTTCTCAATGAGGCAATGAGTGGGGAGAGAAGGGAAGGAGAGAATTTGGAACTCAAAATTTGAAAAAAAAATAATGTTAAAATTGTTTTTACATGTAATAGGAAAAAATAAAATATTAAATAAGATTTAAAATAAAAGGCAGAGCCAAAATTCCAGGCCAAGTTGTCTGACCCTGAAAACAGTTCTCTTTCTATTGCCGAACACTATGTGCTTCCCCTTTGTACAATAAAATTATTGACACTTGATTGTCTCCTGCTTTACATTGATCATATGATGAATCCCAATGACCTTGAAAGGTCATCTTGTTCAGTCCTGTGCCTTTGGGCAGCTGTAGAATGAAGAAATCTTCCAAGAAGGAGGGCTGTCTCTTCTTTACTAAAGAGTCTCCAATGAAAGTCTACAAAGTTCACTTCTTAATAAAGAACTGACTCTCCTACCTCATTCCCTGACATAAACTCAAAGTGAATCAAACACAATTTTTAAAAATAACCATCGGATAGAAAATCATTATTCTTTTCTAATAGATAACCAAAGAGAGAGAATGTAACACAATGGACAGACAACTGGCCTCAGAGATGGGAAGAACTGGATTCAAGACTTGCCTCTAACATATTGATAGTGTTACTCTGGGCACTTCACTTACCTATTCAGTATCCCCAGGCCATTCACTAAGTTTCTAGATTGTAGAAGAGTTGCTAATATTCACTAGCGCTTCCTCTCTCAAAGTTCCCTACATCAATGAAATTTTTTTTTGTTATTGTTCAGTCGTTTTCGGTCTTCTCCGACTCTTTGTGACTCCACTTGAGGTTTTCTTGGCAAAGATCCTGGAGTGGTTTACCATTTCTTTCTCCAGCCCATTTTACAGATGAGAAAACTGAATCAAACAGAGTTAAATGATTTGCCCAGGCTCACAGAGCTATAACCAAGCATCTGATGCCAGATTTGAACTCAGGAAGATGAGTCTTCGTGACTCCAGGCCTGGCATTTTATCCACTGTGCTACCTAGCAGCCTGATGAAATTATAGGTTGGACCAAAAATAAAATTATGAAGGGACCCAAAACCTTACCATACAAGTATTAATTAAAGGATCTAGTAATGTTTAGCCAAGAAAAGAAAAAATAGCTATCTTAAGTATTTAAAGGGCCGCAATATAGAAAAGAAATTGTACTTTTTTGTATTCTCCCCTACAGGGTAGAATTAGGAACAATAAGTAGAAAAGATGAGGATAATTTCATCTTAATATGTGAAAAAACTTCCTAATAATTAGAGTTGTCCAGAGGTAGCATGGGTTAAATTCTTTACAATGAATTTCATATTGCTGAAATTCATCAAGCAGAAGCTGAATGACTACTTGTCATGAAAACAGTAGAGGGATTCTTGCTTGAGACATATTGACTGTATGATCTCTGTGATCCCTTCTAATTCTGATGTGAGTGAATGAATGAATGAATGAATGGATGGATGGATGGATGGATGAAAAAGCATATATTGAATCAGGTAGTCCCTGATGAGAGCAGAAATACAAAATTGAGATGATTCTTGCCCTCAAAGAGCTTGAATTCTAATAGAAGAAGATGACACACATATAAGAGTGGTAACCAGGGAAGAGTTTTAGTCTGGGAAGTCAAGGGGTGGCCAATTGACAGACCCTTTACAGAAGTAATGATAAGATTATTATTTCCAACAAAGGGAGTGGAAAGCTAGAGGAGGTGAGGTGGGTGCTTGTGGTGGCAGGGCAGATGGTAAGACCATCTGGGTGGATAGCTTGATGGAATGTGAAGTATGACTCTGTGGCCTACTAGACATTGAGGGCTAAGTGAGTCTGTATTCATTTATCAACCAAGACAAATCGACCTCAGGAGAGGTGTTCCAAACCTGAAAGGATTAACTGCCCCAGTGGACCATGATTTTTTGGAAATGTGTAGGGGGGCAGTTCCAGGTGGGTAGAGGTAGAGGTAGAATGTACATGGTAGACAGAGCAAGAAGGTCCAGGAGAACAGTTGGGTGGCATGGGAAGCATGGTCTAATTTGGCACCTGCTAGATATAGATCCTATGACAAACCAAATCATTTGTGGGGAACAGTATAACTTCTATCACAAATACCTGTCATTTAGAGTCCATTTAGGAGGAGATAGAGTTGAATGGAAATGTCTCCTTAAAAGACAAGCTAGAATTACAGTAGTGAAGGCAAAGAAAGAGCACTTGACTAAAAACCATGAGACCTGGGCTCTCACTGAAGTTACATTAACTTTTATGTGACCTGTAGCAGGTAAATGAAACGCTTTCAACCTTAGTTTTTTCATCTAAGAAGTAAAGATAATAGTATGTGTCTGCCTACCTCACAGAGGTGTGAGGTTAAATAAAATAACTGCTGCCAAAGTACTTTGAAAAGTACAGAATTTTACTCAAATGGAAGGTGGTGTCATTCCCAAAGAGCAGCTGAATAGAGCAGTAGATAGAGCACCAGGCCTGGAGTCAGGAAGACTCATCTTCTTGAATTTAAATCCAGCCTTTGACACTTACTGGCTGTGTAACCTGGGCAAATCATTTAACCCTGTTTGCCTCAGTTTCTTCATCTGTAAAATGAGCTGCAGAAGTAAATGGAAAACCATTGCAGTATCTTTGCCAAGAAAACCCCAAATGGGGTCACAAAGTGTTGGACAGGACTAAAACGACTGAACAACTACAGTAACAACAAGCATTAAACAGTAAATAAATTATTTGGACACCCATAAGGCTCACTATAGTACTCTCTTTCTCTCTTCATGAAAAAGAAAAGCAATCCAAAATTATTCTCATTCCAGGCTTAAAAATTCACTGTCCATTGAAAGAACTGTCCAGAGAAAAGCTCAGGGAGAATGAGCCAGAAGTACTAGCAAGAAATCATGACAAGAGAAATTGATTTTGGTATTAAAGGCAATGAAAGTTGACCAGTCTTTCGTGTTCCCATTCTCAGAAATTGTCCAGGTTTCATTTAAGAAGAAATTCTGTAGGAGGGAAAGAAAGAAAAGGGAGTGGGGAGAAGGGGAGTGAGAGATAGATAAAGAGACAGGACAGAGAGAAAACATAAAGAATACAAGAGAGGGAAAAGAGAAGAAAGACATGGAGCAAGAGGGAGATTGTTTTTGAACACAAATAATACCAGAAAGAGACATAAGGAATAAATAAAATAAACATAAAAAGGAGGGGGGAGGGAGAGGAAGAGGCAGGGGATGAAGACAGAGACTGATAGAGACAAAAAGACAGAGACAGAGACTCAGGGAAACTTTGAACACAAAGAATACCACATTGTCAGGAAGCATAATAATGTCCTATTAAGCCTTCCCAAATGGCCAGATGGACATAATCACTTGATGCTATTAAACTCTGGGTGACACCTTGGAAGAAAATGGATTGATTTCCCATGTTCAGTGAACCACATTCATTCATTAGATGCTCCCTCAGCTAGACCTTCTTTTGCCAAATATCAAATACTCCCCAAACAAGCTAAAGCTAGTACCAACCTCCTGATAGAGTCAATTAATTCTAGCGAGGAATCATTTTCCATTCTCTCTAGTGAGAGAATTCCGTTATTACATTTTAGTTTCATTTAAACCACTTTTCAAGAACTGTGTCTAATAGACCTTCAGAGCATCCCTGGGCAGCTCTAAGTTACATAACTTCATTTTTCAAAACTGTTCATTACTTTCTCCCCTCTCACAGTAGACTTTCACTCCAGGTTGTGTACTCCCTTGTGTGACCTTTCTGCCTGCTTTGGTAATATAGTGATTCCTGCTTTGGGAATTTTTTTCTTATTTTCAAATGGAAGGTATACTATACAAGGGGAAAAAAAAGAAAACAACCAAGTGGCTCTTTGCTTTTGATTATGGACACTCATCAATGGAGTCACAATGTGCTAGTCAAAGTTGGCTAACCCAGCTAAGATATTACCTAGAATGTACATGAGGAAATGAAAAAGAATGAGTGAAGGTAATAGTAGAACTTTTGTTGCTTAAATAGAAAAGGAGAAAGAAAGGTAAAAAGCCAAAGTATTTTTTTAATGCAGCACTTTTAAAAATACAGCACACATTAATCTTGTCCTTCCATCTGGGTTTCTCTAATCGGCAAAGTGAAAAATTACAGTATAGCTACATCTTAACTTCCATAGACAATAATTATTCTGAACATAAAGAAAACATGAGTTAGGCATGGAAAATCCTAAATAGACTGCAATACACCAGAATACGGCAGATTGAGTTCACAGAGCAGTAAAATTGTATGATACTGGCTAAATTCTGACTCTAAAGGTAAATGATTCTTTGAAAAAGAGAGATGGAGGAGAGAGAAGGGTAGGGAGGAGAGAAGAAGAGAGGATGAGGAGGAGGAGGAGGAGGGGAGAGAGGGGGAGAGAGAGAGAGAGAAGGAGAATTCAAATTGATCTTCCCTTTCTTTCTTAAAAGTATTCTGTAAATTGAAAATACAAATAAAAATTAAATTTGTGTTTCCTCTAATAAACAGAATAAAATGGAAATGTAAAATGGTAGGTTCATTGCACTGCACAGTTGGATGTGTTATTAAGAAAAATTTTTCATTATTCCCAGTTTTCACCCATTTCTCTCTCCAATTTTCACTCCAAACCAAAAAAGTCAGCTTGACTCCAGACACCTATGAAATTTATTAATACTATCAACAAGTTAAGAATAATCATAACTCATTCATTCAATGGAATTTTTTTTCTTAAACCTGCAAAAACAACACCATGAGTGCTATATTTTCATATGATTTGTTTAATAGTATGTAGAGGGAGAGGGTAAAGAGTGCTATGCTGGGTGTGAAGTTTGAATCCTACCTTGGACACTTATTAACTGTGTGACTCTGGGCAAGTGATTTAACCTCTCCATGTTATAGGAAATTCTCTAGAACATATCTATTCAGTCATAGATAGGTTGCAACCTGTTTTGGTGAAAGGAGTCCCCATACTGGAAATTCCCTATGCTGCTGAAATTTCATATCCTTTGCCTATTGTAATAAATAAAGGGAAATATCAAGAACGGCCTGTTGTTCTTTCTGGTTTTGCCATCTGAAAAGGCCACTTGCTGACTGAGTCAAGCAAGTACATGCACATGTGTTCTCTTAGTCTGTTACTGTTGCTCTCATTGTCATTCTCTCTCTCTCTCTCTTTCTCTTTCTGTCTCTCTCTCTCTCTCTTTCTCTTTCTGTCTCTCTCTCTCTCTCTGTCTCCCTCTCCCCCCTCTCTTTTTAGTGAAAGGAAAGAAGAATAATAGCTATTATTTACATAACACCTTAATATTTGCAGAACACTTTATATACATGATCACATTGGAACTTCACAGTAACCCAGTGGGGTTGTTAGAATGCTAAAGGTATTATTCCAATTTTACACAAGGCAGGTATTAAGTAACTTGTCCATGGTCATGGAACCACTCAGCATCTAAAGTAGGATCCCAACCCAGGCTTTTCTGATTTAGCATCTCAGAAGGAGACAAGAACAATGGAGAAGGTCAAAGACACTCCAAAATGTGGAATTTTACTGACCTCTATTTCTTTCACCAAAACATAATGAGAGAAAAAAAACTTTAAAATGCTAAATTGAATCTTCCGGCACGCCAAATGGCAACCCTTCAGTTTTATCCACTTGTCTCCAGCCAGAAATGTATTTAAACCACTCAAGGAAGATGATACTCTACCTTAATTTTTAAATCTTCTATTTAAAAAATCATCTATGACATTGGCCTTCATTTCTCATGTAGTCAAATAAATAATACTTAATTATTATTTAGTCACAGTCTGTCTCATCAAACAAAAGTTTTCATTCATTTCTCACTTGTAATTCTAGTTCATTCTGTTGAGCATAAGTGGAGACAAAGCTTTGGCAGGGTCAGCAGGTGTTTCCGAGGAGGACCAGAGTCATTTTACATTTTTAGAAGGCGCTTGACAGCTGGAATGTTGTCACTCATGGAAAGCATTAGCTCCAGCTAATGTCCACATTCCCTCCAGGTCAATGTCACCCTTACTATTATTTTGTAAATTTCCCAGATCTCTAGTCAAACCCACTCAACTGTATTTGTACTATGATTAGATGTTTACATGAGGACACAGCAGCAGATGCTTGAGATAGAAGCATTTGGACAACATTCCTCAGCTGGAAGTTGAACCAATATCTAAGGATGGCCATGAGGGAGAGACACTTTATCTGATCCATACATAGCACAAGAAAATAAAGAGACCCTGGTCAAACTTATCATGCACAAATCATAATAGCTAAGGCTGGTAAAATAGCTTATATTTATGTAGTATTTTAAGATTTTCAAAGTTCAAATCCTGCCTTAAATATTTGCTAGCTGTGTGACCCTGGACAACTCACTTAACCTTTCTGGGCTGGGTTTGGGGGCCTCCCAGGTCTCTTCCAACTTTAAATCTTATGATCTTATGATTTTAAGTATTTTACAAATATGATCTCATATTTTTATGAGGTAAATGCTTTTATAAGCCTTATTTTACAGCTAAAGAAACTGAGGCGCAGATAGGCTGACTTGCCCAGGGTTATACAATTACTATCAGAGACATTATATCAGCCTGTCTGATATAAGGGCTTTCTTTTTCTTTTTCTTCTTCATTGGATCGTAGGGATAGGGGAAGGTGCGAAGAGGTGAGAACAGAAAATAAATGCTTATAAATTTAAAAAATAAAATTTAATTTTAAGAAGTTATGCCATGGTGGCTTTCTAAGGATTAAATCCCATTCCCTACTGAAGGATCTTATCTCATCAACATGATGACCCGATTCAACCCTCAACTCCAAAACCTGGGTTTTTTAAAGCACAACCTCAAGGCACAATTCAGAGCAATGGTAGTTACTCTGACTAGACACTGGGGGAGAGGGGAGGGAGGGTGGGCAGACTTGTGATTTCAGCAATATAGGGAGCTCCCCAGGAGGAACTTCTACCAATACAGGTGGGAACCTTCTCTGCAAAGTATAATGACAGAACACCCCGCTGGTTCCCCAACCCTGCCCTAGAGTGACCTGTCTAGGACCATACAGACCCAGTGTAGCAGAGGTGGGCTGTGAAGCTAGATTTTCCTAATCCAAGGTTAGCACTCCAACCACCACACCACTCTGCCCCTTCTTCTTCTTTATAATGTTTCAAAATATGCAGTATTAAAATCATAAAAATCCAAGAGTGTTATAGCTGGAAGGAGACATAAAAACAATCTACTGTCATCCCTTCATTTTTCATGTGAGGAACCTGGGACCCAGTGGGATTTGAGCAGTCATACAGTTTGGTGGTGGCAAAATTAAGATAATAGTAATTTTATTTAAAAAATGACAAATAGGGTTCTGCATAGTACTTAGTACTTGGAATGTTCGTATCATTTGTTTAATGTCAGCATGCACTGAACTCTTCCCTCAGCTCCTGTTCAATCCCTATCGTTTGGCATTGAATCATCTAAGGCCTGCTTTCTGCTTTATCACATTGGGTTGTACCAACCTGTGTGAATTAACCAACCTGCCAAAAGGTATTTAACATCCATTTTGCACAAAGGAACTAAAAGAAGGTCCTCAGATATGTAACAAATGGTCCCCAGCCATCAGCAGTTTAAATAAGGATATATTATGTATATGTGGGTATATCTACATATATATATATATATATATAAATACATACATATGTGTGTGTGAATAGACATAGATAGATGATAGTTAGATAGATAGATTAGACACATATTATGAAAAAATAATCAACAGTAGATGGCAGAAAACAAGTATCAATAGAGAGGACTGAGAAGAGGAAGACCCCTGCAGACTTGAGCACTCAGGGAAGTCCTCAGGCAAGAGGGAGATCTTGAACTAAACCTTGAATAATAGGTAGGATTTTGGATGGTGATAATGAAGATCACTTTTGTTGTTCGATCATTTCAGTCATGTCCTTTTCTCCGTGACCCCATTTGGGGTTTTCTTGACAAAGGTACTACAGTATTTCCTTCTCCAGCTCATTTTACAGATGAGAAAACTGAGGCAAGCAGAGTTAAGTGACTTGCTTAGGGTCACAGAGCTAGTAAGTGTCCGAGACTAGATTTGAACTCAGGGAGATGAAACTTCCTGACTCCGGGCCCAGTGCACTATCCACTGTGCCACCTAGCTGCCCTGAAGATCACTTACCCTTATATAGTATTTTATGATTACCAAGAATTCTTATATGCATTGTTTCCTTAATTCCTCACAATGATGCTGTTAGGTAATCAATAAAAATGTTATTGGCCCCAAAGGAAAAAAAAATGGAATATTCTAGGCAAGGCATAAGCAAAGAAATCGAGTCAAGAGAATACAAGGCATGTTCAGGGTATGGTAGAATGCTTTGGCTAGAACCCTAACTATTCTGGGCACTGGCCAGATTCACAGGGCCTTACTGCAATTTTGCCAGGCCCTCACTCCCAACAACTTTGTATACAGGGAAAGGCACAGAATGCAGCCCCAAATTCCCAATATTATTTCTTAATTAATCCAGAAAATGTCAGCATCTTTAACCATAGAAGCAAGTCAGATCCTAGAATATAAACAGAAATCACGCTTTTCAAGCCCTCAGGAGCTAAGGTGTTTTATTAAAGGAATTTGTTCTGTGAAGTTTGGATTCAGAGTCACACTTGAGGAGCTAGAGGGTCACATGTGGCCTTGAGGTTGCAGGTTCCCCATCCCTGCTTTAGGGAATCCCTAAATGATATCCCATAGCACAACCTGGGAAAAACAGATCTGAAGTTAAATGAGCCTTGGCAGTCTTCCTGCTGTGTATTAACCGTGCTTTCCTCATGAAATGTTGCTTAATTCTAAGTTTCTCCATGAAATATATTCTAGTACCTGAGAAAATATTCTAGTATCTGAGCTAACAGGTCATGGAGGGTATTATGGCCATACTTTGACTGCACCTGTCCTATCAAGAAGAAGGAAGGAAAAAGCAGAGGTATTATGAGATGGGGCAGTGGGAGGAAAACCGGACTTGGAGTCCGATCATGGAAGGAAACTCAGAAGTCATCTAGTCCAATGCCCTCGTTTTACAGATGAGGGATCCAGATCTTCTGATTCCAGATCTGCCTCTCTTTGCAGATGACATGAGTTCAGTCCCAACTCAGTCACTCATTACCTGTTTGACTTAAAATAAGTCACTTCACTTTTTCTGAGCCTGTTTCTTCATCTTTAAAATGAGGGAGTTGGACAAGACGACTTCTAGGGTCCCTTTCATTTCTAAATCTAGGGTTCAGATTTGGTTATTTTCCTTAAACAGTTCAAGTGCTATTAGAGACAATTCAAAGGGCCAGCCCAAATTCTTTGTTGGCCTGGAGATTTGCTGAACCAACAAGAGCTTTTAAATAAGCAAGTTATTAACTAAGGAATTAATTTTATTTCATTTCATTTTTTGCTAAAACAGATTTTTAATGTAGCAGGTTTTTTTGCAATGGGGTGGACATGTAGCTTAGTTTGAGTATAAGCAAAGAAACAACACGGAGGAGGTAGATATTAGGAAATTCTTCATTTACATCTAATGTTCTTTCTCCACTTTCAGTGTGCTGATGCCTAAAACACGAGATGGTTACAATACGTAAAGGACTTAACTGAGAGAGTTCACCACAATACATTGCCTATATCCCTGAGCACAAGTGAGCTGAGTCGTGCCCATTTTTACATTGCTGTTTGAAAAGTGCTATGAAACTTCAATTTACAAAACAATCAATCGCTATTCCAAACGACCAGTTATGAAAGATGCATGTGACAGAGAAGCAGATGACTCAGGCTCTAGAATAAGATGGGTATTTTGGGGATGTAGCCAATGTGGGAATGATTTGCTTGACGATGCATATTTGTTACAGCACTTTTGTTTTCCTTTTTCAGTGGGTGAGTGGGGGGGTGGAATGGAGAGAAAATTGATTACTGTTCACTGAAAAAATTTAATTCAATTTTTTAAAATAGTCTATCAAGAAAAAAAGAAAAGTACCTTTATAATGTTTCTATGGGCAGGTAGGTGATGCTTTGGATAGAGCAACAGGCCTGGAATTAGCAAGACTTGAGCTTAAATTTGGCCTCAGACACTTACTAGCTGTGTGACCCTGGGCACTTAACCCTATTTGCCTCAGTTTCCTCATCTGTAAAATGAACTGGAGAAGGAAATGGCAAACCATTCTAGTATCTCTGCCAAGAAAAGCCCAAATAAAGTCACAAGGAGTTGGACATAACTGGAAAAAAAAATTACTGAACAACCAAAACATGTAAAATTTTGAAATTAAACCTGGAGAGATGAGTTAACTCTAATGCATTATTCTAATACTAATGCATTATTCCTGTTGATAGAGGTATCATATTGGCAAGAGAGCCAGGACCACCTGGATTCCATTTCTGCCTCTGACACATATTGTGGGACCCTTGCTGAGTGAGGCACTAAACCTTTCATGGTCCAGACAACTCTAAATCTGTAAGCTGCAGAACACGTGGGCAAGAGTTTCCTCATCAGGAATTCCCTACGTCCAGGAATTCCTCGTTCTAGGCCAAAAAAAATAAAAATAAAAGTACTATTCATACATTGGAAACATCTAATGCCTATTTTCAGTATGGATAATTGAGAGAACTATAGCTAAAACTCGATCTGCTACCAGACTGTTTGGATCCCATTGGGATCTACCTGTAGCTCTGGGCAGACTGTGAAGTGCCTTCAGCTGCCTTGTAAATGGTTATATTTGACTTAAGCAGTTTTTCAGCATTAGTTCACTAAAGAAATCTCATTTTATAAACATCTTGGAGAGCAGACCTGAGGGACCTCTGCTATCTCAGAGTCTACACAACTTTGCTTTAAGATATCTTTAAGGCTAAAGATGCCTCCTACTAGTCTCTCTTGAGGGAAGGTACCTTGGATCCTGTATTTTCTGGCTGGAGATTGACCAAGTTCAAATTAGCCGATGCCTAGAGAGGTTCTCAACAGAAAAGTGTGACAAAAACTTTTTAAGAAATATTCTGGGAGATTATATTTGAGGATAATAAGGTTTGGGCTGTGGGGCAGCTAGGTGGTGCAGTGAGTAGAGCACTGGCCCTGGAGTCAGGAGGACCTGAGTTCAAATCTGGCCTCAGACACTTGACACATGTACTAGCTGTGTGACCTTGGGCAAGTCACTTAACCCCAATTGCCCTGCGCCCCCCAAAAATAATATTTGGGCTGAAAAGGAAAAGAGAAGAATTTTTTTTCAATTCCCATTTTAAAAATGATAGCTTTTTCTATTCATTATAAATGTATGGACTTCAGGAAATTATTCAAAGAGGAAAAAAAAGATTCAAACCCATGATATTATTTAAGTCTCCAGCCAAAAATATAAGAAGTTTTGATATACTTTTCACCCTTTATATCTCACAGGGATCTAAACATAAGCAAATGAAAAATATCTAACAATCTAGCAATTGGTAGCTGCATGAAAATAAAAGGTCTTAAAAAAACTTCCACCTTGATTGGTTGTGAGATTTGGCCCTGCCACAAATAACAAAACTCCAATTTCTTGAGCAGTCTCATTAGCATCGTTAATGTGGCAAGACAGAATCGGCAGTAATGATGGAGCACAGCCAGGCCTGTGGCATCCAAGCTACATTGACTGTATCTGAGATCTGGTGGATGACTAAACATGTTGGAAGGAAAGATCACAGTGGGACGCCAAAGTACTTCCTTTATCCACGGGCCAAAGAAAAGCAAGAGAGACTAGCCAAAGTACTTCAGGTCACTGAATGTACAAAGAGGCTATTTATTGGAAGCACCAGCAGTGGGTAGATTACCCAGTCAGTAACAGCTGCTTAGAGAGGATGGGGTGGCTAATCAGTAGCAAAGGGGTGTAACCACATGTTCGGCCTCTCAGTTTTCCCCCTAGAATAAACATCCCTTCAAAAAGATCAGGAATGTTTTCCCTTATCTACACCTCATTATTTCTTCTGCAGTAAATAATCCCATGCTCCCACTCAGGAATGGCAAAGTGAAGAAATAATAGGCCGCCAGGAGCCCAGCTAGAGCCTGAATCACCTTCTGCGTATCGCGGAAAACAGGTACATTCACTTGAAGCCCAACCAGTGCAATAAGAAATTGCATATTCTCATGCCGTATAGTCTGTCTGCCTTTGTGTGTGCTTCCACTGTGAATCACCAAACTAATAATTTGTCAGTGTGACTTTAATTATTAATATGTGCACCTGGTTGGCTACATTTAACACAAAGCTCTCCACAATTCTTGGTACAAATCAACACTAATTAGATAAGAACTTTAAAGAAAAAGGCCGCTTTTTTTCTTAAATCATTCAGGTGGAAGGCTTTACTAGAGAATGAAGCATATCAAAAGAATGGAAGAAGGTATTCAAGAGGAAAGCTTAGATAGCTCACCATGTAATCCTGTCATTGTGGGCATTCCTTCCATTGGCACAGATCCCAATCCTATGTTCTCTTAGCTCCACATCTATCATATTCACCCCCCTCCTCTCCATTCACACAGCCACCACATTAGCTTCTGGACTTCTACAATAGCCTTCTAAATGTTTGCTTTTTTCACTCAGATCTCCTTTTTCTCCAATCTAACTTCCATAGAACTGCCAAAGTAATATTCCTATCCCTAAAGCACAGATCTGACCATGCTACTTTTCTGATCGATAAACTCCAGTGCCTCCCTATTATATCTGGGGTCAAATATAAACCAATCTACTTCCAATTTAACCCCAGTGACAATCTGGTTCCCACCTCCCTTTGCAATAACCGTACTGGCCCGTTCACTGTTCCTCACATACAACATCCCACTTCCTATCTCCATGCTTTGTGCATTCTGTCTCCCATGCTTGGAAAGCACTCCCTTTTCTCCTCTATAACTTATAATCCCTAGTTTCCTTAAAAGCTCAACTGAAATACCATCTCCTATGTGAAGTCTTTCCTGATATGCCTCTACCCCCAGATAGCAATGCCTCCCCTCAAATTACCTTATAATACCTCTGGGCATTGCCATCTGTCCTACTATTGTGTCCTAAGGACTCTTGGACTTTGTCATCGATCTTCCTGGTATACTCTAACAGTTGTCAGGCCCTTCCATCTTGCCTGCAGTTACAACCTTCTCTGTGTGCAGTCTCCCCTAATTAGAACATGAGCTCCTTGAGAAGAGAGACTGTCTTGTGTTTCTATTTGAATGCACAGTGGTTGTTGCACAGTAACTGCATTTTATTCCATTTCATTTTGTGAATATATATGCATATATATGTACATACATAATGTTTATATTTATTTTGTCTCTCTTTTTGTGTATATATGTGTGTGTAATCATGTTATTTCCCCCTATAGAATAAAAGTTCCTTGGAGGCAGGAAGTTTTCTTTTTGTCTTTGTATGTCTAGTACCTAGGACAGCCCCTGGCAAGTGGTACATGCTTAATAAATGCTTGTTAACAGATTGACTGATTGGTTGATGAACAGATACATAATTCATCACCAGGTCCATCTTCATAGCTTTTCCAACTTGGTACTACCTGTCAGAGATGGTCTTCTGCTGGTGTAGTCATGATGAAATATGAGAACAGGCCTCAGTAGAGGACCCAATGTAATAAAAGAAAACGTAAAAGGGATAAGGGATAAGAATAAAATCCTAAATTTAGGACCAAATGAATCAATTGTACAATTTTAGGAGGGGAAAGATACAAATAGCCAGTTTATTTAAAATAAGCCTGGGGGATTAGATGACTCAACATGGGACTCAATATAAATCAACTCTTGGATACAGCTGGTGGCTCAGCAAATAGAGCATTGGGCTTAAAGTCAAGAAGACCTCAGCTTAAATCCAGTCTCAGACATTACGAGCTGCATGACCCTGGGCAAGTCTCTTAACCTTTCTCTGCTTTATTTTCCTCATCTGTAAAAGAGGATAATAATAGCATGCTCAGGGTTGTTGTTAGGACAAGAGGAGATAATTTGTAAATCTTAAAGCACTGTATGAATGCTAGCTAGTATTATTATTGAGAAAATTTTATTTTTTAAAAAAGGAAATAACTAAAAGAAACAAAGGATTTTAAGGGGTTGGGTCGAGGAGAGATTCCAAAAATGGGGCAAGAGTGGAAGACTGAATATTGAATTTGGAGAATAGTCTAAGTTCGTTTAGATAGACAATAGAGTATGAGAAAGGGACTATTGTGCAATAAGGTTAGAAAATTAGGCTAGAACCAGACTGAATGGAGACCAAGTAATTGCTAAGTGAGTTGGGTAGAACCAATGAAAACTATATCATCTTTGTAAAATTCTCATAAAATACACTAGCAAATCAGCTAACAGAGATAATCTATGCTACAGATTAACCAGTCATATCAAGCTTTTAATAATATAGCTATTATATTTTATAAGACATGATTCTACTCAGATTATAACTGAAGCTATGAAATCATAAACAAGCTATGTTATGAGATTTCTACTGTTCCTACTATGATATAATAAAAATTTAAATCAAAGGAAAATTAATTTTAGATCTGAAAGTGCTTCAGAGGGTCTCTCATATGGCCTGCCATTCAAGTAGATCCCTTGGGGTGGGTCTGGTCAGTCATCACCAGGGTCATGTTGCTTCCAATGAAGCACAACCTATACTTGGGCCTATCATCAGTTGTGTTGGCCTTGGCCTCTGACCTTTCTTAGATCTATGTTTTAAAGTTGTTTCATTCTTTCTTATTTTTTCCTCTTTTTTGGAGGCAATCAAGGTTAGGTGACTTGCCCAAGGTTACACTGCCAGTGAGTGTCTGAGGCTGAATCTGAACTCAGCTCCTCCTGACTCCATAGAATTGTTTCATTCTTTATATTTGTATCCCCAGTACCTATCACGGTGTCTGGCATATAGGTATTTTTTGACTGAATGATTGATTTAAGCACACATCTTTTAGATACATGTCACCAGGGGAGGGTTTTTAATCTAACAAGATGACCTAGATTTGCCTCTTCTTTCTCACATGATTCTCTTGAAATAAATGCTTTTACTAAAACTGAACTGAGCTACTTGTTAACAAATGCCCTGAAGTCTAACAATTTTTTAGTCGTTCTTAACGAATGCCCCGAAGTCTAACGACTTTAGCTTTTGTAGCATCTCTGCTATTTGGGTTAGATCTGGATGGCTGTGAATACTTCTTTCCACCAATGACCTACGGCAGTGTCTTCACTTGAAAGGTTCTTTGTGTTACACTCCAATCATACTTTATGATAACCTTTTAATCCTTTTGCCTCCTGCCAGTAGGTCTTCTGCTCTACAAATTAACATAGGAAAATAGCAGCCCCCATAGCCAGAAAGGTAAATTAGGAAATGGGGCACTATCAAAGATGAGAACAGCACCTATTAAAGCTTAAACAAATGTCATTTGAAATTTGCTTCCTATATAATGTCTTATACAACCCCTGCCCCCAAAGCCCATCAGTATAGGGTTCTCTCCTTTTTGGTGGGGATGAATGCCCTGTTCTGTGTGAGGGGTGGGACAGAATTGGTGAGAGGCAAGAGACCTCCAAACTTCACCAGTCCCTTCAAGGACTCACCAAACTTCAAGCTGAATTGCTTCAGGCACTTCTGGCTTTAAGAAAGAAGATAGAAAAGGCTAACCCAACTTCAGGTTGCTGAAGGAAAAGACTGGGAAGATATGAGAGGAACCAGCAGTCTCCATGATGTCTCTATTCCCAGATTGCTACACCGCAGATTGTAGTGAGTTTCGCCTTGGGTGAGGTTCAAGAGTTTCCCTCTTGGTTGATCTGAGTTACCTTGCTCCCAGTAGTAGAGCTCCTTCACTCTGTATTATCTGGTATGTATTTTCTGATTTCTGTTTTGCTATGATTTTGGATAAATGGGTTTCTTTCTTTGCTATGTGTGTTCAGTGTGAAACTGGCATTTGGTGGGAAAAAGGTCAAGTTTTGTTTATAGAGTTGGGGGTCCTCCTTTTCCCACAAAACAACAAAGTGATAAGAAGTTAGCTGGAACTCAATCATATCCCCTAGACTGACAATTTTAAGGGAGCAGATAGATATACTTCTAGCCTGATACTTGCTCTCTCTAAGGAGAGATGACTCCAACTTTCTGGTTCCCCTACTGGCAAGAATGAGGATCTCTTATAGAGAAGGGAAGGAGCGGGGGAGAAGAGGCAAGAGATGCTTATTCTTCTTCCCAGTGACAGGGCTCACACAACTTGTGGGCTTCTCTGAGAATGGAGGGCCCATTCCTTCACTATAGTTATATAAATCTCTATAGCTTATTTCTTAAAAATCAAAGGGAAAGGCATGAAGCAGGAGCTTTGATTCCTAAACAATTTGCAACTTTTAATATGAGCTGATGAATAAATTGGTGACAAACTCTTAGACTTGAGGTCAAGAAATATATTACTAAGGTCAACTGCTCTCCAGGGACTGGAATGATGGTCTCTTCATCAGCAGTTGGGAATAGCAATTAAAGAGCATTCACCATTCTGGGATTTTTATGTAACAACTCAGAAAACTCTTTCAAGTAGTTATGAAAGTTTAATAAAAAAAAAAAGTGCTAAATGGCTAAAATGCAGTAATCTCGTTGCATCTCTTGGGCAATGGTTGATAGCATTAAGGCCCTTAATTAAAAAGCCTACTTATTCTGAGAAAAAAAGTCCATGTAATAATAGGACTAATGTCTGTGATGATAATATATTTATATGACACTTTATGTTTATGAATCACCCTACAGTAACAGTTCACATCTCTATCACGTTAGGGTAACATACCATTTTACATACATTATAATAAGGGGAAGGAAGGGAAGGTCATAACACAAAGAGCCTACTATGTGCTAGGCACTGTGCTTTTTTTATAATTATTATCTCATTTAATCCTCACAACAACCCTTTGAGGTAGATGGTATTATTATCCCTGTTTTACAGAGGAAGAAATGCAGGTGAACAGAGGTCAAGTGACTTGGCCAGGGATTTGAACTCAGGACTTCCTGCCTCCAACTCCAGTGCTCTATCCACTGCACCATCAGTTGCATCATGATAATAGCTTATATTTTAGTAGGCTTTCAATAGGACCTCCAGATTCCCATCTGGAGGGGTGGATAAAGGAGAACCCCTCTCATCAGGAATAGTCTTAGGACTACATCCCCCTCAATGCTATGTTTGGACTTTGCAAAATGGCAACAATAACCCAGTGCAGATTCTGATTACCTAGGCATACTTCAGGTTTTCAAGAGACCAGGGTAATCTCCAGAGAATTAGACATTGGGTATAGTTCGGGTGACAGAGCTAGAGGGGAAGACAGGGAAGAAATGATGGACAGAGTCTGGTCCTGATGCCCTGTTCACTCAGTTGTCAGGTCAGGAAGTAACAACACCCTTAAAAACACTCCCTGCCTCCTGGGCTAATACTTCACCATTTGTACCCTTAGCTTGCAATGCCCTGCTGAGAACACCGGCGTGATGCTACAGCCATGGACACTCCCCTAACATCCTGTCAAGAGGGATTTGATGTATGATGCTCCTGCTGTTCTGTGAAGATGGCAGGATAACAAGCCTGAGATGGCTAAGTGGGAGCAGAGACCAGCGCTCCCCAGGAGACATACACGGGCAGGTGGTGGCTTTGGAAAGCGGATGGCGAGAGAGCTCGCTGCTTAATTTGATTCCTTGCTATTCGCCTCTCATCCTACTTGGAGAAAAAGTCTTTTGCTTTGCTGTTATGTCACATGATTTATTCTTGCTTAGTCATGGAAATAGAGGCTCGTGAGCTATGAATCAAATGGATGATTACCCCTTGATTACCATGGGCGTGGAAGTAGCCAGAAGCAGGCGCGCTGGGGATTCGCAGGTATTATATGTTTATACATAATGACAAAATACTTTACCGATCTTGCAGCTTGTTGTGAGGAAAATGCTTTGCAAATCTGAATCTGTATATAAATCTGACCTAGATATATTATTGTCACGCTCCTCACAACAAAGTAATTCACAGACTATCTACATTTTGCAGATGAGGAGAAAATGAGAGGTTAAATAACCTGCTCGATGTTACAAAGCTAGTGTAAGTAGGGCAGAGGCTTGAATCTATGATTCCTGACTCACCCAATTGTCTTTGGAAAAAGAAGTCTATTTCGAGTTAAAGGAATTGGGTTCGTATCATGGCTCTGCCAGTTACTGCCTATATGACTTTGGTAAACCCCTCTGGGTCTCAATCTCCTCCACTGTAAAATAAGAGAGCTGAATTAGGGGTGCAATGGATAGAGCAGGAAAAGTGGGGTGGGGGATGAAATCAGGAAGACCTGAATTCAAATTTGACCTCAGACACTAACTATGTGACCCTGGGCAAGTTGATCAGTTTCCTCATCTGTAAAATGAGCTGGAGAAGAAAATGGCAAACCACTCCAGCATCTTTGCCAGGAAAACCCAAAATGAGGTCATAAAGAGTCAGACACGACTGAAAAATTAATGAACAACCACCATGAAGGCCTCTTCCAGATCTATGAATATGATCCCATGATCCTTTTGATAAAGCACATGATTCTTTTCCATCATACTGATGCAAGAGCCTACCATGGAAGAAAAGCATTCATGTATCATGAGATGATTCAAAGATCATTCATCTTTGAAGGAGGACATCCTATCACCACTGTTCCTTTCCAGTCAAGACAATTATCAATGATCTTTTCACCATGCGAAGAGTAATAATGCAGTACTGTAAGTCCCAAGAGAGGCATGCAGCCTTACTTTTTCATCATCGTCCGTGAAAGGAACACCTTCAGGAGTTTTGTTTATTGCTTGTGCGACACCAATGATCTCCCCGTCACTGTTTCTGATTGGCATACACAACAATGACTTCGTCTTGTATCCAGTCAGCTTGTCAATTTCATCATTAAATCTTCGGTCCTAAACAGAAGAGAGATAGATACAACATTAATCACCTGTGCTTCATTGCAAAAAGAAAGAAAGGAGTTAGAAAGCAGCCTTTCTCTATGGATTATGCAATCAATGAAAACCTTTTCCAATAACCTTTTTCAATATTTAATGGGTTTCATTTCATATTTTGTTCAACTTGGGAATATGTTATAATAAATCATTGCAAACACTTCTACATCCTGGTAGATGTCCTAAAAAATTTGAAGATTAACTCTCACAGTGTATAAAGGTGGGAGCAGTAGGGAGAGGTAATAGTATAATTTATTATTTATTATTCTATTTTCACAAAAATAACTGAGTGTCTCTTCAGCATTTAATTTCAAAATGGAGAAGACATATCTCTAAAGACCATCAACTTTTCAAATTAGGTCAAGCTTTTGTGATAAAGAGGTGGGAGTTATCTGGGCAGCTAGATGGCACAGGAGACATAGGGCTGGGCCGGAAGTCAGGAAGACTTCTCTTTCTGAGTTCAAATCTGACTTTAGACCCTTACTAGCTGTGTGACTCCAGGCAAGACACTTAACCTTATCTGTCTCAATTCCTCATCTATAAAATGAGCTGGAGAAAGAAATGTCAAACTACTGCAGTATCTTTGCCAAGAAAACCCCAAATGAGGTCACAAAGAGTTGGATATGACCAAAAAATGACTGAACCAAAACAAAATAGATGACCACATTTCAGTGATGGGCAGTGCTTGAAATGGGAAACAAGAAGGGAGAACTCTGTCTTTGGGCTTCAGCTGCCTCGTTTCTAAAATACAGGGATCAGATAAGATGACAGCTGAATAAAGAGGTTGTTTGTGATAGTTAAACAGGAAAAGCTGGAAATGAAGTGGATTTCCATCTATTGGGAAGTGGCTGAACAAATTGTGTTGTAATCATGTAATTATGTAATGCCTCATAAAGGAATGACAAATATGATAAATACAGAGAAACTTGGGAAGACCTGTTTGAAAGCGATAGAAAATGAAGAAAGAAGAATCAGAATATATATGTATATATGTGGATATATATGTGTGTATATGCATATACATGTATGTGTGTATGTACATATATACATGTATATACATGTATATACATAATACATACACATATTCATATATACGTATACATACACACACCCACATATATATACATATATATGAATGATGACTAGAATAATGTAAAGGAAAATAAGACTGAAAGACATTAGAATACAGTTCATATCTGTTGCATAGGGTTAAGATAAAACATATTTTCCTCTTCTTATTAGAGAGGCAGTGGGCTACAGTCGCAAAATGTAAACTAGAAAAGGTTCTATGGGGTGAGCAGCATTGGAAAACAACAGAAATATGGGGAGAGAGGGAAGAACCAATATTTTTAAGTGGCAGCTCCAGCTTTCTATTTATTGCCTGGGATCATTAGCCTCCTTGAATACATGATCTTCCCAGGCACCATGACCATGGAGTGTCCCATCACCTCTTGGATCACCTGAGTACTCAACTGGTACTTCTGCTTACTCTCCTAATCCTTGTGGT